>NW_024100510.1:4995000-5582500 GCF_016545835.1 Crotalus tigris
TTCAAGGAATGGATCGCACAATTGCAGAATACCTGGCCAGTAGTTAGGAAAACACTAGACAAAGCCAGAGAAGCATACCAAACCCAGGCAGATAAAAAGAGAGTCGAACTAAAACCTTTCACTATTGGGGAAACGGTTTATTTATCCATTAAATACCTCAAATCCCTGCAACTGTCAAAGAAATTAGGACCCAAATATATAGGACCATTCCCCATCATTAGAATCATAAATCCTGTAACAGTGGAATTAAAACTACCAAATTCCTCAGACAAATCCACCTATCTTTCACTGCAGTCTCCTAAAACGCGAGCAACAGTCACCCTTAAGATCAGCTGTTGCTCCACCTCCTCCTCCCATTATGGTTGAGGGAGAACAACATTTCAAAATCAAAGAAATCCTAGACTCCAGAAAATACCATGGTTCAACCCAATATTTAGTAGCCTGGAAACACCTACCATCCTCCCAAAATAAATGGGTCCATAAATGCCACATTAATGCCCCTAAACTGCTTAAAAATTCCACACCGAATATCCAAACAAACCTGACTAACTTATATAAAACTGTCTCTATCTCTCCAAGGTGGATCTCTCTTTTTTTAAGGGAGGCAGGATGTCAGAACCCATATTTTACAGGATCTTTGTTTTCCCCTTTCTAAACCTAGATCTCATTCTCTTCTCTTCCTGGGTTCTGCCATACTCCTGGAGGGGAGGGGGAAGTGTTTGAGGGTTATTGCTTTGCTTTCCTCTATCGTTGCAATGTAACACTTTGCTGTTCCTGCATGTATCTTCTATGAACCTTCTCTCCCCTTGTTGTCAGCTAGTAAAGGGGGCAGGAAAATGGAATGTACCTCCGGCAACTGAATTATCTCCATGTTCACAAGGGAAGGTGCGAAGAGCTGACCAAACATCGCTGCGGGCCCGGAGATGGCCTGATGTTATCTGCTTTTTCCCACAATGAACAACACCCTGGGATTGGCCTGTTTGAACTGACCAGAAGAACTATGGGGTGAGGTTTTGCTTGGGATACTTTTTACCTATTTATCTGAGCAGAAACCCTCAGATTCTGTCTATTATGTCTGCTATCAGCTTCTCCTAATAAAAGTTCCTTTTGGAAGAAACTGCTTCCACAAGTTCTGCTTTCTTGGGATGAGGTTTTGAAGTGGGCCTTGACATATTTGGAGAAAAGATTGTCAGTTGAATCTATTTTGCATTGTCATGTTAATGATAACAATGCAGGTATTCAGTATTCTTTAATATTGTTACAGCCTGGAAGTCCCAGTGTCATTGAACACACTGAAGACCATCTACCAGATTGCCGCTTAGAGAAATCCACTTTCTCCATTTGCCATTTAAGAAAAGTGGTTTGATTGCCAAGGATATCTTTTAACAGTTTGCCCTGGAATTGAGTAGTGTATTAAAGGGGCATTTCATTGCCTTCTGTGGTTAATGTCAGCAGTTGGGACAGATATTTTAAATTGACTTAAAGTGAGCCCATTCAACAAGCATTTGCTTGCTCTGTGTTTGTTCCTTTCTGAATATTACTCATCAGATTGGTCTTGACAGTAAGCAAATAGTAGTCCGCAGTCATCTAAGGTAATTACATTGAAGTGCTGGGAACAGTATCAGCAGTCTACTTCTTCTCCCTTCTTGGATGTCTATCACTTTCATATGTCTATTGTTTTACAGTATTTATGTTTGTCTTTGTGTGGAGTTAAAAGTTAAGCCTGGATTTACTACTCTGGATTGGGCTTGGCTCAATTATGGTTAAACGAGTTATGATTAAGCAAGGAGGAATTCCCACTGACATTTTAAACATTTGAATATATGGAGCAGAGTGATTTTGGGACATAAACTTTGTTTTTTACTGAAGCTCGTTGGTTGCAGTAAAACTCATAACTGAGGGAAGAGAGGAATTGTGTAAGAAACCATGCTCCAAGGAAATCTGACAATTGAAGTAGGTGACTATGAGCAGGCAATGCTAGGTGGTAGTAGTCAAGTGTTAAGCAGGGAAGGATCAAAAAGCCTACAAGCAGTGATCTAACCAACAGCAACTTCAACAAAAGTAGTCTTTTTGAAATATCTGAATGAACCTAAAAGGCAGAAGCAGCAGGAAGAGATTTTGCCTCAAAAGACTTCTGTGCAGCATCTGCTTCTGTTTGTGAGTGATTGGCTGCAGGGAAATTCAGGGAAAGAAGACAGTATGTTCTGGGTGTGTGTGTGTGGAAACTATTGAGTATCTATGAAGCTGGGAAAGATTCTTAATATAACAGCATCCATAACTAAGGTGACCAACTTTTTTACAATGAAAAGGAGGACACAAATAGATTGAAGAAAAAATATCGTAAATAAAAGAAACATTTTATTCATTGCAACAATAATACAGACAACTTGCATGAGCAAAGTTTGCCAGCCGTGTGTTTTGGCGCGCTCAGCAGCAATTCCTATTGGCTTTCGAAAGCCAATAGGGGGAGTAGCACAGCTCATGCAAAAGTTGAAAAAAAAAACCATCCAAAAAAGGTGCCAGAACGCTGTTCTGAGCGTTCTCTGAGGGAAAAAAAAGCCCTGCAGATTAGTCTTCAAATATCGAAAAGGAGGACATGTAGGAGGACACTTTGCAAGGGAGGACAGAACTTACAAAAGGAGGACTGTCCTCCCTAAAGGAGGACGGTTGGTCACCTTACCATAACTCAACAGAACTATACAAACAGTCTAATACTAGTTAAAAAGAAACATTTCATTTCCTTATGTAAAGTATTTCTTTCAAAGACATTTTTATTTTTAATTTAGAATATTGTAGCTGCCCATTGAGTGTTAAAAAGTACAGAGGATTTGATTCAAAGTTTTGTAGTGGCAACACAGAAACCACATTTTCACTTTATAGTCCTAAGTTACCTACCCATAGGTAGGTCAATGCTACCATCCATCCATCAGCCTAATGTTGCTCTGCTCTTCATTCAAAAACAAAGACAGAAAATGAAGGAAGATGGAATTACTTATTTGAAGAAGTTTTGAATGCATAGTTTTTCTTTCTTGTTTCGTCTTTCCTGGAGGAAGGAGGGGTGTTTTCCTTCCTTCCTTCCTTCCTTCCTTCCTTCCTTCCTTCCTTCCTTCCTTCCTTCCTTCCTTCCATTACATTTTTCCCAACCAATCTCGGTAGAAACAGCACAATGTCAGCATGACATTTTTCATTCTGGATTCCCTTGTGAAAGTGGATGTGGTACAATTTATCCAGATAGGAATCAAGGAACCAAACTACAGTACCATTTACAATATATAAACCAACATGAGAGAGTGAAACATCAGAATAGAGAAGCAGGATTCTAAAACAAAGGAAAACATCTAGAGTATTATTTTCCTGAGCTTTGTACCACATTCTATGCTACCTGTCATTCTGTCTGGAGTTTTGGCAATCTCCAGTTCCAGGAAAAAGGGGGCAAAGTATTTAGATGGGCAGTTGAGACCATTCTAGTTTGACCACTGATCCCTCCCCCCATAAATCCTCCCATGTGCATTAAACTGCAAAGAAAATTTTCCTGATGTTCTTAGTGGTTTTGTACTTTTTCTGCTCTTTATAGTTTTACATTGTTCACTTTTAATGCTTATCCTTCTAGCACATTCTGTTCTTGTCCTAGTTTAGTTTTGTTTTGTCTGATTTTTGTACGTACCCTGGTCTTGGACTGCAACAATAAACATTTGATTGGACTTAAGTTCATGTATTCCAGAAAAAGTTTGTTTTTGGCCTCCATGGATTTAGGTATATCTCAAGTTGCCCACAGATTAAACAATAGGCACAAAATGCTATTTGCTATAGAATGTCTAGGAATTCATATGATTGAATGGGTTGACCTGCTGTTGTTTTTATAGAAAGGGTACTGCTACTAAGGACAAGATATCATTTTACAGTCCTGCGTGGATTACTTTAAAGCATATATCAGACTACCACAAAGCATTACTGTATCATATTCAGTTTTTTTCCCAGATGACAAGAATAAAAAAATCAAGGTGAAGTAAGATAGGATATGAACTCACAACTATTGATTTGACTAAGCATATGAAGTGAGAATTAAAGGCTATTCCATATTCAGTGGATACTTGATTTCCCAGCATAATTGTGTGTATGTGGTGTAACAATAAAACCCATGATTCAGACCTGAAAGGAAAAAAAATGACTCATGGAAATGTCTGAAGAATGTTTTGTGTTAATTAATCAGTTTAAAATTGCCTATAAAGTGAGGCATAAGACCCACAGAGCTGAGGTGAATCTAAAAAAAGAAGGCAGTGGGGGCTGGGGAGGGGCAGGGAAGAGTAATGTATAAAACTTGGGTTTGAATGCCACGTCAAATTATTGGGGGGGAAAGTCCTAAGAGTCTAATTATTTTTTTAAACATTATGGGGTAAGACTATAATTGCTCATAAAGTCTAGATTTGACTTTGCTCCTAGATTTGTGGGAAGTCTTTATAGTTTCTGCCACTTGGACTTTTAGCCATATATCAGTCAACTGACTGGTTGATTAGTGGTTAATGCTATTCACATTACACTATGGATTATGAGCTGAGATCAAAATTAAAAACAGCAGACAAAGAAACGTACCCAGAGTTTGTGTATACCATTCAGACTGGTTACTGATACATATTTAAAAGTTACTTTGTAGTTATTAAAAAGAGGTAAGTAAAATCAAATGTGTAATGTGTTTACTCATGTCTTTGTGTGGGGAGATTACAATTCAAGATGTTTTATGAGGCACCCTACTAAGTCTGACTCTAAAATAAGACAAGTAGTTCCTTCTTTTTTATTGCTTTATTGATGTGTCTGAAGTGTGGCTGGAGAGAGGGATTCTGGCACCCTCAAGAGTATCCAGTGTGCCAGAAAGAAGACCAAAGGGTTACCTCTTTTACAGAAAAGGAAAACTGTCCAGTTTGCTATAAAGAAATGAGGCTGAGCGGGAATAAGGCAACATTTGCCTTTAACAAGTCTTGAGAATCAGGAACTCAGCCAGCTGGGTAGTCAGTGCAAGCCCAAAAGTGTTAGAACTCAAGATCAGGAAGAGTGGGGACGCCACTGGGAATGTGAGGAGAGACAGTCTGACGATGGGGAAGAACTGAGGTGAAGCTTTCTGAAGTTCATAAATGAGTCAACAGATGAATGAGCTCATCATCTGGTTAAAAAGAAAGAAAAAATGCCTCCTGAAGCAAATGGAATGATTTTTCCATATATCTATTGATGAATGAAATAAGATAATTAAACGGAGAAAGAAAAGAAACATTTGTTTGAAGATACACATGTTTGTACCCATCACAATATTTTAAAAGAAAGTGCAGAAAGAGAATAAGCACTAGTAAGCCAAAGGAACTAAAGGCATGAGGTAAGAAAAGGAAAAGAAATTAGCTAAATCTAGCTTACACCAATACCATTTACTATACTTCCCTGTATTTTAAGATCTAGGCTAATCTTCCTTGTTTCCACCACTTCCATGGATTTCTTCATGCACTGCCCTCTATGTTTTGGTTTTAAGTTTTTCACTTTTCTCCTTTTTTCATCTATCCAAGACTTTATCTTCCTCTTTCCCTCAACCTATTCTTTCTGCCTAAATTTGTTTTGTGATTCAATCTTCATACATATTCTCTAAATGACTATACCACCTCAACATACTTCATCAAATAGTCACTCACAGTCAACAAACTCAGAGAGAACCTAGGAAAGATTCCATGGACAAAAATCCTAAAGGGAAAAACAACTCAAGAAGCATAGGAAACACTGAGGAGTATGATTATAGGGGCCCAGTCCAGCACAATACCACTGAAAAAGAGAAACAAGAAATTCAAGAGGAAACCAGCATGGCTGCACAAAGCTCTCTCTGACAAACTGAAAGACAAAAAGGACACGTACAAAGAATGGAAAGAGGGACACATAACTAAGGCTGATTATCAGCAGCCAAAACATGCAAAGAAAAGTTAGGAAAGCAAAGGCTCAGAATGAACAAAGACTTGCAACAAAAATCAAGGATAATAAAAAAGTTTCTTTCAGCATATTAATAGCAAAAAAAAAGTCAAGGAAGCTGTAAGTCCACTAAAGAGAGAAGATGGCAAGGAAGTAACAGGCAGAAGGGAGCAGAACTGTTTATTTACATCAGTCTTCAAACAAAAAGAAATTATAGCACAACATACCAAAAAAAAAAAAAAAAACTACTGCAAAAGACAAACTAGAAACAAAAATTAAAACAAGCAAGAAAATGGTAAGAGAACACCTATCTGATCTTGATGAATATAAATCACCGGGACCCGACAGATTACATCCCAGAGTTCTGAAGAAGCTGGCAGATGTTATTTCAGAACCATTGTGCCATATCTTTCAAAAATCCTGGAGCACCAGGGAAATACCTGATGATTGAAAAAGGACTGATGATGTTCCCATCTTCAAGAAATGGAAAAAAAACAGACCCAGGAAACTACAGACCAATCAGTTTAACATCAATACCTGGGAAGATCTTGGAAAAGATAATAAAAAAACAGATCTGTGAACAACTAGAAACAAATAAAGTTATAACCAGTAACCAGCAGAGGTTTGTCAAAAGCAGATCATGTCAAATCAATCTTATTTCATTCTTTGATAAAGTGACTAAATTAGTAGACCAGTGAAATGCTGGGGACATAGTATACTTAGACTTCAGTAAGGCATTTGACAAAGTAGACCACAACCTGCTGCTTAGTAAGCTAGAAAAAAGTGGGATAGACAACAGCACAATCAGATGGATCTGTAGCTGGCTGACAAACCGTACTCAGTGAGTAGTCCTCAGTGGTACTACATCCACATGGAGAGAAGTAAAAAATGGGTTACCACAAGGCTCCATCTTAGGCCCAGTACTCTTCAATATCTTCATTAATGACTTAGATGAGGGAATAGAAGGGGAACTCATCAAATTTGCAGATGACACCGAACTGGCAGGAATAGCCAACATGCCAGAAGACAAGCTCAGAAGCCAAAAAGATCTTGACAAACTTGAACAATGGGCCCTATCTAACAAAATGTGTTTTAATGTGGAGAAAAGCAAAGTTTTACATTTAGACAGGAAAAATCAAAGGTTTAAGTACAAATTAGGTAAGACCTGGCTCAAAAACAGAAACTGTGAGAGGGACCTTGGAGTCCTAGTAGACGATCACTTGACTATGACCCGGCAGTGTGCAGCAGCAGCCAAAAAAGCTAATACAATCCTGGGTTGTATAAACAGAGGCATAGAATCAAGATCATGTGAAGTATTAGTATCACTTTATAAAACCCTAGTAACACCACACCTGGAATACTGCAACCAATTTCGGTCACCATGCTACAAAAAAGATGTTGAGATTTTGGAAAAATTTCAGAAAAGAGCAACTAAAATGATCAAAGGCCTGGAGACTAAAACATATGAAGAACGGCTGCAGGACTTGGGTTTGGCTAGTCTAAAGAAAAGAAGAAAAGGGGTGACATGATAGCAGTATTCCAGTATTTGAAGGGCTGTCACAAAGAAGAGGGGGACAAACTATTCTCCAAAGCACCAGAGGGCAGGACAAGAACCAGTGTCTGGAAACTGATCAAAGAGAGAAGCAACCTGGAATTAAGGAGAAACTTCCTAACAGTGAGGACAATTAACCAATGGAACAGCTTGCCTTCAGAAATCGTGGGCACTCCATCAATGGAGATTTTTAATAAGAGACCGGACAGTCACTTATCTGAAATGCTAGAGCAGGGGGCTGGACTGGAAGACCTCCAAGGTCCCTTCCAGCTCTATTCTATTCTAAAGATTCTTGACCTTGCCTCTTCCTATTTTATGATGGAACTTAAGTACTATATTCACATTATATTTGACTGAACATACCCAAATTTCACATGCATGTAACAAAGCAGAACACTCTTACAGATAACTCTTTTTGCTTATTTCAGCAAACCATATATCATCCACTAACTTTTTAAACAAACGTTTGCACATCTTAACATTTGTCCATCCATTTTCCAATCTTTAGCAAACATTCTACTTTTTTTCCCTTTGCTCTGGATTTTATGTATAAATTGCAGCTGTTCATTCCATTTCCTCTATCCAGTTAGCCTTGTCTTTGATGTATTTATTTTCAGATCCACATTCCTTATTGCACCTTACAATCTACACCAGATGGCATAATCTGGTTTTGAGGGTCCTCTAGATTAGAACATCAAAAGGGATTGAGCTAACCTAATGTCTGGAGGGGAGATTGTTCCATAAGGCAAGTGCCACAGCAGAGAAGGCCCACCACCTGGGACCCACCAAATGTAGGCCTCTGGTAGATGGCATCTGTAGCATTCACTCTCTGCTGGATTTAATGGGCTGGGCTGATGTTCTTAAACCAATAACCTGTCCCAAGCTATGAAGAGTTTTAAAAGTTAAAACCAGCATCTTGAATTGAACCCAGAAACAACTGATGTAGCTCATGAAGCAGAGGTGTAATATGGAGCACAAATAGCTACCCACCCCACTGCATTCTGCACTAGCTGAAGCTATTCAAGGGCAGCCCTGTGTAGACTACATTACAATAGGCCAGTTTGAAGGTGACTAGGGCATGCGTGACTATCACCAGAGCCTCCTGATCCAACAGGTGCAACTGGTGCATGCCTCAAAGCTGTGCAAAGGCACTCTTAGCTATGACTGCTGCCTGTTTCTTAAACAGGAACTGTGAATCTAGGAGGAACACCCCACGTCCCCTCCCCAGAATGTACATTGAGTCTATCTGGGGCAGTGCAACTCCATCAGCACTAAAGATGGCATATATAGTCCTAGAACAAGTAGGCTCCCCAAATTAGAGCCAGTCAGTCTTGCCAGGGTTTAGCTGAATCCTGTTGTTCCTTAGCCTTCAGATAGATAAGACATTGCTTTTTTGCCGGGAGCTGAGATATATAGCTGGGTATACTGATATCACCTCACAGGGCATTGGATGAGATCAACCAGCAGCTTGAAATAGATGTTAAAAGAGGAGAGAGCAGAGGGCACCCCTCATAGCAAGGGCTAAGGGCAGGATTTCTCCTCCCCAGTTATCTCTGAGTGGAATTAACCCCAAAGAAAGGAGGCAAGCCAGCACAATGCCATGTCACCTAACTCCAATCCTCCAACCTAATCCAGAAGAATACAGTGGTTGATGGTATCAAAAGCCACTGAGAGGCCAAGAATGGATGCACTTTTCCCATCCCATCCACAACAGAGAGGAGAAGTGGGACTAAGTGGGCATTTTTCAAATCTGTCTCTCATAAACAAATATTTGTGTGTGCAAATTCTTAAGTAGAGAGGGAGGGATGCTAATGGATTTTATTATTGCTTCTATGAATAAAATAAAAAGGAGCACAGAAACTTTCTTTTGTTCTCACAAATAGAAAGAAATCCCAAGGTACCAATTTATATCCAAAAACATTTTGCTGACCCCCTCCATCCTAAACTGCATCTGTATTGATGATTGAAATGATGAAAACCAGAATCTACCACCTCACCTATGTATGTTTTCAAATGGTTGGCAATAATAATGTAAGACCAATGTTATAAAATGATGATGATAATAACAGACATCTGGCCCACAACATACATGACTATTGCGGAAAAGAAAAAAGTCTGGTTCACTGATATTGCAATACCAGGTGATGCACGAACTGAAGAGAAACAGCTAGAAAAAATAACAAAATCATCATCATCATCATCAGTCAACAATAGTAAATAACTCAAGCCATGGCTATCAAACATCAAAAACATCTGCCAGACTATCCTACCTCCTTTACCTGGACAATCTGAAGCTGTATAGAAAAACACCATCTGAAATAGAATCACTGCTCAACACTGTCCATGTATATAGCCAAGATACTTCAATGGAGTACTGTAATCATCACTAGCACTGATGATGTTTCCTAGTTAGAATAATGAAATGTCTGCAAGAAAACATGCAACTTGAGAAAGCACCAAGGACCCCTAATTTCAACCCAGAGCTACAAATATTCTCCTTTGTTGATACTGCAATGGAGTTTGGATTGGACAAATGTGCCACACTCACCATCAAACAAGGAAAAATAGTGAAAACTGAAGGAATCAAGATGCCCCACAAAAATAACATTAAGATTCTGGATGAAGATGATTATTACAAATACCTGGGTATCCTTCAAACTGATAACATCAAGCACATTGAAGTCAAGAAAAAGATTACAGGTGAGTACATCAAGAAAGTGAAGAAGATCTTAAAATCCAAACTCAATGGAGGAAATACCATCAGGTAATCAACATCTGGGCAGTTCCAGTCATTAGATACACAGCTGGAATAGTGGACTGGACTCAAACAATGGCTAAGAGGACAATTGAAGAAAGAGACAGAGGGGCTCATTTTGGCTGCACATGACCAAGCCTTAAGAACAATTGCATACAATGCCAGAATTGAGAAAACAACAACAGATACCAAATGCCATCTTTACAAAGAAGCTGAAGAAACAGTGGACCTAGTTAGCTGCTGTAAGAAAATCACACAAACTGACTACAAGTAATGGCAGGACAAAGTAGCAACAATGGTGCATTGGAAGATCATCTGCAAAAAATACCACTTGCCTGCAAATAAAAACTGGTGGGACCCCAAAATAGACAAAGTAACAGAAAATTCTGTGAATTGACAAAATTTCCATATATATATAGCAAGAAATAAAATGATCACCAGGATAATAAAAACTATAAAATTTATTAAAAAGCGCCTAGCTTTCGCCGTCACCTGCCGGCATCCTCAGGGCTAATGCGCCAGGGAGTGAGAGAATCACTTTTAAAGGCATGTCAAAGTCTGCGCACGACTCCTCAGCCTCGTCATCGGGCCCGGTTGGTATGACTGCGCACAAATGGTCTGTTCTTTCCTGTTCATTTCAATTGCGTGTTCATCATCATCCATCCTTCTTTCCCTTGGTCGGACACCATGAATACCCGAGGTGGTGCGACCTGTATAAAGGAGGACATGACCAATGGAAGAGGAGAGGGAGCTCTGGATGTGACAGCTCACCCACACACGGAGAAAAATATGATGGCCGATTCGGAAAGAAAGGAAAGGCCCCCCTGTCGGACCAGGATGGCCAGATTGAGAGAGAGAGAACTACAGAGCGCGATCGGAGGTGGACCCACGAACGGCATTGGAGAGGGAGAGAAAATACAGGAGACCGGACCATCACGCCCCCCGTTTGTGCATCCCGGAGAACTCCGGAGGACCCGTATAGATAACAACGATGTAAGAGGGAGGAGGCGAATCGAAGAGAGACGCTGCGACGATCAAATAGAACATGATTCCACCGTTACCCTCCCCGGACCGATTACCCGTAGCAGGGGGCGTATAAGACAGCTGTGCGCAGTGGTGGCTAAGGAACCACCCCCCCCGCCCACGGTTGAACAATCTAGCCCCCAACTTCAGATCGTCAGCAAATTACATCCACCCCGGAGGGATTCACGAGATTGCTCAGACGGGGTTTGCAGAAGTGTTGAAGCCAAGGGAGGGGCCCACCGTAGGAGGAACCATGGGATGAAGGGGGAGTGCAAGACAGGGACGGGATGTGTATTACCATCTGAACCCGGGGGGGGGAGTGAAAACACAATTCCACCGCCACTCCCCCCGGACTGACTAAGCATAGTATAGTACGCGCAAAGCAGCTGGACGCAATGGTAGCTAGGGAACCACCCCCTCCTCCCGTGACTGAACAACCTACCCTCCAGCCCCAGACCACCGGTGGTTTGCATCCACTTCGGAAGGACTTGCAAGATCATCCAGATGACGTTTGCATAAGAAGTGAAAGTATTGAAATCAAAGGAAAAACTCGCCGTAGGAAGAACAATGGGACGAAGGAGGATTACAAAACAAACATGAAATGTGTATTACTACCCGAACCCGGGGGGAAGGGTTAAAACATAGGGACCACCATAATAAGAGAGATATTTACCCATCCACCCTAAGACCAAGGGAAAGAAGGATGGATGATGATGAACACGCAATTGAAATGAACAGGAAAGAACAGACCATTTGTGCGCAGTCATACCAACCGGGCCCGATGACGAGGCTGAGGAGTCGTGCGCAGACTTTGACATGCCTTTAAAAGTGATTCTCTCACTCCCTGGCGCACTAGCCCTGAGGATGCCGGCAGGTGACGGCGAAAGCTAGGCGCTTTTTAATAAATTTTATAGTTTTTATTATCCTGGTGATCATTTTATTTCTTGCCATGAATATTCCCAGGATTCATGTTTTTAATCTTCTTAAACTTATATATATATATATATATATATATATATATATATATATATATATATATATATATAATAAAGGTAAAAAGGATATATGCAGTGTTAACTTCATTTTAGATATCAAAAGGGTCTCTCTCTCCCTCCCTCCTTCTTTCCTCTCTCTCTTTCTCTCTTTCCTCTCTCTCTTTCTCTCTTTCCTCTTCCTCTTTCTCTTTCCTCCCTCTTTCTCTTTCTTTCCTCTCTCTTTCCTCTTTCTCTCTCTTTCCTCTCCCTCTTTCTCTCTTTCCCCCCCCTCTCTCTTTATTCTTTCTTTCCTCTCTCTCTCTCTCTCTTTCCTCTCCCTTTCTCTTTCCTCCCTCTTTCTCTTTCTTTCCTCTCTCTTTCCTCTCCCTCTCTTTCCTCTTTCGTCTCCCTTTCCTCTTCCTTTCTTTCCTCTCACTCTCTTTCTCTTTCCTTTCCCTCTTTCCTCTCTCCCCTCTCTCATTCTTTCTTTCTCTCTTTCCTCTCCCTCTCTTTCATCTCCATTTCCTCTTTCTCCCTCTTTCTCTTTCCTCCCTCTTTCTTTCCTCTCTCTTTCCTCTCCCTCTTTCTTTTTCTTTCCTCTCTTCTTTCCTCTCCCTCTTTCTTTCCTCTCACTCTTTCTCTTTCCTTTCCCTCTTTCCTCTCTCCCACTCTTTCCTCTCTCTCTCTTTCTCTCTCTTTCTCTCTCTCTCTCTTTCTTTCTCTTTATTCTTTCTCTTTCCTCTCTTTCTCTCTCTCTTTCCTCTCCCTCTCATTCTCTTTCCTCCCTCTTTCTCTTTCTTTCCTCTCTCTTTCCTCTTTCTCTCTCTTTCCTCTCCCTCTTTCTCTCTTTCCCCCCCCTCTCTCTTTATTCTTTCTTTCCTCTCTCTCTCTCTCTCTTTCCTCTCCCTTTCTCTTTCCTCCCTCTTTCTCTTTCTTTCCTCTCTCTTTCCTCTCCCTCTCTTTCCTCTTTCGTCTCCCTTTCCTCTTCCTTTCTTTCCTCTCACTCTCTTTCTCTTTCCTTTCCCTCTTTCCTCTCTCCCCTCTCTCATTCTTTCTTTCTCTCTTTCCTCTCCCTCTCTTTCATCTCCATTTCCTCTTTCTCCCTCTTTCTCTTTCCTCCCTCTTTCTTTCCTCTCTCTTTCCTCTCCCTCTTTCTTTTTCTTTCCTCTCTTCTTTCCTCTCCCTCTTTCTTTCCTCTCACTCTTTCTCTTTCCTTTCCCTCTTTCCTCTCTCCCACTCTTTCCTCTCTCTCTCTTTCTCTCTCTTTCTCTCTCTCTCTCTTTCTTTCTCTTTATTCTTTCTCTTTCCTCTCTTTCTCTCTCTCTTTCCTCTCCCTCTCATTCTCTTTCCTCTCTCTAATTGTGTCGGATATGCACTGAGAAATCTATTTGCAGATTGACAAAAAAGTAACAAGAACCTATTTATTGTATATAATGTTTTATTATAAATCATGAATTGTATATTGCATCTGTACATCTGCTGTGGTTTTGTTATGTGCAAATTTCACCATGGGTTTCATTGAGGTTTTCAGTTGCTTTTCTATTGTTTGGGGGAGTTTAAAAAATTGTTTTGGGTTTGTTTGGGTTTTTTTTTGGCAGGACACACCCAAGGACCCATGTTTATATTTAAAAAACTAGGGAAAAAAATAGACAAACTAATATACCCTTTCATTGAAGAAGGGGGGAGGGAGGAGAGAAAGGGAGCGAAGTTTTCTGAGTTGTCATTGGCTACCTGTAAGCCCAAATGAGTACAGTATTCCTTCCTCCGCATGCATTTATGCCAGTGCTGAGCTCAGGGTGAGTGCGTGCGCATGTAGGCATGTGTGCGACTCCCCGCTCCCCTCGCCCACCTTTTGTCCTGCTCTCTATTCCCTCTTTTTCCTGTTTTGGAAACTTCCGTACTCCAATCCTCCAGATTGGCACCATCTAAGCCACTGCTGCTTGCTTGATTCCTCTCTGTGGCCAAAAAAAATTGTCTTCATCCAGCCTCTGAATCCCCCACCACCACTCTTTTTTTTTCTTTTACTGCTCCGTTTCCCGCATCCCAATTGGTCTTTTTGTGTATTTAGGAAGGAATTTTTAATAGACACTTTTTATATTAAAAGAAACCTATATATTGAGTGAGGAGGCTGCCTCGTGTGCTTCTGTTAGCTGTTTGGTTGGATGCTGCTTGGGGGATCTGGGGAGGCAAAGGGGGAGATGGCTTTGCGGTGAAGGCTTCATGGGGCTGCTGCTGGCGGGTGAGACAAGTGAGGCGGCTGCAAGGCTCGCTCTTGGCTGCGCCCCGCAACAGCTCCAGGGAAATCGAGCCCAGCTTCCCAGTGCTGGCATCCAGGAGGCTGACGCAGCTGAGTTCGCGCCGTGACAGAAAACTAGCCAAGCACTGCAGGTGTGAACGCAGCCATGGCGGCAGCCTTTGCACGTGGGGTGGCTGAACGCAGGGCTGAGATTTGGGCTGCTTGCAAGGCAGCGCCTCTGAAAAGCAGAGCCTCTCTTTCCCCCCATCGATGCTCCTGCTCCAAAGCCTCCGATCCCTCCATTCTAGCAAAGCGGTGCCTGCTTTCCTTTTTTCTCCTCCTTTCCCTTGGTCCCAACTCAGTTTGGCGGGATGGATGAGATTTCTCCTGGCCCGCATTTCAAAGGTGTAATTAGACGCACAACAATAAGGATGCCCACAATAATTGGGCCACAAGGCGCAACTTCCCCCAGAAGGCAGAAAGAATTCGAGCAAGTGGAGTTTTGGAGATCAGGCCGGGGCTCAGTCGAGCCCTCACGGGGCACAATTAGGGGCAGCTCTGCGGAGTCCTGGGTGCCTGACTCACAGAGGAAGCTGGCAGAGAGCCCACAATTAGTGGGCCTGCCAGAGGCGGCTGAAGTGGACACCCCCACGGCAGTCAGGCGGCTCCCAAGCTTCCCGCCGAGCCGGATGGGATTCCTGGCCACCAGGCCACAGGGTGGGAGCGGTTCCCTCGCTGGGGCTGCTTGGTCTCCCTGGCCGGCTGGCCAGTCCAGCCTTTCCAGGGCCAAATCCTGCAGGCTGCTATTCGCACAACCCCGGTTCAGAGGAGCGCCCTCGCCCTGGTGGACGGGGAGCTGGGATGCCCAGAAAGCAGTGCTTCCTCTCCTGCTCCAGACGTGGGAAAATGGGTGGAGATCCCAGGAAGGCCAAGCATGTGGGGGGCAGGAGGCAGCAGAAGGCACCCGGGGCACCACAAACCAGCCTGGGGAGACACGTGGCCGGCTCAGCTGCCCAGGCAGGGAGTGGCTTGGGGACGGCCAGGGAGCGATGCCCCCATTGGCCGCTGCCCCAGCCAGGACTGTCGCCCAGCCTGGCCCGGGGAGACACGTGGCCGGCTCGGCTACCCGGGGAGCGGCCCGGGGACGGCCCAGGAAGCGATACCCCAGCCGGGACTGCTGCCTGGTGCAGGTAAGCTGGGGGGCGCCACCTGCCCCATGACCACTTTGCAGCGGTGCTCCGTGGACTTGGAGCCCCCTCCCTCCCCCCTGCCACTGACCCTCCATCTCTGTCTCTGTGTTGCTTGGCCAATGGTCACGCCGGCTGGACATCGCAGGGGCTGCTCTCCCTCGGGGCTGTGGCTTACAGGAGGACTGGCCTGCTCAGCGAAGGCTCCGGCAGGTTGCTCCCAGCGGGGATCCCGGGGCTTCCTCATGTGGCACCCCAGCCATGTGTGCCTGGGACGGGGCCAGCCCGGGAAAGGGACTTCCTGGCCTCCATTCTCCCAGGGGGTGGGGCACCTGGGTGCAGGGCCAATCAGGAGCCCTGTGAGGGGGCAAGTCCCATGAGAGAGAAGAGGGAAGCGCAAGTGCCTCTTTCTCTCTGCTTGTCTCTCTCTGAAAATGGCGGAGGAGGCTCCGGAGCCGCAGGGAATGGCTCAAAGAGCCGCATGCAGCTCCGGAGCCGCAGGTTGCTGACCCGTGCCCTAGGTTCTTGGGAAGAACTCAGTGCAAATGAAGGCCAACACCAGTTAAAGAACTGGCAGCTAACAACAACAACAAAACATTATTGCTGGGACTTAGTTGCTTAGAAATGGAGCATTTTAAACCATTGCCTAAACCAGTGGTTCTCAACCTTTTTAATGCCGCGACCCCCAACCGGTCGTAAGTCAAGGACTATTCAACCAGTCGTAAGTCGAGGACTACTCAACTGGTGCAGCACCGTTTGCAGAATGGGACTTTTGGTGGGCTCAGCAGCGCAGAGACAGCCTGGACAATTCCTATTGGCTTTTGAAAGCCAATAGAATTAGACTCTATTCAAGAGAATCTATTCTATTGGCTTTCAAAAGCCAATAGAATAAAAGGGAGTAGCACAGCTAAGGAAAAGGGGGAAAAATGGCGGACTGTGTTATTTGGCGACCCCCGTGAAATGGTCGTTCGACCCCAAATGGGGTCCCGACCCACAGGTTGAGAACCATTGGCCTAAACAATTCCAATAGTAGGAACATGTCCAGCTGGTGAATGTGATCTCTTTTTGTATTAGTAGAAATCTTGAGAGAAAAACAATAAAATTACTTTCTACAAGTTTGCAGTAATAAGCTAATCCATACATCATCTCAGTTCTAAAATAATGGTTGGGAACAGTCATGTTTAAACAGTGTCATTTCTTTCATGATTAGTTGCAATTCCCTCAGCTGACATATCTTTATCTTCTTTCCAAATAAAGCATTTTACCTTTACATGTGCTGCTCTGAGCCACTGCAATGCAGCTCAGTTTTTAAAGATATATTTTTCCACTAACAATACTGTAATCTCAGACAGGAAGTGCCCCAAAGATCTGCTAAAACAACATCTATTGAATTCTGGAAAGTTTCTGATTGTGTGATAGCATTACATTGAATGTAAGTATTTTTGCTGAATACAGATTGCAGTTTTAGTGTTGTCCTGTGAGTCTATTTCAATTTCCAACATCCACTAAATTTTCCAAGCTGGGAAAATAGGTTCATTACTAGAATGCATTTTATTTTTGTCGAAGAGTCAGTTTGCTCTTCTTACTGGAATCAGATTAGCCTTTAAAATAGGATGAAGAACTTACAATTCTAAGACCTCATATGGAATCTGAAGCCCCCAGTAACTACATTACTTACTGCCAAAATTAGAATAAAAGGCAATGCTTTATCAAATCCATCATCTTGATTTCCTGGAGTGTTAAGAAGCATTGGAAGAACAACCAGATCTATACTGCAGACATCTAGATGACAACTAGATGGCAACAAAGAACTAGAGTTTTCTGACTTTACTCCATATAGTGCAGCGGTTCTCAACCTGTGGGTCGCGACCCTTTTGGGGGTCAAACGACGCTTTCACAGGGGTTGCCTAAGACCATCGGAAAACACATATTTCCGATGGTCTTAGGAACCAAGACACAGCTCCTCTATCCGGCCACCGCCGCCACCCTCCTCCTCCTCCGCTGGCTCCTCCACCTCCAGAGTGCCCTTCTCCTCCAACAGCATATGCTCCTGCTGCCGCAGCACCATCACACGCGCCCCTGACACCGCCCCGGGCTGGCTCAGCTGTGTGGGTGGCTGGGCTGAGCCAAGCTGGGTCTGGGCCGCTACTGGCACTGCCGCTGGGCTGCTCTGCTACTGCCAATGCTGCTGGCTGAGCTGAGCTGCAGCACCGAGCCGGTCCCCATGCCTCCTGGTTGCCTGGCAGCACTCCGCTCCTGGCCATGCTCCACGCCATGCCGGAGCTTCCCCGTGCCACCTGGCCCGCCTCCCTTGCTGACGGAGGCTGCCTCGGCCCGCTGGTGCCCAGCGTGGCCCTGGGGCTGGTGGGCAAGAGCGGCTCCTTCCTGGCTCCAGGCCTCGGAAGCGGCCAGGCAGCAGGGAAGAGGGCAAGGTGGCGGCGATGCCTGCACGTGCATCGGAGGCCAGCCGGCCGGGTTGAGAGGGGAGAAGCAGCACCTTCCAAGTGGGAACTGGCACTCCGGCCGCGCCCCTCTTGTGTGCGACGAGTCGGGGAATGATTGTGGCGGTGAAGGGCTGCGCAGTGTGGAAAGGGGCTCCCATGACCCTGCCACTGCGATGGTGCTCAGGAGGCTGGAGGGGCGGGCAGGTCCAAGGGGGGCAGCTGGGAGAGGGCAAGAGGTGCCAGGATGAGGATGGGGGGCTCCAGGTTGGCGGGCGCGAGAGGGCAGCTGGAGGATCCTCCGCACGGCTTCTGAGGCCATGGAGGTGCCGCCGCTTGGCTCTCTGCCAGGCTCTCCACCAGACTACCATCTCCAGCAGCCCTAAAAAGCACTGTGGAAGAGTGGGGAATGCTGGGAGTTGCAGTTCATCACCATCTGGGAAAACATGACTCTCCGAAGATCAATCCTTCCTTCCTTCCCTCCTTCCTTCCTTCCTTCCATCCATCTCCTTCCCTTCCTGTTCAATCTTCCTTCCTTCCTTCCTTCCTTCCTTCCTTCCTTCCTTCCTTTTCCATCTCCATTCCTTCTCCTTCAATCTCTCCCTCCTTCCTTCCCTCCTTCCTTCCCTCCTTCCTTCCTTCCTTCACCCTTCAATCTCCTTCCTTCTCCATCTCTTTCCTTTCCCCTTCAATCTTCTTTCCTTCCTTCCTTTCATCTCCATCTCCATCCCTTCCCCTTCAATCTCTCTCTACTTCCTTCATTCCCCCTTCAATCTCCTTCCTTCTCCATCTCCTTCCTTTCCCCTTCAATCTTCCTTCCTTCCTTCCATCTCCATCTCCATCTCCATCCCTACCCTTCAATCTCTCTTTCCTTCCTTCCTTCCTTCCTTCCTTCCTTCCTTCCTTCCTTCCTTCCTTCCTTCCTTCCCCCTTCAATCTCCTTCCTTCTCCATCTCCTTTCTTTTCTCTTCAATCTTCCTTCCTTCCTTCCATCTCCATCTCCATCCCTTCCTCTTCAGTCTCTCTCTCCTTCCTTCCTTCCCCCTTCAATCTCCTTCCTTCTCCATCTCCTTCCTTTCCCCTTCAATCTTTCTTCCTTTCTTCCCCTTCCCTCCCTCCCAACATTTTTGAGCAAGGAAGAGTAAGCTTCTCCAGCGAGCATTGCTATATTGTTTTTGTGATTAATCACTACGCTTGTTCAATTCGTAACAATGAAAATACACCCTGCATATCAGGTATTTACATTACTATTCATAACAGTAGCAAAATTACAGTTATGAAGTAGCAACGAAAATAATTTTATGGTTGGGGGTCACCACAACATGAGGAACTGTATTAAAGGGTCTCGGCATTAGGAAGGTTGAGAACCACTGATATAGTGGTTATCCAGAGTTTTGCAAACTGGATTTGGTAATACGAGCATTGGGAGAAATCAAGATGCTATTGTCTAAAAAGTTCTCTTCTCTGAATTTAAAAATAGAAAATAAAGAGAGACATATTGTTGATATCAGTACCTAACAGCCCACGTAGGGGGTGAGGAGAGAGACAAAACCAAGTGGGGGATGTTGTACTTGGAGATCCTGGAGAATAACAGGTTCCAGATTGTTGCCCACAACTTGGGAATTAAGTATGGTGAAATTAAAATGAGAAACAAAGTAGTGTTGATGAGACCTTTTTTTTTTTTCCCTAAGTGCAATTCCTACATGAATCTGTTCTGCTTGTATATAGCTGGGACTGAATGCTACATTTTCCTCCCTCCACTCATGATGCTATTTTACTATAAAACTGTTTTTAAAAAGAGGTTATGTAACTTCTCGATCAATTTTGATAACATATCACAGTGAAATAACTTTTGCCATGCATTCCTATTTCTAGCCAAGGGAGCCCATTTCCTCAGGTGTGATGAGATGGAGGTACAAAACCAAACTGACTCTGCACAAAGTGAAGCAGTCACTCCTACTTCTACAGAGAAAGGAATTGAAGAGGAAGAAATGCTGAATCAACACATACTAAGCCTTGTGACCAAAGTCCAGATTGGATGGTTAACAGATAGCTGGAAAAGAGGCCATGGGGGAGCCTGATTCCTGCTCATAGGTGAGTCTGTCTTGTGATTCCCTTGACTTGCGTGAGTGGGGATAAGTTTGATCTAAAAATCAAATTAAGCCTATGTGAAATCCTGTACTACAGTTGTAAAATATGTTGTTGTTGTTGTTGTTAATTGCGAAGTCGTGTCCGACCCATCGCGACCCCATGGACAACGTTCCTCCAGGTCTTCCTGTCCTCTACCATCTTCTGGAGTCCATTTAAGTTCACACCTACTGCTTCAGTGACTCCATCCAGCCATCTCATTCTCTGTTGTCCCGTTCTTCTATTGCCCTCAATCTTTCCCAGCATTAGGCCCTTCTCCAGTGAGTCCTTCCTTCTCATTAGGTGGCCAAAGTACTTGAGTTTCAGGATCTGGCCTTCTAAAGAGCAGTCGGGGTTGATCTCTTCTAGGTAAAATATGTCCTATCTCCAAATGGCCAGTAAATATTTCATTTGAAAAAAAGAAAGAAAGAAATGGTGTTCAGGCAAGTGGACTGGAGAACTTGGCAAAGCAGGTCTTAGGGCAGGAAGGGAAAAAGAGAAGCAGGATCCCATGGGCAGAGAAAGTACAGAGAGAAGAACAAGTTAGGGTCACCTCAACCTTCTAAGTAAGGTCATTTGGTTGACAGGCCTAATTTAGATTAAGACAAGAATGTGGAGGGGGGGGAGAAAGGAAATTACCACCCCTACGTGATTATTATATTTAGTCATAAAAAGGCCCATTGAAGGCTCCCACAAAACCACCAAAAGAAAAATATACTTAAATGACAAAAATAAAAGAAAAAATTCAATCTGCTACTGAAACAGTTTAAGGATTAAGGACTGTAGTAAGACTATCAAATTTGGGCTTTGAAACTCTGGACAAGCACTAGATGACAGCATGAGTTATTCTCTTTGATGTCCTCTAATTATACCCAAGTTTTGCAAATATGGTAGTGCTGGGTTGTAGTAGTATCACATAACAAAATAAATCCCTCTTTCTCTCCCTTAAATCTCTAGCTATGGGTTAATAACCCCTCCTCCAGTGGGTACAAGAGGAAGAATGAACTTTTATGATGCATATAAAGAACTCGTAATTGGAAATACAATATATGGAAAGTTGCAAATGTAAAAATTTATGATGGGACACTTCCAGAATATACCAAGGCCATAGGTTTGATGGAGAAGTTGAAAAAGCTTCTTGGAAGAAAGTAGTGGTAAACAATTTTTAAGCTGTTGCAAGAAAATAGCCCCCTACTTCGAGGTAATCCTCAAAGTTCATTTAGCGACCATTCAAAATTACAAGAGCATTGGAAAAAAGTGAATTATTACTGTTTTTCATACTTAACGACCATTGCAGCATCCCCAGGGTCACGTGATCAAAATTGAAATGCTTCCCACTGACTCACATTTATGACGGTTGCAGTGTCATGTGATTCCCTTTTGCATCCTTCTGACAAGCAAAGTCAATTGCAAAGTCAGATTCACTTAACAACCAAGTCATTAACTTAATAACTGCAATGATTCACTTAACAACTGTGGCAAGACGGATCATAAAATGAGATAAAAGTCACTTAACAAATATCTCACTTAGCAACAGAAATTTTGGGTTCAATTGTGGTCCTAAATCGAGGACTACCTGTACCTGTATATTTCTATTGAATTTTTCATGGGTTATTATTTTAGGTATTATCTCTGGGTTTGTTTCATTTTCTTGTACTGTACCGTCCAGAGTCATAATCCTAGGGGTGGTTAACATATATAGCAAATCACAGAAACAATGCCCCAAACACATATCCACAGTATCCACATACTTGTGTAAGTCGAGGACTACCTGTAGTGAATAGGTTATGATGCTGTAAAAACACCCTTTTAACATGTACATTTATCAATCATGTTTGCAGGGCTCCTGAAGAACTAATCCAGACCAAGATGTGGCCATACAAATAAAAAATATTTTCATTTACAAGTGGATTTTTCTTCTGCTCCTCTTCCTTCCTATATTTGCACCTGCTATCTGCAGGATTTCTACCAAATGGGTAGAAATTGGACAGAATCAAAGCCAAATATAGGGCAGGAAAGCTTAGAGCTTTGCTAAGAGAGATCAGGAAGAGAGTGTAGTTCATGAAGTTAGTATCTCCAAAGCAGATCAAGAGTTGAGTCCACTTGGAGCTTTACCAGATTACAAGGCAAAGAAGTTTACATAATGTATAATGCTCCTCTGGATGCCACTCGGGGACTCCAAAGAAAGAAAATATGCTGTCTGGAGATTCACACACTTAACTAAGAAAGTGTTGCTTTGTTTGCTACTTTCTAGGTTTGCTGGCTCTAGTCCTAAGCAGCAATTACCTGCAAAGCATTAGGCAACAATTACTCCATCCCCACCAGGGATCTGAGGATGGTCAAATGCTCACCAAGCTTCTTTAGATTGATATGGAAAAAGCCAAACAGCTCTGCTGAGTTTAGATTTAACACATGTATCTAATTCTGAAGGCTCTAACCTGTCAACCGTCCCATTTGGCACATTCAATCAAAGAAACTCTTGGCTCTTTTAAATCACCAAGTGTGTAGCTTTATTGAAAGATCCATCTAGGTACAGCAGAAGCAAAGTCAGTTCTGGGTTTTTTTCCACAAAAGTCCCAAAGGCAAAATCCCTTTTCCCCTCCGGGCCACCTATAGTTCATAGTTCACCAGTTGGGTTCAGTTCTTTTATTTTGGGGAAAGACTCTCTCTGCCCCTCAAACATTTCATAATTTGACCTTGCTGTCTAATGTGTCACTGGCAACAGAAGGCACTCTTGCTTTCTGGAGCTTCCCTCCCTCCTTAGGAATTCACACACACACCCCCCTTGCTGATTGGCAAACTGTGAGCAACAACAGGTGCAACTATGGAGTCAAGTCAAATTTGACACAACCTCTACTTCTGCAAGTTTGGCAAGCAAAATTCTTATAAACATTTGCTGGGCAAAATTACCAACTTACCAAAGAGTATTAAAAGAAGAAAGTTTTGCCAGTCTTTGATAATTAAAAAACAACAACAACTATAGAGTCAAAGAGGCAATCTTGGGAACCCAGAAAGAAAAATGCTAATACAATTGAACTAAATAAGCAGCTTTATTTAGTTCTCTTCCTGCTTTTTTCATGATTGAACCCATCTGTTTAAGAGCTGTTACTTTCCCCCAAATTCACTGGGTTTCTCCCTATTAGTACCCACTGGAAGTAGATCCTGCAAATTTCCAGCCTGCATCTTTAGAGGACATAGCTATCAACGAATACACCCATTAACCTGTTTTGATGCAATTTCTGTCTTGACTTTTGAGTAATTTAATAGAATAACAGCATAATCCAGTTGGAAACCAATACTTCTTATGCACTATGAGACTAGTATCTAGCTATTACTGAAAACTGGAGATCCCTGATTTCTTGCATATAAAATAAGTTTGTTCAAAATAAGATCTAGTCATTAATCTTGACAAAAGAATTATATCACCTTCCTTCACCCATGCCCCCCAAATAGCTTGGGCCGACATCTTTGCTCAGCAATAGTTCAAAAGAAAAAGTTTTACATTTAAATAGAATTCTAAGTTTCAAAAACATGTTGCCTTAAATATCCTGATTACTATTGTTGATGGCAATGGCTCAAAAAGAACCCTAAAAATAAATAAAAACATCACAGATAAAGGAACAGAGTTTTCTAAAATGAAATTAACCTTGGTCATCATGACCTGTACTCTTCCCCAAACTTATTATCTTCCTCAAAGCCGTATCTTGGGTTAGAGTTGCTTGTCAACATTGTAGCCTGAAAATAAGTTTCATATATTTTATTACGTAGTTAGAGTGAATTGGAAGCCCTAACTCCAGGAAATAGTTTTGGCTTTCTGTACGAGTAAGGGATAAAGTTCTAGGTCTGATTTTTCTTACAAACCAATATTTTCTCTTACTGCTTTCTTTGGGCGCTGAATGAAAAAAAAATTTCCATGGCACACCAGAAGTAACTATCCTACAAAGTACCAACACGATCAGGCAATATTTCAGATTCCTCTTCACTGATATTCACATTTCCATAGTAAGATGATGAGTCACACTGAAAAATAAATCTTATATTACATGTTAGCTGTATGTTATCTTGAGTCTCGTGTAACAACTACTAGACTGCAATGACACCTTGATTCTTTTAGTTTCCATTGTTCAAACATGCAAGACAGTTTTCTGAAGGACAACCCTCTTGTGACTGTGATTTCCAAAATGTTTCATTCAGAGCTCTCAGTACTGATATAAAATAATATTTTTCCAAATAGTATTGATCTGCAGTAAATGCAGATCACTGATGTGTAGCCTGAATGAACGTGTTATATTTCTATTTCCCGACTAGCTCAGTCAGCTCTAGGAAGGAGGCAATGGCAAATCACTTCTGAAAGAATTTGTCAAGAAAACTGCAGGGACCCCAGACAGTTTCTAAAAATCAGATACAATTGAACAAAAGAAAAAAAAAATCAGAGATTGTTGTTGGGTAAGTTGAACAAACCTATGGTCTTTCTATTATTTCTATTATGCCATTCTATGTTCATACAGATAAAAACCAAATCTGATAGCATAGTTACCTTTCAAAGTCAATGGAAGCTATTTTCATAGTACTGTACATATCTTACTTGCGTTTCTCTGCTTTTCCCTGCTTGTCCCAGATGGGCAAAAACATTTTTCTTGGGTTATATCAGCCAAAATGGCAACCGCTGTCTTAGTGATGGCTGAAGTTCAGTGGATTTACATCAATCAGTCTGATCAATGTTTGTAAAGTGCTTTTATATCCTAAGATGAAAAGAGTTTATGTAAAAGCCATCATTCATTAAGGCTACTGCCCACAGGTTCAGAAAAGAGAATTCCTGTTTTAATTGAAGACCACATAAAGAATTCATGGTTAAAATGTTCCTTTTTGAACATACTTCTGTTCCCAATGAAAAAAAAATATTTTTGTAATTTCCCCACTCTTCATTTCTTATATGGACAAGCTAAATGTTACACAGCTTTAGGGTATGTATAAGATCTTTCCTGGTCCCTTAAAACCATTTAGCTAGACAGGGTGAAACCAGGTAGCTTCTGACAATTTATGTAAGTGAACTTTAACAGATTCTAGTCTCTGTTAGCATATTTTGGCAGTACACTGATTTAATTTAAAATGTTGAAATCCGGATGATTTTATGCAGCAAAGAAGAAACATATGGATACTGTAGAGTTACATACTAGATCTGATTTATAACCCAATAGCAGGTATGAGCAGTAATATCTTCCCACCACAGCGTACAAAGCCTCTGTTGACTCACCCATATGTCTTCTTCACTTATTTGAAAAACAGTAATTATTTATACCATAGTAAGTTTAGCTGTTTTTAACTTCAGAATTTTTAATCCAAAACAATCCTTGCTGATTTAAAACTACTGGGTAGACCAAGATGGGTCCTTAAATTTGACCTGTATGAGTGGTGATAGTGGTGGTAGTAGTGCATATGCCTTCTTTGATCCATCACCATCATCATTACCACTGACAAATGCTTTTTATAGTCCCCCCCCCACTCTGTTTTTGTGGAATCTTACTATCATTCTCATAAATTATCACACATCCTTCTGCTTCTTTGTTCCTAAGAAGTTATATCTTCCTTAAGACTGGTTTTTTTAAAAAAACAGTCTTGAGAAGACTTAACTATAACCTTTGACTGGAAGTGATAACAGCCTTTCAATCCCTCAAATATCCCTGATAGGTTGACACTAAGGAAGCAGAAAGGTATATTTGTAAACGATTCCTTTACATTTTAGAAGAACTGTACTATATCGGTCACCGCAAAGTTAAAAGTAAAGAGACTTTTTCCCAAATAATATGTTCCCTTTTTCAGAAAACAAAGTGCAAGAGGAGACATCAGAAGCCAGAAACTGAAAAATAAGCCAATTCATATCATTCTAATTAGCAAAAAATGGCATAATATTAGTACAGATTTTTGTTTTTTTCATAGGTTTTGGATTTGGACTTATTCCCAGTTACTTCTGGACTAGCCTTTTCAAATGATTCCTATAGATTCTGAAAATCTTAATTATACCCAATTTTATAGACATATAAAAACAAAGGAATCCAGCAACCTGTTTTATTTATTTCATTTTGGCACTATCAAATTCCTAACTAACTCTGGGTAACTTGCTCTTGATCTCCTGTTTTTGTTGTATGCAAAATTATCAACATCCACCCTTATAGGTCCTTGTACCTAACTAGAAAGATACAATTCTGCCTTATCAGGGGAATTCCAAGCTGAAGACCCACTGATTAATCAACTTGCATATTTGGAATTGCAAATATTATATATTTGTAGAGTGCTTACAAAGGTTTTAAGACCCAAGACTCTTACAAAAAAGGTAAGGCAGCCAAATTACATCATACATAAGAAGTTAGATATCTTATAATATACTCAAATTCAGATATTCTTCCAATCACATGTTCCTATTACAAACATTACTCCTGAGATTCACTACAGTTGTTATAAAGCATGGAACAACATTTTTTTAGTTTGTTAAAAATAAATCAGTAAAATAATCCATCCCTAAACAATTGAAATCAGTAGTTTTCACTTAATTAGCTGTATAGTACCATATCTTCCTAAGAAATACATTTTAGTTAAACAAGAAATACGATACTGATAACTACTGGATGCCAATATTGAAGTGGGATATGAAAAACCCGATTACAACAAAATAACTTTCTTAATATATACTGCATGCTTTTTCTGAAGCTTTTATACTTGTCATTGCATGCGTAGATAAGTGCTTTGGTGAGTATAAATTGTTGATCAAAAAAGCACACAATTTTTTTTTGTAAATCATCAATATTTTCTTTAAAAGTTCAGATGAAATCATGATAGGCACAGATGCAAGTTACACTTTGAAAATTATCAAATTAATGATTGTGTATATAATATGGTGAGCATATATAAAATGATAATGATCAAATTACAGGTAGCAATGTTTTCTCAAGACAGAGCATATATAAAAAGAAGAAAAGAAACAAAATCTTCATATATCTCACAAAGGAAAATTCAAGTTATGATGATTACAGGCAAGTGAAGCCTAAAGCAAAAATTCCTTGTCTACTTTAGATAAGGAAAAATGTATTTCTGTCATCTATATTTCACAGGTTTCCTTGAAGACTGTATTTTTTTCTCTTTAAACTAATAGCTCAAACATTCTTCACACAGTTCATTCAACATTCTCAACTGTGTAAGGAGCACCCACTAGGCTAAGACCACCAACCAATTTTTATGATTTCTTTACACTACAAATATTTGGCAGAACTCAAATCATCCTATAAAATAAACCCATGGATTCATATGCAGCTATAGCGTCCCTCCCAAGTGTACTTTGGGCTTCTTCCCAAACTAACTGGTACTCACCATATTCCAATATCAAAAGAAAACAGATACCATTTTCTATATTTCACTGCTACCCTCTGTTATTTAGTGAGAGTGCATGATTTCATAGCTACCCAGATGTATATGCGAAGGGGTCTTATACTAAGTCCATCCTTGTATCCATCCATACTACTCCTACTACTTATTAGCTCACGTCAATTTCCATAGAAAGCAGTTCACTTAGCAACAGAAATTTTCGGCTCAATTATGGTCACAAATTGAGGACTACCTGTACTTGTAGATTTCTATTATATTTTTCATGGATTATTATTTTACTTTAGTATTATTTCTGGGTTTGTTTCATTTCGTTATACTGTACAATGCCCAGAATCATAAGCCTAGGGGTGGTTAACATATATGGCAAATCACAGAAACAATGCCCCAAACTTTAGGGCATCCACATATCTCTAGTTTGTGTATGTGGGTAATAAACCTCTGGGTTCAGTTGTGCAGATCTGAATATAGGCATGAAATCCATAAGTTAGTTTGTTGTGGGATTTGCAAAGCAGATTTATCATCTTGGAGCCAAAACAATTCTCAACATATGTCACTAAAATCTTATCTAGTTTTTTTGGTCAAGGGTTAGACAAGCTGACAGAGGAATGCACTGGCAAGAATATACTGGATGGAACTAAATACTTTAAAAAGGGTTGGCTGATGTATCCGAAGTGCATTCTATAAACTAAATGTAACATTAAATGTGATAAACTCCCCAAATATAAAACTAAACTGGCAAGTTTGGGAGAAATCTTATCCCAGGAGAATTCATCCCAGGCCAGATCTAGCACTCACTAAAATTAAACAAAACTCTTCCACCAGTTTCAATAGGCTGCTGCTTAATTAAAGGATCTGCTTTTAAGCTCCATCATAGTGCAACTCTTTTCCAGCATTAAAAGCCACAAGAAGTGTGGCAGAAATGCTTCTCCTCCACTGGTGCCTTTTTTCTCAAGCCAGCTCTAACTATGGCAAGCATGTTCTCCTAACATTGCTTTTGATATTCAGAGCTGATTTTTTTGTTCCATCAGAGCAGGCCATGGAGTTTTCTGTGAATCTAATGAAGCTGAGACTGAGACAGGAACTCTTGGATTCACAATTTTTTTCTTTTAATCAAACACAGCTGTTGTTTTTTTACAAAAAAAAAGCAGTGGTGTCTGTAGAGGAGGGGTTAAAAAAATCAGTTCATAGCTATGCTGTTGCTTTTGCACCTGTGTTGACTCCCCTTTCCCACTACCATCTCATCAAGAACTGGAACAGTTTGCAAGTCATATCCCGTTTACAAATATTCCAGTAGTCAAAACTTTATTTCCACTGTTATCATAATTTCAAGACTACTTTGTTTGATTACACATATTAAATATAGGCAGACAGATATTTCCTTACCCTACCTGTAGGTGAGCTCAGGGTGACACTGAGGACATCAACAGAAACATAAAATGAGGTGAGGGGAAATAGTTTGTCCAAGCAGCCAGAACTGCTGCTACTGTTGAGTAAGAAAGCTGGCGAAAACAAATCTGATCTGAGGGTTCCTTGGTGCTCTCTGAGCTTAGTTGTTTTCTTATACACATTTCATTACTCAAACTAGGTAACATCATCGGTGATGGTGCTGATTAGCACGGATAATGTTTGGGTAATGAAACCTCTGTAAGAAAACAGTAAAGCTCAGAGAACACCAAGGATCCATCATTTCAACCCTGAGCTACAAATATTCTCCTTTAAAATCTGATCTTAATTGGTAAGTGCCAAGAGGCTGAAGGGGGCGAGGGGGGAGAGGCAGGACTCTCTTATTGATGTCAGTCTCCTAGACATCACCAACAAGATCTCCTTTTGTTATTGTACAGTGATATCTGGATCATTCATGCAAATGTGTCTTACAGAGCTGCATGACATTGACAGAGTTGACACGTCATCTTTCATCAAGACTGCAGATGTCAGATTAATAGAAACCATTCCTCTGAGAGATAGTTTGGCATTACAAACACTTTGCCTTTTAGAAATTATGGTAAATATTGTTTCTCTTTTATTATCTGATTTTTATGAATGTAAGAAACTAGACTAACTTTTCTTAATCCTCCACTGCAGCTACTAAATGAGTCTTAGTTATTTAGTAAATCTAAAGTTGTAGAAAATCCTAAATTCATCATAAGATTTGGAACTTAGTTGAATATCCCCAAATTCATCAATGCTGCCTATGGAGTGTGTGTTCCTTGGCCTTATCCTATATCCTGCTAAAGTCATATCTTGGCCAGTGAGTCTAGCTGGTTTTTGAACATGATAGACATTAGCTTTGCCATTTAAAATAGTACTATGTTCAGTGGTGGGATTCAGCCAGTTTGCACCAGTTCAGCAGAACCAATAGCTAATTTTTTGTTGCCCAGGCCGAGAATGGACTTCTGGAAGCGGCATCCACACAGAAAACCAGTTGTTCACATATTTGAATCCCACCACTGACTATGTTGCCATGCTAACTCTCTGTGGTTTACAGTGGTTTCAAATATTCATGAGTTTGGTAATAATCGACTAAGTTCCAAATCTCATGATGGAAAGGAGAATTAACTAGTTTAATAATGATCTAAACTGTGAATATTAGAGAAGTCATTTTTGCAGCAATTGCTAAATAGAGAAGACAAGGGAGAGTTGCTGCATACAATATAGCTCTAGAAATAAGCATTACAATATGATGAAAATAATGGAGTGAAATCCATCCAGATAACCACAATGTTTGCTGTACAAGGCCTATAATTATGTGTCTGCAATCACTTTACTAAGATGTCTTGCAGCTTGCAGCTTCCTGCCAGGAAAGCAGAACATCACTAAATATTGTGTAAAATGCAAGACTTTGGCTTCATCAGAATTTGGGCTCGTAAAACCACCCTGAGAAAGAAGCCACTGGTGCAACATTTGCTGCTAAGGAAGGGACAAGCAGCAAGCAATATACCCAGCTAACATTAACAATCCTAGGCCGAAAAAAAAAAACACTTTTTATTGCCCATTTTATGGTCCAGAGAAGACTAATTATGTAAAAATATGCAAGTACAAGCTGATACCATATGGTGCCTGAAATTATATTAGTTTGACCTCAGAGATTCTTGCTTCAAAATAAATTTGTGAAAAGAGAGGGAGTGGCCATAAATTTCTCCCTTGCCACTGCATTTCACTTCAAGCAAAATTCACTAGAAATGTAGACTCCCCTAATTTGAGGAAGTATGCAAGAGATTTTAAAACAGTTTTGATAAGATCAGTAATTTACTAAGTTTACTAACTAGTACAATTATGAAATAAATCTACTTGTTAATTAACTGAATTTTTCAATCAGCTATGCTGACAGTTGTTTATTGGCCTTTGGTTAAAGAAATGCAGCTTAACTAATAGCAGGAGTTAGGAGAATCCTAAGGAAAACCTAAACTCAATAGCCTGTTTTGATGATACTAGTTTTTGCCCCTTCCTCCTCCACTAATTGCCCTGAGACAATAAAACAGCCTAACACATATTGTGCTCGCTAATGTTCTTTCCTGTTCCCATTAAATTTCACCTCCATACATGATGAAAAAGTCTGCAGTTTTAACAAGGGGGCATTCCATCTCAGAACCACAGAACGAATGCAGCCATGATGGACAAGCAGTCCTGTTTATGTGCTGCTGAGCACAGAAGGGAATGAAGCCAACTACTGTGTAGGTCGAGATGTTACAGAGTTAAGCATATTGCCCAAGGCCACACAAGAAGTTGGTGGGTAGAACAGGAACCCATAGATTCCTGGCTCCTGGATATAACCATGCTTCTGCCACTCCTAAAAATACAGAGGACTGGAACCTTTTCATCAGAATAAGATCCCTTTTTGAAATGAAGTGTGATTCTCCCCTTCTTTACAAAATAAATAAATATCTGGTGAACATGAGAAGGATTTCTTTGCAAATTAATATGTCGTATGTGTCATCTATTATATATAAATATCTGACTGAAAATAAAATCTTCCTACCAATTTAAATATAGCTGCCAAAGTTTAGACCAGAAGCCCTTCCTTCCTCCTCCCCCCCACCTCCCCTTTTTTCTGTCCTGGCAATGTTTTTAACCCCCTGAAAATAGAGGTTTATTCTGGAAATGCTGACAGTTTGTTAAGCAGAGCATCACATTTGCAACACTATAATTATGCCTTCTTCCATCCAATCCAAAGAAAACATGAATTTCTTATTCAAACAAATCTTTGCATGGTTTCAGCCCCAGATTTAAATCATTTGGACTAAAAGGACAGCCATCATATATTCTAAACCACCTCTGTAATGGGCAGATGTGCAAAAAGATAAGATAGTTTTAACATTTCTCACCTCCCCCCCATCAAACTGGAGCAAGAGCTCTTATTTCCAATGATTAAAAGTCAAGTTAAGCTGCTGTCCATGAGGATGACGTTGATAGGGGTGAATTCAAAAGTGAATTAGCCAATCCCTAAGCAATCTTAGGGACAGAGCATATTTACACCCAACCAGCCTACTTCACTTTTTCACAGTAAATATTTCTTTCATACTTTTCAGTGGAACCCTGCAATGCTTTCAATGGTTTTTTTTAAAAATGTTTCTGTTTTTATTATACATGCCTATGTCATATTTCTTCCTGTCATCAGATTTTCCATAGCTTCAGAAATGGTCTTCAGAGAAGCTTGACGCATGTCAAACATTTAAGAGCAAAGTACTTATTATCTTAATTCTTATTTCCTGTTTCTATTCTGAAAGTCTGCCTGGCTCATAGCCCTATAAAAGGTGACCTAATATGTGAGCTATATTCTGCAAAGACTTACCAACATATACAACAGCAATGTATGTCAGGACTGTAGGAAGTCATCTGCACTGTACTTTCACCTTTTTCCATCTCTTAGTAGTACTTTAAAGATGAGGGCTGTCCCTCAGATGTGAATCTGAATATAAAAAACAGGAGGAGCACATCAACTATGAATCACAACTGCATTCAAGATGGCCGTAATGGTTATACATCAAAATAATATTTGTTAAAATGTTGAGGAAATGCATTCTTAACCACTGTTTTACAGTTTCTCACTGGTTCCATTCATTTACACATCATTGGCTTCATGACACTTGAGGCATCCTTGTGTGCTATGTGTATGCAAACTGATCATGCAGAAAGCTTAGGGAAGTATATCACAGATACATCACAGATTTCAGGGTTACTTGCCAAAATGGATTTTGCAATGCCATAGACAGCTGAAATGAAAACAATTCCTTAGATTCAATACAGCATTCTCAACTCAAGTTCTCCACAAAAACACCAATTCTTCTCAAGACGGGTATTAATTTGGGAATGTTTTATCCAAAAAGAGAAGGTAGGCTAACTTAATTTGTAAAATTGTACATTATGGGTGCATATATTTTTAAAAGCAGATAACATTATCTTTAATTGTAGGTATATCAGGAAATTCAATAGTATGCATATTATGATTTGCAGCTTCATAATTCATATTCAGTTTAAATATATACCAATAAAGTTGCCTTTAGGATCCCATGGGAGTACAGTGATTAAGGCGTTGGGCTGAAAGATCCAGATTTATGTCCCAGTTGATTGTTGGGATAAGCTTAATAGCTTGACTTAATTTCTCTTTGAAAACTTTATGAGGAAAAGATGAAGAAAGGTCCTTATATACATGCATCCAACAGTGCTACAAAGAAGGCAGCCTATTAAATTAAAAAATAGTTTTCTATTCCCCAGGTATATTGAACAGATATCAGCTAGGACCAGAACCCGTAGGGAGTTTTCTGGTCTCCAAGAAATTGGAGTTGTCCTTGCACAACTAGTGAGTTATCTGAGGGATCTTGATTATCCATCAACACTTCAACCCTTGGAAGTGAGGGGAAAGGCTCCATAATAAACACGGCTGTGTTCATTTTATCTTTGGTCTTATTTCAGCTCATTTTAAAAGCAAAATAAGCAATCAGTTCAGCTTAAAATATAACCGTACATTTATTTTAAATGGTTTCTGTTATAAAGTGTCACAGAAGAGACATTGTCTCCTACCATCTTTTACTGTGATGGGTTTTCATTCTTTCAACAACCTCCCCAATTGTCTCATCTCTATATTTATAAATATTGCTATATTTATTGTTTATTAGGCAATATAAAACAAATTACTGTTTATATACATTGCCAGCAGCAAATATGTGCTTCTTCCCTTCTCTCTCTTGTTCTGGTATCAAAGTTAAAAGTGTACTTTTGACTTTGTTTAATATTCCTTATTTGGTTATTTTGTATCACTCTGTTTTACTTAATTCATTATTATATTGTATATTTTCCTAGGAATTCAAGCCATACCCTCATTCCCAGCTTATTCAAACTATTATACTGTGCAGGTTTACAATAGTTCAATTCAATATAAAATAGTTTTCTATCATTTCTATTTAAAAATGTATGGTAGGAGACTTCTTTGAGAGCCTGTCAAATCTGACAGACTCTCAAAGATGTCTCCTACCTTATGTTTCTAAACAGAAATGATAGAAAACTATTTTATGTTTGTGTCAATTTGTGTCAATTAGGAAATTTAATTTGATAATATTGATGCCACTTCTTAAACATATATCAAAGAATTCTGCTTTTAAGTGCACATTGTTTTATTCAGATTTATTCACTGCATATTCATTCACATATTTTAGGTAACATTATGACTATGAAAAATATTTGAAAGGGGTTTTTGGAAAGCACACTGCATGTAAATGAAGCTTTCTCCCTGTATTGTTATAAACCTTCCTGAGTTTTGTCTACCAAGGAGGAATACAAATAATAAAAATAATAATTAATGGTCACCCACTCCAGAAGGCTCTTGTGATTCAATCATGAAATAAATAAATATGAAAGCAGCTGCATCCTTTGAAAGGCTTGCAACACTTCTATTGAAACCCCCAATAAAGTGAAGCAGTTACCTTTATACATAGGCAGCCTGCAACAGCTTTCAGGGCAGGGTTCCAAAGAATCCAGATATTTTGGGACATTTTGAATATACCTCACTCACAATCACAACCTTTACAAAGCATCCCTTTGCACATCTATAGTAAAATCTTTGGATTTACAGAACTAGAGGCCCTGGAATCAAAGGGCTTGAAATAGGAATGATTGAACCTTCCCCAGCATATCTTGGGCGGGAAAAAAATGCCTTTTGGGTACTTGAAAAACTAGGTGAGGTTTTATGAACAGCTACAAATAATCAGACTGCAGACCTTTTTGTGCTAACATTGACAGACCTTGAAGCTCAACCAAATCTCTGTATGGAACAAACTCACACTTGCTGCTTGGAGATATACAGCTTTCACTAGGCCAGCCCAAGGCAGGTTGCTGCCTGAAACACCACAGCAAACCTTCCATTCTCACAAGGAAAGTCTCTGCGCAACATATTTTTGTACACAGAGTAGAAAACTGCAAGCATACTTCTGCCCTAACCCTTGTAAGTGGTTGCTAAAAGTCTGATGATAGACCTCATAATAATGAGACATATATCTGCCTCTCAAATGACGTCCATCCTTAAATGCAGAAGTGTATTCCAATCTTCTAGCAAAGTATTTTGATTAACAATTCTTTGCTTCTTTTGCTGTAGCATCCATATGCTTGTGCTACCTTCCTTAATCTGGCTTTTCCCCAAACACATGGACTTCAGCTCCCAAAATGACTAGTCTGCATTCTGATAATATAGACATTTTGGTATGTGTTCTTTGGGTTACAATTTTGCAATTATCTTGTAATTATTTTGAAATTGAGGTATGTGTGTTAATTTTTTTAAATGTATTCTTATTTACCTGCTTTTGTGTTGTCATTTTCTTTGTCTCAATGGGTCTTTTTAATTTTACTTTTTTACTTTAAATTTCAGAGTCGGTTGAAGTCAGGTGGCATCAAAAATCAAATAAATAAATAATCTAGATAGTGCCCAGGTTGAGGAAGGCTACTGTTGTAGTACATTTTAATATTGTCTCAGGGATATAAAAAATTGTAGTATTTATAATCTAAAATACCTAAGGGTCTGGCTAAAAATTCAGTGTAGAGTTATCCAAAATAAATAAGCAAGTAATATGAGATTTGGCAGCAATTCTATGCATAATCATTTGGCTCCACTAAATAGTAATGAAATGTTTTCCTTCCATGAGATCACTGTATTTTGGCTATTCATTGGCTACAGAAAATCTGACATGATCTGGAAAATGAGGACTGACATACAGATAAATGAATTTCTACAGAAGTCATCATGGGTGTTCTACAAATTATTTACAAAATTCTGTTTAGGATAATGAGATCACATGGTGCTCAGATCTGTGGGCTCCTTTGGTAAAATAAACGGTACCCTGCCCTCACTGCAATAGATTTTAAATAATTTTATTTTAAAGCTTTTTCCTTGTATTGAATGGAATGCAAGGAAATATATGCTTAAATAAATGTTAATTGCTAAATTAGAAGGAGCTGATATATGGAGTTGTGGCTTATGTCTCCACTATAGGGGATTTATCAGATTATGTTTCTAGCAAGCATTTTTTTTCCTACTGCACTTGATGACCAATAGGTTTGTAATACATAACTATACTGACTAATACAAGAAATAAAATAAAGGAGATAGATGATGTTGAGCAGTGAAAGTATTTCAGGAATGGAAACTATATAATGTTGATTTTAATTAAAAATAGGTACCAATGTATATTTTTTATCAGCCAAAAACAAACGCAACAATTCCAAAAAAAGAAGATACAGAAGTGCATAATTTCCCTGGAAGTTACAGAAAATGTTTTCTTAAAATTAGGCACGTAATATTTGGATAAGTTTAAAGAATGTACAGTTTGTACATGGAAGCGATCACTTTACAATAATGGGACTATCCATTCAGTGGTCTGACTATTTGATACTGTGGATATTTTTATTCGGAGAAATGTTTTGCTTGTTTTCTTTTATTTATAAATGTACATGTTCAGCATAAAGAAAGGCTCCTCTTGAGCTAGGAGAGGAACTTGCTGACTCAACTGTTATCAAAAGCCAACTGATTAGGTTCTCATTTAATCCATTATTTTCATGTAAAGGAAAGTCAGGAATAAACTTGAAACTTGAATTGTTCACCCTGAGGTATTTCTCTCTCTCTCTCTCTCTCTCTCTCTCTCTCTCTCTCTCTCTCTCTCTCTCTCTCTCTCTTGTCTTTCAAAACAGGCAAGTTTATTGTATAAACTGAAGAAACAAATACTCACAACAAAACTGACACTGAGCAATTTTTTCCTCATAAATTGATAGTTGTTCACTTGTTTCATTCATAGATAAAAGGGAATATCAAAATAATAAGTGGAAATAAGAATGGGCTGAGTTTACCAAAGTAAAGATAACATAAATGGAACGTAACATCATGTGCTTTCCAAGATATTGTCTATATCTGGGCATATTCATTCTCTATGGGGGGCTAGAAAGGCAGTTGAGGATGACAAGCAATGCTAACAATTGCACAGGTGCAAAACAGCCCATAAATCTAATGTCAGTTATTAAGTAGCATTAAAATGCCATTGCCTTGCACTGAATGAGACTACTATCTACCTGTCCTAGCCACTGCTGTGGGTGGCAGCTGGGTGGTCCTGATTAAATCACCATGCCTTCCCAGCGAAACCCAATACAAAAAGGAGAACCCAGGTAAATAATCTTGGTGTTGTATGCTTTAAGCGGCAACATCTCTCCTCCTCCAATTAGGGACTTAAATCAGGCTTTATTCTTTTATTGTCTTTGACTGGTGAATTAAAGAAAGCAAAGAAATACATTTTTTTTTCATTTTCTTTTGAGGGCTCTTATCAGCCGTGCCATAGTCCTATGATCAGCAGATGTTCCTTTTTATATAAAAAGAAATATTCAAAAAGAAAGAACATTTTCTCAGCTGGGGAACTTCCCTTTGCTTCTCCCCACCCAGCCTCAGAGTTGTCCAGGGATGCATAATGGGGCTTTCTCTCTCCCTCAGCCTGTCTTAGGGGATGAGGCATGAGCTGGATCACGCTTGCTGGATCAGGCAGCTCTCCTGATCATCTGCTACAGACTTGAGAGCTGCCCTGCCATGCAAGGCAGGCACCTATGAGCTCCTTGCAGACGATCCTAGCACTGCCTCCTCTCTCTCCAGTGTTCCATTGCTTCTAGGCCTCTTGGGCTACTATAGCAATGCAATGCCATCCAGACCTCTGAGAAACTATCACAGGCTATTGCATAGGCATGCAGGAAAGGTTTCTCCAGTTGCTTCCTGCAGGCCAGAAACTCACTGTGAAGGCATGGGGAGGAGGGACTCTTGTAAAATAGATGTATTCATGCTGTGGACTTATGTGATCACATGACCTGGGAATACAGTGCTGAGTAACCTACTGCCACATATAGCTCCTCCTTCTTTCATCTATGGCCAGCTGTATCTGGGAAGACCTTCTGTCTGCCAATATCTGCACTGTATAGGTAGTCCTCGATTTATGACCACAATTGGGCCCCAAATTTTCATTGCTAAGCAAGACAGTTGTTATGTTAGCTTTGCCTCACTTTACAGTTGTTAAATGAATTACTGCAATTTTTAAGAGGTGGTTTTTTTTTTCAAAAGACAACTGGACTGTTTTTTCCTTGAAGAAGAAGAACAAAACGTTTCTTAGCCAAGAAACTTCATCAGTTGTGACGGCAGGAGTGAGATGAAGATACTGACAGTTGAGACTGGATGGTGGGGAGATGGAAGGATTGTATTTCTTTGCAGTTATCTGGTTGTTAGCGCTCTCTTGCCCTCAGAATCACCTGAACTGATCTGCTCTCCAATTCTCCCCAAGCCTTCACAATGAGATTCTGGCCTGCAGGAAGCACCTGGAGAAACCATTCCTGCATGCCTGTGCAACAGCATGTGATAGTTTCTTCTTGAAACTGCTACATGGGCTGCACTGTAGACTGGAGATAGGTGGTGTCTTATCCCTCCCCCTCTGTTGAGAGAGGGCTGCTCAATGTTAACACAAATGGCCTCTGTAATAGTGGTGAATATGTGTAGCTCTTCAGAAGAACACTGACATCCCCTAAATTCTGCTGGAGATGTTATCTAGCCCAGTGACGAAACATTCAGAAACCAGCCCACAAGCTCAATGAAACGGCACCCTCACAAATGGCCTCTTTTATCCCTCTTTCAAACTAATAATCCTCTCTATCCAAAATGTGGCCTTTCACAAAAAGCGACCTTTGTCTTTCAAATGCAGATGGACTGCTGAATCTTGTCCTGATGGGCCTGAGCTTTTCTGATTCAGTCTGACGTTTTTGGACTGTGCAATGTACATTAAAGAAGACAGAAGCCTTAACAATGAAGCTTACAGAAAACCCACACAGTGTGATTAATATCTACATTTTGATTCTCATCACCCACTGGAGCACAAAATGGGAGTGATCAGAACCCTACACCAGCAGGCTGAAAGTTTGCCTAGCAGTAAAGAGGGAAAACAAAAAGAACTAAAATGCATCAAGGAATCCTTTAGAACTTATGGTTATCCTAACTGGGGCTTCATCAAACCTAGGAAAAGATCCTGCTGGAGCAACTCCATTACAGACAAAGAAGAGAACAACAAAAGTAGCAACATTGTCATTCTATATGTTGCAGGAATATCTGAAAAGCTCAGGAGAATTTTCAGTCAAAAGAAAATATATATATATTAAACCCAAGAATACACTAAGGCAGAAGCTTGTCCCCCCAAGGATAAAACACCCAGACACAAACTGAGCAATGTGATATATGCAGTAGAAATAGCGGCATGATAATAGGGACAAATGTTGGGTGTCTGGCCTGGGGAGTTAGTGGAAAGAGTCTATTATATTTACTACCTATCAGATCATAAGTGAAAGTATCCAGGCTCAGAGCTATGAATCAATTCACAGAAAAATAGTCATATACTATAGCAGCAGTACTCAACTTTTCTGGTTTGGCGGCCTGGAGGGAGGGGAGAGGGGGAAGTTCCATTGCCTGCGTGAGGGGAGCTTTGTTCACATGGCCCAGTTCCGAAAAGGCTGTGGCCTGGTAGTGGGCAGCAGCCCAGTGGTTCAAGACTCTGTATTATAGTATGTATAGTAGAGTATAGCAAAACATACCAGCGACAGTGAAATGAAAATTTTTGTGGGAAGAAGCAAACCTATATGAAAAAAAACAGAGGTGTTTGTTTTAACCTACCCACTGCACTGAGCTGTAGTTTGAAAAAGGATTGATTTATATATAGTAATTTATTTGTGTTTAATACATATACCATGTTTCTTCTATGCAAGAGAAATATATATATATACATTATAATATTATCCTTAGAATAGAAAGGGGCATTCTCTTTTTACCTCCAAGAGCTTCTGTGGAGTCTGGCAATGATAATGGAAGTAAATGGACTTGATATTTTTGACTTTAAAAAATAAATTAGGAGGATTGGATGTTGCAAAATATAATTGTGTTATATTGCAACTTAAATGGTAATAAATAAATACATAACTAATGAAGCAGCACAGCTCTGAGAGAATCCAAGAGTCACAAATTAGGTCTAGGGTTGCATGCAACCTGTGAACTTGGGCTATCTACCCACTGACCCTAACAAATACAGAAAGCATTGCAGTTGGGTAGAGAGTAGTCTTAGATACACTGTCAAAAATGACACATTGTCACTGAAGAGCTGTCAGGCCCATATTCACCATATTCTATAAACCATTGTACCTAATGAAACAAGAGGCACAGTGATAACTTTAGCAAGACGAACTTTGTGACTTAACCATAATGTTTCAATAAACTGTAAACTGTAAAGTCCACGAATTAACTTGTTAATGGAGAAACTCAACAGTCTTCGGTTTCCAAATCACTGTCATATTCTAATATTTTGAACGTGCTAATATATATTCAGTTATGTGAAATAAGTGCAGGAAACATTTCACATTTATAGTTACTCCTTGCTTGCTGACTGCTTGTTCAGTGACTGTTGTAAGTTATGACAGCATTGGAAAACTAGGTTTACGACTGGTACTTTGAACTTGTGGCCATCACAGTATTTCTGCGGCCACATGATTGTGATTTGGGTGCTTGGTAATTGGTGCACATTTATGATGGTCTCAGCATTCTGTGGTCAAGTAATCACCATCTGAGATCTTCACAGCTGTCTTCTGACAAGCAAAGTCAATGGGGAAGCCAGCAGGAAGTCACAAGTCATCATCATCATCATCATGTAACATTGCACTTACTGACTGCGGGCTATTTGCTTCACTAAGAAAGCAAGAACTGATGGCGTAAGTCAGGTATGGTCCTGTGGTATTTCATTTTATGACTATGTTGCTTAGTGACGGAGTTGCCAGTCCCAACACATTGGTAAATGAGGACTACGTGTATTCGTTTATTCAATTTATATAACTGCCCATATCAACAAGTGACTTTGAGTGGTGAACAAAGTTAAAAATAGAATAAATACAATTACAGTATTACACAAATTAAGACACATACCTATTGAGAACAACTCAGACACCATAATTACTAAAATAACCAAGAAATGGATCCCTGCACATACTTCTGTATGGATTAAATTGCCTTAGGGAATTTAAACAAAATATTTCATTCAGGCAAGTTAATACATGCAGTTTGCAATGAACACCATGAATTGCAGATAATATTATTCTGTTCTGACTACTAGACAATAAGACCCATTAAACAAAATATTTCATTCCTGCTAGTGAGTGTTTAGGATCTCTGTTCCCCATTTCTTGGCTTCAGATGAAGTGAGTGTGCAAAGAGCCCCATGATATTTGTCTGGGACTCAATCTGTAAATTTAGCAAATCTTTTCAGTACATTTTGCCTTTTCAAGCAAGTACAGAAAGTCCTTACTTACCAAGGCAATCGGGACCAGCTAAGCAGGGCAGTTATAAAGTGAAACATTACTTGCCTACAGCCAACTGTAGTTCCACTGTAGTAGTTAAGCAAATCACCCACCGTCATGATTGCAACTTGTGACTTTTGCTTCTTAGAAGCTGGCTGTGAAGGTGGCAAATGTGCAGCAGTTGCCAGGCATCTGAATTGCAAACATGACCAGAGGGATGCCACAACCATTGTAAGGACTGGTTGTAAATCTACTTTTTCAGCACTTTCATAAGTTTGAATGGTCACTAAACAGGGCAGTCATTTACCAAATACTACCTGAAAGATATGGAAGGGAGTACTATCTGGAAGTACTGCAAAAATGAAGCAGTGGAGGCAGAAATTAGCAACCACATATAATTAGCACTGAAAAAGAGAAAGAAATAAGAGAATTACAATCCAGGTAGACGCTGCTGTCTTCCCCTCCAAAAACCTCAGGTAAATAATAAAGTTTTGTCTTAATAAAGTTTTGTTTATTTCTTTGAAAATGTGCTGCAAACTTGGTCAGAACAGAATGAGCATGTCATTTTCCTTCTTTTTTTCCCTTTTGGGACAATTGAATAGAATCTTGTTAGCAATAGCAAATATTCACCAGCCTGACTTGGTAACTACAAAGATAAATCAGTCCCCTCTCTCCTGTACATACTGTAAGTGAGTTACAGGAAAGAACATTCTATTTATGTGCCATGGAACAGAGAGCAAAAATGTAAAATCAAGTGAATTGTATATATATATATATACAAGCAATAATAATCTTCAACGTGTGTTTAATATTGACCAGATGGGATCCTTGACAAACTATACATTGCTTAGGTATATTTCAAACATGTGAATTAGTGTGGGAAGCAATATTCAGTTTGGAAGTAGAAAAACGATTCTACCTTATGTGAATTTCCCTTGAGTAAAGAAAATGAAGAGAGACATTTTGTTTGAGCTGGCAAACTTACTGGTGATGCATCTTCCAAAAATATTCTGAAAAGTCCTTGCCTCCCTTTTTCACCTCTAGGAAATTTCCTTTGGAGTTGAAAATCCTTTCTTCTCTGTGCACAGCATTCCAATATCTTGGTGCTGTGGAGAGCAGCCCAGAGAAAGCCATGGCCTCTGGCAATTCAATGCTTCCTTTTTCCTCATGTATCCTATTCCATCAGTCAGGGTTTTTGTAAATGATGGGATTAACTGACTTCCTATGCTCCTGTTCTTACTTTGATTCCTTTTGCTTATCTTCAATGAAAACAAGAGCATTTGAGGGAGTGAAAAGGAGAAAAAGCAAGAGGCAGAAAGGAGCACATGAATGAATGAACAAGCAAACAAGATAACCAACGAAAAATAATCTTTTTCTCTCTTTATAATCATGAATGCATGGAAAACCTTAAGCTTCAGTGGTATTTTGACACTGGGCACAACACAACACACCCCCTTAATCCTTTTGAGATTCATCTTTCAGACCTCAGCTCTGTTCTGCTGCCAACTTGTTGGAAGTGTTAGTGACTGGAGAACTGTGGCCTGCTCTCTTCAAAACTTTACACTTCATTTTTCCAAATGGTAGCAAATATTTCATCATGCTGGTTTGCTGGCTTCTATTATAAATCACACTTAGAGCCCCCCCCCACCTCACAAATATCCAGTCCTAGCAGGACATTATGCTTTTCCTTTCCATTTGGATCCAGTGGTAAATGAGGGCGCTTTCCCCCCTTCAAATTGTAAAATGAGAGTTTAAGAATTGGCAACTTTGAGAATGCAACTGGACAGCAGAGGTTTGAAGAAGTTGTAACTATAAAAAATGAGTTTAGTCATAGTTGTTTTACAATGGAATGGAAAGCAGTATTAATTTCCATTAAAAAATAAATCATTTTGAGAACTAGCATTGTGTTGATCTCATATACTCACCCAGAAGAAAAAGGGATCCTTCATATTACAATAAATCAGATTGGTCCAATAAAAAAGCATGGTGCTCCTCTCTTATTGTAGAAGCAGTGATGTACTCATTTTATCCAATGCAAGAAGGTAGTTTAGAAATTATTGATTTTAATCTGGTCCATCTATGGCAAACAGTATTATTTTTAGCCTACTGTAAAATTATGCTTTGACAGATCTCTGTCACTAAATCACTTCTGTTCTCCTTATAAAAATTTTGGACAGGTAGGAAATGTAAGAAAGGCTGTTTGGCACATCTTTGGGCCACTATGAAGCAATTTGCATCATCTATCATTTTTCTTTCATAGGCAACAACTACAGTAATACAAGCTGTTTGGACAGCAAAGCACTGCTAGCTCTAATTAACAAATTCAGATGCATTGTAAATAATTAAACTGTTTATATAGACCAGAAAAGGTTTATACTGGCCCATGCTGCTTAATTCTTGATTCTTTACAGACATAAATGTCTGCCATAATATCACAGTAGCTTAACTTTGAATGGCCAGTGAGCAGTTTTATTGCTGTGTTAGTCCCACTTGTTGAAATGCCTTTTTGGGTATAAAGAAATGTGGAAAGAAAGTCATTCCATTCTGGATATTCTGGGGTGGGGGTGGGGAGCTCAGCTGCGGGGCAATCTTCCCCCCTTTCTGAATTTCAGTGACTTTCCAACCTAAAGATCCTGCTTTCCAGTGACAGATCAGCTAGGAAGATTCTGCATAGCTCAAATGTGATTCAAGATTAAAGTGCTGATCTACCATATCCTGAAAAGCTGAAGGGTGATTTCCCCCCTCCCAAAACTATGGGTATTGAGGCTTTATTCAGAGATATGATGGATATGGTCAGAAGCTTCTTATGAACAATTTGGGACATTATTTGCATGTTAGTCAAGTCCACTTTCACTTGGGTTCTCAAGTTGGGACAGATCACATTGATGCAGTGTTGGCATACTCTTGTTCAGTCATACTGCTATCTATACAGATATCAAAGAAGTGGGCAGAAGGTTTGGAGAAATAAAGGCTACCAGCTCTGTTCTTGATTTGATCAGTAATCTGCACTAGGACTTGACTAGGGAAATGCATTTCGGATCAGGCCCTCAACATACTATACTTCAGTGAGTTCGGGTTCTTCTTGCAAGCCATACCAAGAAGGTAGAGTCAAGGACTTCAGGTTACTCACGACATTGTATCTTCTCCCTGATCTATTTAATATAGGCATGGAACTGCTGGGAGAGTTCATTCAATAGGATCAGGAGTTATATGCCAACAATATGCCAACAACCATATCTCCTTTTTTATACTTACTTGTAGGACAGGAATTTATACCTTTGAGCATTACATTTGATTCAATAATAATTAGCTATATGAAAATGAACCCCTGGAACTAAAGCTAGGCCAGCTGAAGGTGCTGCTGGCTTGGAAAAAGTCAGGGCTGAGAACTAAGTTACAATTTTTTTCTGAATCCAGTCAAATTCCTTGACCTTCCTTGTTCCTGGACTGTTTCTGGATTGCCAGAGAAGGGTTTAATAGACTGGTCGCATTCATTCTTAAACTGATCTGATCAGGTAATAGTTATACATGACTGCATCATAGTTCTGTTTCATTGCCATTGATATTTGGAGACTCTTGAAATAGTTTTGCAATCTGATTTTTTTAGTACAGAAATATGATATATCCTATGGAATTGTATCATTTAATGTAGTGCAAGGTTTGAGGTCCTTGTATATTTCTTGTGTTCCTCCCCCTCTCTCTGTCTTTCTCTGTGTGTATGTCTGTACAGATACATTCATATAGACAAACATGTACAATTTAAATGCAGGGCTTCTGGTCTTTGACTGTAAATAAAGTAAATCATATTATTGCAACATGATCCATGGGTGCCTATTCTTGAATCATGGTACCAAGATCATATCATGCCCATGTTGGAAGATCTACACTACTGCTAGTTATTTTCTGGGCTCAGTTCAAAGTACTGAATCTTTAATCTTTACAGCTTGAAATGGTTTTGGATCTGACTTTCTGAGGCATTGCCTATCTTGTTATGAATCTGCCTGGACTTTAAGATCTGAAGAAGAAGCCCCTTTGAAGATGTTCCCCCTTACAGAGGGCTGCTGTCAATGTCACTCTCAAATTGTGGAACTCTCTCTCTTTAAAACTGGAATTGATTTTCTCTTTTTGATTTCAGAAAAGGTGTAGAGCAGGGGTGTAAAACTCAATTTCATTGAGGGCCGCATCAGCATTGCGGTTGCCCTTGGGAAGCTGGGTGGGTGTGGCCAGGGTGGGTGTGGCCTACTGGGTGGGCATGGAGTGGGTGTGGCCTACTGGGTGGGCATGGCCAGCTCTACATAGTTTGCATCAAGGGGGCCTGTGGGGGCCTGGGCAGGAGTGGGACAGATCTGAGGGTCTCTGGCAGAAGGGGATGGGACCAGAGCAAGTGCCAAGGCATGGTCCACTGGAGGAGCCTCACTGTTCCTCTCAGGCCATGCCGGGGGGGCCGGATGGTGGTGCGTGCTGCCTGGAGCCCTAAGCAGCAGAGGTCAAATGCGCAGCCTGGCCCTCGAGCACCCGCGGCACCAAGCACAGTCCCACTTTCCCAAGGGAGCATCCAGCTGCACTTTCCTCCTCCTCAAGGCTGCTCTGCTGTGCTTGCTCTCCTTAGCCAGGTTGCTCATGACGGATAGGAGAGCAAAGTCAGAAGGAGGCCCATTCCCTCTCCATGGGAGTAGACCCAGCTTTGTATCCAAAGCTTCCTTAGCAATAGGATGGGAGACCCCCAGGATAGGCCAGAGGAGGGGGCAAGGGGATGGTGAAAGAGCAGCAGGGCAGGACTAAGGCAGGAGTTCCATCAGACCCTCCCTCTCCTTCTTTCCTTCTTTCCTTCCTAAGTACAGAGCAATGGGAAAATATTTGAGATGAGAGAGGGAGAAAAACAGGCAAGAAACACAGCTGGGGAGGTGTCACCCTTCATGAGGAATGAAGAAATGCACCATCACCTGGAAGTAGCCAGCACATGGCCCTCACCTACTTCACATATCTGGCTTTCTGGGCTCTGCCATTACCAGTGTGAGAGTCAACATTACCTGCGCAATGCTGCCCAGCCCCCAGCCTGCCCAGTCTCGGCAGGCAGCGGGGCGCTCTCCTCACAGCGCCAAGAGGCTGAACCGGGCAGCGCAAATCCAAAAACAAGCGTGATGCCACCCAGTCACCAGCCTCCCCGGTTTTGGCAGGCAGCAAGGTGCAAAGCTGACAAGCTTCGCCCAGCTCAGCCTCTCGGCGCTATGAGGAGAGCGCCCCACTGCCTGCCGAAACTGGGCAGGCTGGGGGCTGGGTGGCATCGTGCTTCTTTTTGGATTTGCGCCGCCCGGCTCAGCCCCTCAGCACTGTGAGGAGAGCGCCTCGCTGCCTGCTGAAACCCCTCCCCCGGAGCCCATCAAGCCGGATAGGTGAAGTAGGCGAGGGCCATTTGCTGGCCACTTCCAGGCAATGATGCATTTCTTCATTCCTTACAAAGGGTGACATCTCCCCAGCATGCACCCAGGGGCTGTATTCTGGAACGTATATGTAGCCCTAACTAGAGAGCAGGTATCAATGTGTTAGAGTGTCTGGCAGTTATTGGGTTAAACGCTACGTATGTTGATGGGTCAGTGGGAGGAGTATCAAAGGTCATTGAGAGACTTCCTGGACACAAGCCAGATGGGATCCTTTGTTCACCAGCCGCATGGTTCCTAGCCACACGGTTAGGAGATACTTGCCAACATGTGATGCTAAGGAAGAGAAGAGGGGAAAATCCAATATCAATTTACCTGTGGAATAAACCAATATTGCAAACATGTATTTCTGGATGCATCTCCACATGACTGTAAGTCATTGTCTAGAATTCCCAGAATAAAGCTATATTTCTGTTTATTCTTCTGAGTTATCTATCTGTTTGGATTGGACAGAAAGCAGTTTGTTCAGTTTGGAACAGGATAGTAAATTGACTGGTTCCTTGCTGTTTCCAGATGGCCTTGTGGAGCTAAGAGTGAATGCGTTTCAGCATAGATAGCCACCACAAAATTGTACATTGGCTCCCGGCCGGCCTGGGCCAGGGGCAAGGTAGAGGGGGCCGTTCCCTCACTGTTTCCAGGATGGCTTCATGGGCCACATGAAACCACTTTGTGGGCTGCATCCGGCCCCCGTGCCTTGTGTTTGACATATCTGGTATAGAGTTATATCTTGTAATTTAGCCTTTGAAAGTGTTTTGATTAATTTGTAATATTAATGCATTTTTATGCTGTAATTATTATATTGCTTTATTACTGTGGTGTACCTTAAGGGTTCGTTCAAGACATCACTTTAAATAATAGCACAAATAAAACTGTACTGAAGACATGGGAGGAATAGTGAATTTTAGGGATTTTCAAGAAGGTAAACATAATCCAAATTTTCATTCTAGCTCATGTTTAAATGCCGGAAGCTTCCCAAAATATGCACACATGTTGGCCATATTACCCACTGAAAAAATCACTTTCCCATCCATGCTGTTCAAATCTCATTGGAAATTCATGCACCAGCATGTTCTTACAGAAAGGCAATTGTGTGAGCATGATACATTTGAGATAAAATAAAGATACTATCCTGACGTAGGATATTGCCACCCAGTCAGGTAAAACTTTTTCAGATTAATGATAGGATAAACCCAGAGGCAACATCTAAAAGTCAATATACGTATGTAAGAATTTAAGAAAAGACAGTAACATAGAAAATGGCAAAGGAAAAAGAAATTTCAGCAGCATAAATTTGAAAGGAAATCAGTGTACATAGATCTGGTTCTTAATTTTTGATGTCCAGAATGCAAATAATTTTTCTCCTCAGTAGGGCTACCAGTCAGTCATAAATTCAGTAAGCCTGCTGAATCTCCAAAGTCCAAAACAACTCAGTAAACTTAGTGTATCTCTCTTTTGCTATTGCTTGCAGCTCACATACTGTTTTTGCTCTACTCTACAGCCTTCTAACTCTATTTTGCCTTTTCTGCCTCAGAATCTTTACCCAGAATCTTCTGTTCTCAATACTGCAAGATCTGGGTATTATCCATCCGTGCAGATTTTAACTGTCAATATTACAGCACAAGCATTTGATTCAATCTTTCCTTCTGTAAGTGAATAATGGAGGTTATTTGTTTTTGCTTATTATTCACTAACAGAAGTATTTACATTTTTTTTTATTTATAAAAGGCTCCAGGATTGGTAAGACCCATCAGTAAGTAAAAAGAGACAGAGAACAGATGTTGAAAATTCAAGATCAATGAACTGTACTTGAGCATTTCCAAAATTAGCTCAAATGCTCAAGTATTTGATTTAGGTTCTAATTCTATCCTCATTTCCTACAGTAATAGTATATATAGTAATATATGGTTGGAACTTTGCTCTATAGTATTTTTTACAAACATTTGAATTATAAAGAATGTTAATTTATCAATTCTGCAATGCAAGCATTTAGTGGTTAGAATGCAGTATTGCAGGCTAACTGCCCACTGCCAGGAGTTTGATCCTGACCAGTTCAAGATTGACTCAGCCTTCCACTCTTCCAAAGTCAGTAAAATGAGGACACAGATTGTTGGGGGCAATATGATGATTCTGCAACCCACTTAGAGAATGCTGTAAAGCACTATGAGAATGTATATATGATAGTGTATCTAAGTGCTATTACTCTTCATTCTACAGATGTAATTCTATCTTCAGCACCTTCCTTATTCTCTTAGTGTCATGATTATGGAAGGCATAGTGTAGTAGACTGATGTACCTCTTAAGATAGCTGTAATACAGCCAAGAATGTGGTAGTTGAAGATAATAATCAGGGAACATGTAAGGAAGAGAAAGTCAGTTTTATGTTGTAATTAAGGCATCAGGCTAGAAACTTTGAGTGTGAATTCTAGTCCTGCCTTAGGCATGAAGCCAGCTGGGTGATCTTGTGCCAGTCATCTTATCTCAATCCTAGGAAGGCAACAAAGGTAAACAACTTCCAAAATCTTGCCAAGAAAACTGCAGGGACTTCTCCAGACATCAGGATTCAATACTGACTCAAAGGGACAAATAAAAATGTAGTGTTTAATTATCACAATTGTGACCACAACTCAGTCAATATGTGACACAGTCGCTAAGTGAAAAATCATGTGACCACAGCTATGCTTATAATTTTATTTTAGCTTTCCTTTTCCCCACTTCTCTGCCTTTGGAATGCTCATCCTAGCAGTGGGATAATTAGCAAGAAGGAAATTAATGTTCATATTGCAGAAGAAGGGATTATAAGAGAATATGCAGGCACACAGTGGGGAAATACACATTGAGAAGAATGCACTAAAGTTGGCTGTTTTCCTAGCCTGTTACTAGCACTGAGTTTAGAGCTGCTTGGGAGACAAACAAAAATGCAAGATGTGAAAATGATTAAAAGTCTTGTCAATTACAGGCGGCAGTTGAAAATGTACCAATTAAGACCACAGAGAAAGCTTGTTAACCTGCTTTAGCATTGTACTGTGGGGAAAAGCAGCTTGAAAATATCTTTTCTCAATGAGGGGGGAAAATAGATTATGCACAAGACAACATATACTGACTGTGTGGTGAAGATATGACATGTCAACATTTACAAACTGTGAAGTTAGTAAACCTGGCCATTGGTCATGAAGTTACTTTTTCATCATCATAACTTCAAATGTTTGCTGTCTGAAGCAGTTACTAAGCAAGGTCTACCTCTATGATAACCTCCCTAAGCCTAGTATCTTCTATTATTGGAGCTTTCTTTCAACATACCTTTAGGGAACTAAGCTGAAGAAAATTGGTATAAGGAATCATGTATGGGAAGAATTTAAAACATTTGAAACATGTTGTATACATATGAAGTGTTTGTTCATATCCCTTCCTTTTCATTTTAACTGTATGTTAGATTTGTCTCTATTCCCCACATTAAAAATGGGACTACTTTCAATAAATCTATCTCTGCAGCTGAAGAGCTTTTTAAATGCATAATTTATGATGCATTGCTTTGTACATATTCTTCTTCCTGTGCCTCAGTCATGCAGGTATCATCACTCAATAGCCATGCTGTGACTGTAAAGCTTCTCATATGGATTAAACTGGATCTAATTGATGGCAAGTGCTGTTTAATATGCTTTCATGTCAAGAAGATCTGAAAAAGAAGTGTTATGGTGTGCATTGAATGAAGCCTTTGTACAGCTTAATGCCTACATTTGTATGAAGAAAGAACAACATTTTTATCTTGTACCCACTGGTGTACATATTATATAATGCTTTAAAGGATCTAAAATAGGGCCATGACTTAAATGGCAAATTGTCTGGATCTTAGAAGGGTGTGCCATTCCTTTGCAAAATAATAATTCCATGGCATAAGAATTTTAAGTTCATCTAAAAATATAGACCAATATCGTTACTAAATGTGGATTATAATTTTTTTACTTCCAATAATGGCAGAGAGACTGAAAAGATTCCTAACTGAATTTATACATTCAGACCAAAATGTTTTTTTGCCAAAGAGACAAATTAAAAATAATTTAAGAGTGATAATGGATGTACTGGAAACTATTCAATCAAATAAGACTGGATTTGGAAAAATGGAAAAACTTGCAATTGTCAATATTAGGAAGAATTGCTACAGCGAAAATGAACATACCGTATATGCCGACGTACAAGGCGACCCGGCGTATAAAACGACCCCCGTCTTTGTCGCCGAGTCGCCTTCCTAGAACGTCATCTTATACGCCGTAAACTACCAGTATTTCCGGCGTATAAGATGACTCGGCGTATAAGACGACCCCTGTCTTTGGCGCCAATTTTAGCGGTTCCGGAAGTCACCTTATACGCTGGCATATACGGTACTACCGCAAATCTTATTCTTATTCCAAACAATACCTATAAAATTTGAGAAAAAATTCTTTGAAGACTTAAATTTATTAATCTTGTAATTTATTTGGCAAGGAAAGAAAGCTAGAATTAAGATGAAAATGTTACAAAATGCCAAGGAAAATGGAGGTCTTGGTTTACCAGAGTGGGTTTTATATTATCAAGCATCTGCATTAACATGGGTAAAAGAATGGATAACTCTTAGAAATAAAAGGCTGTTATATCTGGAGGGGCATGATTTACAATTGGGGTGGCACTTTTTTCATGGTACGGGAAAAATAAAGTTCATAAATATTTCCAAAATTACTATATAAGAAATGCATTATATATTTTTGTATAGATTTTATTAGTTTTTATGGGGTTAGGAATAAGGTTGGGTCGGGGTTAGGGTTGGGATTTAGATTAGGGTTAGGATTAAGGTTAGGGTTGGGGTTTTCCCAAATAACATTTTCAATATTTAGCAATCAGCATAATGTCTGGGTTCACGTATTTAACCAACAATAATAGATAATAGTTAATTATCATAAACAATATGTTAATTAATCACTCAATAGCCTTCTTCTTGCTTATATTCAAAATTACATATCACATTCCTTTGTCTCTAATTCGTCTTTCTAGCCATTGATAGAAATTATCCCATGTTCTAAAGTTCACTGAGTCTTCTTTCTTTTTTATCGTTAAAGTCAATCTATCCATTTCTGCACACTCTAGAATTTTCTTAATTAGTACTTCTTCAGCTGGTAAATGTTCATTTTTCCAATGTTGGGCAAATACAATTCTTGCTGCTGTTAGTACGTGTAGTATTAAATATCTGCAATATTTCTCATAATTAGATCCTATTATTCCTAACAAAAATAATTCTGGTTTAAAGTGTTTTTTAGTCATTTTCTCCAACCATAAATGTATTTTAACCCAAAATCTTTTTGCATTAGGACATGTTCATCAGATATGATAATAAGTACCTGGTCTTTGTTTGCATTTCCAACAGTTATTTGAAGTATTTTTAAACATTTTTGCTAATCTCACTGGTGTCGTATGCCATCTGTAAAACATGTAAGTTTTCTTTATATGCCACTGCTTTAGTTAATTTAATATTTCTTTCCCATAACTTTTGCCAATCTTCTAATTCTATATTATATCCAAAGTTCTTTGCCCATGTTATCATTGTTTCTTTTACTTGCTCTTCTTCCATCTTTAAGTTTAACAGAAATCTATAGAGTTTCTTAATCAACTTTTCACCTGTTTTTAGAAGTATCTAATTAAATTCTGTCTGTTCTTTATAAAATCCCATAATAATAATAATAATAAAAGTTGGAAGGTACCTTGGAGGTCATCGAGTCCAACCCCCTGCTCAGGCAGGAAACCATACACCATTTTGGACAAATGGCTGTCCAGTCTCTTCTTAAAAACTTCCAGTGCTGGAGCATTCACCGCTTCTGGAGGCAGGTTGTTCCATTGGTTAATTGTTCTAACTGTCAGAAAGTTTCTCCTTAGTTCTAAGTTGCTTCTCTCCTTGATTAGTTTCCATCCGTTGCTTCTTGTCCTGCCATCAGGCGCTTTAGAGAATAGCTTGACTCTCTCTTCTTTGTGGCAGCCCTTGAATATTGGAATATTGCTATCATGTGCCCCCTCGTCCTTCTCTTCGTTAAACTAGACATACCCAATTCCAGCAACCGTTCTTTATATGTTTTAGCCTCCAGTCCCCTAATCACTTTTGTTGCTCTTCTCTGTACTCTTTCTAGAGTCTCAGCATCTTTTTTACATCGTGGTGACCAAAACTGGATGCAGTATTCCAAGTGTGGCCTTACCAAGGCATTGTAAAGTAGTATTAATACTTCACGTGATCATGATTCTATCCCTCTGTTAATGCAGCCCAGCACTGAGTTGGCTTTTTTGGCCATTGCAGCATACTCCTGGCTCATATTTAAGTGATTGTCCACTAGAACTCCGAGATCCCTCTCACAGTTACCACTGTTGAGCAAGGTACTCCCTATACTATACCTGTACATTTGGTTTTTCTTGCCTAAATGTAGAACCTTACTTTTTTCACCATTGAATTTCATTTTGTTAGATAGCGCCCAATGTTCAAGTCTGTCCAGGTCCTCCTGTATCTTAACCCTGTCTTCTGGAGTGTTGGCTATTCCTGCCAGCTTGGTGTCATCTGCAAATTTGATGAGTTCCCCCTCTATCCCCTCGTCTAAATCATTGATGAAGATGTTGAAGAGCACTGGGGCATCCCACTACACACTTCCCTCCATGTAGATGCAGTTCCATTGAGGACCATACGCTGAGTACGGCCAGTCAGCCAGCTACGAATCCATCTGGTGGTGATGCTGTCTAACCCACATTTTTCTATCTTATCGAGTAATAGGTTGTGATCTACTTTATCAAATGCCTTACTGAAGTCCAAGTAAATTATATCCACAGCATTCCTCTGATCCACTAATTTTGTCACTTGGTCAAAGAATGCAATAAGGTTTGTCTGGCATGATCTGTTTTTGAGAAACCCATGTTGGCTTTTAGTAGTGATTTTCTTTGCCTCTAGATGTTTGCTGATTCGTTGTTTGATTATCTTTTCCAGAATCTCCCCAGGTATTGAGGTCAGGCTGATAGGTCTGTAAGTTCCTAGATCCTTTTTTTTTTTCCTTTTTTGAAGATGGGAACTACCGTACTTCAGCTCTTTTCCAGTCCTCTGGTAGTTCCCCAGTGCCCCAAGATCTTTGATAAATATAGATCACATCTGCCAGTTCCTTGAGAACCTTGGGGTGTAACCCATCTGATCCTGGTGATTTGAATCTTTTTTATATCTCGTTTAGATTTGCAGATATGGCCACCATGCTAAATCAATACCTTGTTTCATGTAGATCTTGTCTGTCTTTCAATTTTCCTTCATTGTCCAAAATATCTTTATAAGTCACAACTTTATCGTAGTTAATTAAATTTGGGTAAGCAAAAGCTTCCATTGTTGAAAGTCATTCAGGTATCTTAATATAAATTTTTTCTTTTATTTTTTCCCATTCTGAAAGAAGTGCATTCATAAGAAATGCATTATTAACAACATGGGAAAAAATAAAATGTAAAATATATTTGAAAATTCCAGGGTGGTTGTCAATAATGCAAGCATTTGTACACCCAGATTTAGTGAACTTTGAAAAAATCTGGACATATAGAGATATTCTAAACTCTGAAGGGAATTTTAAATCTAAACAAGAAATGGAAAATCAGGGTATCAATTTATCATGGTGGGCACATTTACAAATGCAAGCTAGATATGATAACGATGTTAAACAGTATGGATTCTATAAGGAACAAACTGTGTTTGATAAGACATTGTTAACTTCTGATGAAAAATTAATTAAGAAAATGTATAATTTTCTATTAACTTTGAAAATGGAAAGCAAACAAGTTAAAGAAACAATGATAAGATGGGCAAAAAATTTTGGATACAATATAGAATTAGAAAAATGGCAAAATTTATGGGAAAGAAATTACAAACTGACAATGTCAACTTCCTACAAAGAAAATTTATATAAAATGTTTTATAGATGGCACTTGCCACCAGTAAGACTAGCAAAAATGTTCAAAAACACGTCAGATAGATGTTGGAAATGTAAACATAAGTCAGGCACTTATTATCATGTTTGGTGGACTTGTGACAAAGTAAAGAGTTATTGGAAAAAGATACATGCTTGGCTAGAAAAGATGTTGGGAGAACATGTAGATTTTAAACCTGAACTTTTTTTATTAGGTATAAGCCATAAAAGACTAACAAACAAAGCATATATTTGATTTTCATGTCACAACAGTGGCAAGAATTATATTTGTGCAATACTGGAAAAACGAAGGAATACCATCAGATGAAGAAAAAATTAAAAAAATACTAAAATGTGCAGAGATGGATAGATTGACTATGAGACTGAAAGAAAAAGAAGAAACAGAATATTATCAAACTTGGGACTTATTTTATTGATGGCTAGAGGAAAGAATAAAGGATTAGGAATTAAATATGTATTAGCGAATGTAAACTCAGAAAGCACGTTTGTTGAAAAATTATTACTGAATGTATGGGAAAAAAAACAGTAAAAGTTCATCTCATTTCTATCTTTTGTGTTTATATGAGGGATGAGTGTGTCAAGGCTTCTGGGTCCATATGGTTTGGCTTCTTACTGATGTGTTAACACACCATGAAACTGAACCACACCCAGGCAGCAGGCTTCCATTTCTTATCTCATTTATTAAGAACATGTGTTGGGACCTAGACATCATTATACAGTACATGTAGATAGGCTATCCTTTCTTTCAGAGTAAAATTGAACGACTTTTTTTGTGTTCTTCTATTTTAGGAGGAAAAATCACATCCCACGTTCATATACATTCAATAAGATCTTTATTATTGGCATGATACTTCTGAAAACCCCTGTTCTCCTACAGTATTCTTGCTAGAACCTCTGAGAAAAACCATGCTAGATCTCCTTATAGTACTGCATATCCCACTTGGTAAAAAAAAAGCAGAGATGACCTAGAAAATAGGGATCCCTGGAAGAGCTTGAGTATTAGCTATTAACAGTTCTTCACAAAAGTTTTGGGTATTGTTTCTGATTGTGATGACAAAGAGATTATTTTAATGTTAAACTTAATTACAGCGGCAAGGTTGTTAATAGGACAATATTGGAAGAAGGAATTTTTGCCTACTTTGCAGGAATGGTTTCTTAAAGTTTCTTACTTATCTGAAATGGCAAAAATTTCGGCTTTTTCGAAAGATCAATCACAAGAGAAGTATCTCTTGGTGTGGAAAAGATGGATAAATTTTATACAATATAAGTATGATATAAGAAAATATCATTTAGCTTTTGAATAATTTATATTTAAAGTTTAAGATATTATTTAGAAGTGTAGAATAGTTTTTTTTCTTTTATTATTATTTTTTTTAATTTTCTTTTTTTTCTTCTTTTCTCTTTCTGTTTTTTATACATAATGGAGTTAAAGTACTTAACAATTTGTTTATTGAATGTAATCATATTTGTTTAAGGTTTATTTGAGTTTTAAAGTTTTTGTTTTTTTTTAAGTTCTAGTTAACCCTGTATTCAGCTCTGGGAAGAATGAGGGAGGGTTGGGAGGGATTGGGAAAGGGGTTTTTATTGTAAAATTGTAAAAATTTATAATAAAAAAAACAGTTCTTCATAAAAGTTAATGAGATAATTTAATAAGGAATTTCTACTGGTTTAATGAACTGCTGCTTCAAACACACTCCCCAGCAGTTCTATTTGACTTGTGCCAATGTGGGTTTTAAAGCCTTGTTAGTTAAGTTTATTAGATTATTCTAATAATTCAGACCTGAATAGCCAGGACTGCATGTGGCCCTGAACTTGCCTTTTGCAGCCCCAGAGCCACCTTTTGACAGGGATGGCCAAAAATCACCAATGCAGTTTCCTGCCATTTTGAAGTGGGAAACACAAAGTGTAGTAAAAACTCCAAAGAACTTAATACAAGTTAAACAACAAAGGAAATACTCTCCCACAAAGAGCCTAGCTACATCACTTTGTATGATTGCCTCACCCACTGCAATCTTTGCCCCCTGCTAGATGAGGTCTAGCCTCTCATTATTCATCAGCAAAAAAATCACCCACTCTGATGGATGCAGCCCTTTTTCAGAGCTTTAGATTATATCTTCCAAAAAGCTCAGGAACTATTATCAATTTTATCTTTTCCAATGATAAAACAAATTTAACTACTTTGGCCCAGTACAGATAGGCCTAGGTCCCAGGAAAACAGGAGGAGGAACCAGGGATCCAGGGCAAAGAATGCAGAATCCTTCTCTGCTCATCCTGCTTCTCTGTTGCTCTTCCCTTTGGCTAGTTATTTTTTATTTCTTTGTAAGGACATACCTTTCTCATGGGAAAGGGCAAAACGAGCTTCTCCCGGTGAATTTGCAAGGAAAGTACTACTGGAGATGGGGGGTTACTATAAGCACCTTTTCTTAGATCTCTAATTTTTAGATCCCTATATGTTGCTGCTGCTGCTGCAGCATCTAGATTGCTCCTCAGGAGATATTTACCTTAATGGGAATGAAGACAGTTCACACTAATGTGGAATAATAAACAATCACTATAATAATGATGTGTCTGCATAATTACTGGAATAATGCTGTGTTAGTAGTATGTGACTAACCTAATGAGCATTACACTTGGATACAATGTATGTAGCAAACTCTCTCCATTGTATACCCGTGAGAAACGAACCTAATGTATTACAATGTGTATTCCTTTGTTCCTGAGAAAAGGAAAGTATAAAACTGAAGTCTGAACCCGCCCTCGGGGTTCAGAATTGCTTGTTGCTACTGCTTCTGAACCTGCGCAATAAATCTCTCTGCTAAAACCCTCTGGAATTCGTAAGAGTCCTTTCGTTTTCCACAAGAACACGTATCCATGACAAGGCTTTCCATTCACCTGCCTAGCTTCTCATAGCAGAAATGACCAGAATTTCTAGAGTAAAACATCTCGCTTTACCTACTAATTTCTCCCTTTCCAATATTGTATGCCTCCCTCTATAATTTCAGGAACAAAATTAGCATTAAGCAGTCAGACAATTAATTAATTACATATGCTCTGAGGCCATGATTCCTTAAGTTCAGGGGTCTTCAAACTTGGCCCTTTTATAACTTGTGGACTTCAACTCCCAGAATTCCTCAGCTAGGCATGCTGGCTGAGGAATTCTGGGAGTTGAAGTCCACAAGTCATAAAAGAGCCAAGTTTGAAGACCCCTGCTTAAAATGATGGTTTGCTAACCTGGGTGCATTTTGCATTTGTGATGAATCAGAAAAGGTTATACTTAATATGGGGGGGGGGCTAAAGCAGAAGAGAAAGAATGCCTCCCCACACATACACACATACAAATCCTGACCAGGAGCAATTCCTTTTGCAGCTTTGGCTTCATTTGTTTCTGGCTTGCATGCACACACACACACACACACACACAACACATTGTTGAAAATTCCACAGTTCAGGAGGCACCTGATTCTGAAATCTACCTTGACATTTCTCACTCCCTGGGGATACAGTGTCCATAATGATCTGATTGAATTCTTGTTAGAGTATCAAGGTATATTAGTTTGTAAATTTGTAAATCTGAGTCCGTACCAGAACCAGAGGTTTAGTCTTCCAAGCTTTCAGGCTTGTGCTGTCAGGCTTGTGCTGGAGCCCATCCTCAGGGAACTTCTCTCTCTCCAGAATGTGTGCACTGGGCTGTTCTATGCATAGTATTTATGTAGTACCTGATTATGTGTGACTTAGTTGTTAACTGGAGAGTTGATGGCTGGCTATTAAATCGTTGGTTGTTGTTTCCTTGTGCTGCTGTGCCTTCGGCTCCTAAGTTCCTAGTAAGCTCAGGATAAATCAGCACTCTATAAATACTACACATACAGTACTACACATAGAACAATGCAGTGTGCAAAAGGTTGGAAGACTAAATCTCTGATCCAGGTGACCGACTCAGATTGGATTCTGCAACTTTATCCAGTGACACATATGTTTGTCTTCATTTGTAAGAATCTATTTAGTTTAACTTACACTGTCCCTGCCTGCAAAGAGGAAATGCATCTTCAGGATTTAGGCAAAAACATAAAAATAAAAATCCGGACTGGATTTGAAATGGTAATTCATTTCCCTCTTATGGTTAAAGGATTTGGTTTACTGAGTTTAAGACTTTTTTTTTTTTAGAAATTGAAAAAGCATATTTGCGCTAGAGTTACTGTCTGCCTTTCTTAATGTGATAGTTTGCCAGTATAAATGGCTGTGGATATGGTATAAACAACCATTAAGAAAGATTCTATTACCCCCAAAAGGCTATGCTTTACTGAATTGTTGTTTCATCTGCACCGGGTTTTAATTTACTGGCAGTTTGGTTGACTTTCTCATTTTGGCACCATTATTGCTGACCTCCTTTTTTTTACCTCAAGGCAGTTGCTATTGTATTTTTCAGAAATATCACATACTTTTTCCCTGACTCCTCCATGTTGTTCTTATCTTTGAAGTAGCCAAAAGGCATATATTTCAGAAAGCAAGCCTGCTTTGTTATTGGATATAACTGAGCCATCAACTATTGCTATTTAACAAGCAAGCAGGACTCCACAATAGCTCCGCAATTTCTGGGAGCTAGCTTGGACTTGTATTGGATATGCTGTGTCAGACGAACAAACACTTCACAAGATCTTAAAGGAAAACCTTTCAAGCTATACTCTACTAACATAGTTGGCTAGAGACTGAATTTGATATGTTGTGAGCATATTCACCCACAAATCATGCTGAACACATTTGTACTCAGCAACATACATAAGCAAAAGGATCTATATTGTTTAGCAGGATTGCAGTGTCCGTCTGGTGCTGGGTGCAAAACGTGCATAGGACAAAAGAGCAAGAAATATAAGCCAGAGGCAGAACCAATTGCCTACAGAATCCTAAGATGCTGACATGGGACACCCTGCATGGTTTACCACCACTAAAGGATTTTAACAGGCTTGAGGGTTTGGAAGTGAATGGAGTTTGGCTGTTGCTGCATTCAACCATTGGTAGTAACAACTTTTCTACTGCAAATCTCTTGAAGCTCAGTCAAGAGGTCCTGCCTGCCCACCTTCAGTACTCTGGGCTCTCTGCTGGTAAAATCTATCGAACCTGAGCTTGATCCTTAGTTAATTTCATGGACAAATCTATGCAGATTTCTAGGTGATGATATGAAAATTATTTCTTCTTCTTCTTCTTCTTCTTCTTCTTCTTCTTCTTCTTCTTCTTCTTCTTCTTCTTCTTCTTCTTCTTCTTCTTCTTCTTCTTCTTCTTCTTCTTCTTCTTCTTCTTCTTCTTCTTCTTCTTCTTCTTCTTCTTCTTCTTCTTCTTCTTCTTCTTCTTCTTCTTCTTCTTCTTCTTCTTCTTCTCCTTCTCCTTCTCCTTCTCCTTCTCCTTCTCCTTCTCCTTCTCCTTCTTCCCTCACAGTCTACCCTACAGGATGGATTTCTTTGTGGTCTCCCATGCAAGTGCGAATCATGTCCGTCCCTAATTTTCTGAAGACCAGCCTACGTCAGTTTGAAGCGTATTATGAAGTTAAAGTTGGAATAAATCCTTTCTTTCATCCATAGAAAAACATCCACATTTGGAGTAAAGGAAGCATGGGATGGTGCAGAACTTCTCTCTTAATTTTACAGAATCACTCAAGTTGCTCGGGCATTCTCTTATGTGCCACAGCCTATTAAGTCCCAGCAAACAAATTAACAAATTCCTTACAAAACATATAAGATAGAAAAAAATGTATTACTTGGTCTGTTCATTTTGTATATTTTCCAGATAACAATAACTGAAAATCATGTGCTTTTCTTGGCTGTGTGTAAGCCTACTACACGTTAATTTTAACACTCTCTTCTATGGCAAAATGCAAAGTATTCCTGCCTTCCACTCTTTGGTCACAGATCCTACCTTGGTGGGTAGCTATAACTTGCATGCCAAGTATTTGGGGGAAATTAAAAAAGGAAAATCCAGCTTAAGGAACCATTAACAACCATTGTGAATAATCAAGGTCCAGAGGTCTTCTCATGGAGTGAAAGAATCACCACTGTAGGATAACAGTACATGTGTGCATGGAGTTTCAAAGACACAGGTATCAAGCAACACTTCCAGATTTAGCTCAAGAATAAGGTCCATTGCCCCTTCCAGATATGAAAGGGAACTTTCAGAATGAAAGGTAAAGCCCTTTCATTCAAGAATATTTCACTCAGGAAGAGCAAACTGCTTTGCTCTTTTGCACAAGGTTTTGCTATTGAAACAGATTCTTGCACCCATCAGTAGATTAGAAGCTGATATTTTATGTTACATGAAAACTCAAAGATCTGTCCCTGGCGGGGAGCCCGCAATCTACAAAGTGCCAGGCTTAGTTTGGATATCTTGTAAAAATATCTTTCAAGGAGACATATATTGTCTGAAAAACTGAATGTACCCTGTTAACTAATCTTGTAAAATGTGCTAATAATTGGAAACAAATGTTCAAATTTTGATTGGAAGGCACTTTTAGAATTCTTTAGCCAAAAAGGCACAAAGATTGTTTTATGAAAAGTTACAGGCATTTGTGTATTTGAGAATTTTTTTTACATTAGCTGTACATCTAGTCTTGCCTCCTATCTTAGAGAACCTTTCTAATTGGGATTATCTAGTTTAAATAAATTAAGGGTAAAATAAGATGATATATTGGGAGAGCTGCAAATCCAAAGCAGCTTCAATATCTCTCCCCCAAGTTTGAGTAAGGGGTTCTTTTTTATTCAACACCATTTTTGTAATCTTTCTCCCGCCCAGCCTACCAAGTCATCCTTACAGGCAAAACTATGTGGAGGTCCTCAATATCCAATACCCAACATCTATTCATTGGTGGAAAAGTGGAGTACCACTGTCACCACTACACAATGTTTTACTCAATGCCCTCTAGGTACTCCTGGTTAATTCAGTGTCTCTTTAATTTCTGAATACTGTGTTAAACAAATAAAAACATTGAATTAAAGTATTCTACCATGAATAAGTGTAATTGATAGATATTTGAAGATATTCTTATCATTGTATGTATAAAAATTCTTCTTTGAATAAAAATGCATTGATATCTTTAGATATTGATATCTTTACCATCAGTTGCCTTGTCTGAGTATCTACCCTGCAAATGTAAGGAGATCCCTAAAAGAAGATAAAGTGTAAATCATGTTTTTTTTTCTTTTCATATTAAAATCCATAGACCTCAAAATGTTGATTATCTAAAGAGCATCCCTATTTACTATTTATGCATTGGCTGCTTTTTTAACTACATATCTTCCAACGCAGCATCACACAATAAAAAAAAATTTAGCCTCACCCAAGGCTAGTTCTGAATGTAGGTTTCAATGTGCCTTGTAACCATTCATTACAGCATCTAGATTATGTTCACATGCTTTGACCATCAGCCTATCTGTTATGTCTTTTTTGTCCCTTTTCCTTCTTGAAAGACTAAAAAATGCAAATTTACAAAGATGTGGAAGATTCTACAACACATCATTTTCACAGATGATGGAAGAAAGCCAGTTTAACAACTGTCATGTTCATTCCTCTTTTTCCTCGACTCCTACTAACTCTCCTGAATTCAGTCCTGTGAGCACCACTTTACCCTTCCACATGCCCTTTTTTTTAAAGAGAAGCAGCAGCAGCAGGAATAACAGAACACTGGAATTTCAGACGCTCACTCTATTGCAATGTTTGAATTTGATTCCGGCCTCATCCCTTTCCTATTCAAAATAAAATAAACATATCTTAAGGTAAGTTATCTAAACACGTTTATTTTTTAAAAGATGCCTATAGGTAAGACACACTAATGCTGAGGGTTGAAAAGAAGCATTCTCCTTGCTTTTTAAAAGATAACATACAAACTAGAGGTGACTGGGAACTGTTTTATATGTTATTCTGTCTTCACTCACTCTCCAAAATAAGAATAACATTCACTAAAATGTACAAAAGCAACTTATCAACAATTTAAACAAGTAAAACTTTCTATAGTACAAAACCCTAAAAAGACCTTAAGCTTTATTTCTTTAATAACATAGAAAGCTTATTATACAGCATAACAATCTCAAACCAGATAGACACTGCAGTCCCCTTTAACTGAAAGTTGGGATGAAGAAATATGTTTTGAGAAGTTGCTGAAAACTTAAAAGTCTTGGCACAGGATCATGAAAATGGTTGCAAATAAGAGCTTGTTTAATGTAGGACATTGAAATACCAGTATTATTACAGAAGCAGATAGTGAATCAGGAAAGAAACAAAGAAAAGAGAAGTGAAGGAAGGAGAGAAACTTATGTAAAAAGCTAACTACATCACATCTGGATCTATTCCATTCTGACGTTCTGGGAATAAGGTCTTTGCAACAAAATACTTAACAGGAGCAAAGAATTTTTTTTTTTCTACCTTGCAGTTTCTCTAGCAAACAATAACATAATGTGAAATAAGGATTATGTCTATTCACAACTGTGGAGCTCAACAGGCAACTAATTCTGTCTAGGAAAAGTCCCTGCTTACAAATAAATGCTCCCTGTACCATTAGAAGTCACTTCAGTCTGTACTGGCAAAGTGGTTATTGGAACTAGAAAAAGCCCAAAATTGTAAGGCTATGGATGGTCAGTCTCACAAAAGTACAAAGCCATTTCTACAACATTGGTTCTGATGAAGGCATATGGACCTGCATTATGCCTCTATAGTTTAGAAGATTCGGGATTTCTGACACACCAGATAATTCAGAATTCTCAGTCATTCCAAGTGACATACTATAAGGATGTATCGTAGAAACAGAGAATGCCACTTGCACATCACAGCAGAAAAGCACAGTCTATCTTTCAGGAAACCTCATGTACTATTACTATCACCCATTGAGCACATTTGTGACAGATAGTAGGCCCCTATGTCATTGTAGCCTTTATTAGTTATTAAAACTGAGAAGTGAAACAGCCTAAACCTTTGAACAAGGAAGATAAACACAACAAATTAAGTTATAGGGAGTTGAGAAAGAAAATAATTCCTCCTAAACTAAATATATCAATCCATGTGTTGAAAATTGCCTATCTCAGACTGGCTACATAAAATTCCAGACCAATGTTATGTACAGTCAGTGGTGGGATTCAGCGTTCAGACCACTTTGGCAGAACCAGTAGCTAATTTTTTTGTTGCCCAGGCCCAGAATGCACTTCCGGAAGCGGCATCCACACAGAGAACCAGTTGTTCACATATTTGAATCCCACCACTGTGTACAGTGCTATATTTTTTTCCCTGTTCTCAGTACTTTCTAGCTGGATTATACATCTGACATTTGTCTTCTCTCTTTTCACTGTTGTTAGTAATGGAGAGCTAAATAAAAACTACCAATATTGGGGAGTTTTAGAAATATGTGTGTGTGTGTGTGTGTGTGTGTAGATGTGTGCATTCTCTTATAAAAAAATGAGCTCTATTGTGTATAAAGTGAAAAAATGTTCATTAGATGTATAGGTGAAACTCGAAAAATTAGAATATCATGCAAAAGTTCATTTATTTCAGTAATGCAACTTAAAAGGTAAAACTAATATATGAGATAGACTCATTACATGCAAAGCAAGATAGTTCAAGCCATGATGTGTCATAATTGAGATGATTATGGCTTATAGCTCATGAAAACCCCAAATCCACAATCTCAGAAAATTAGAATATTGTGTAAAGGTTCAATATTCTAGGCTCAAAGTGTTCCACTCTAATCAGCTAATTAAGCCATAACACCTGCAAAGGGTTCTTGTGCTTGACTGGCCAGGCAACTCGCCTGACCTGAACTCCATAGAGCAGCGGTTCTCAACCTGTGGGTCGCGACCCCATTTGGGGTCGAATGACCATTTCACAGGGGTCGCCAAACAACGCAGTCCACCATTTTTTTCCCTTTTCCTTAGCTGTGCTACTCCCTCTTATTCTATTGGCTTTTGAAAGCCAATAGAATAGACTCTATTCAACAGACTCTATTCTATTGGCATTCGAAAGCCAATAGAATAGACTCTCTTGAATAGAGTCTATTCTATTGGCTTTCAAAAGCCAATAGGAATTGTCCAGGCTGTCTCTGCCCTGCTGAGCCCGCCAAAAGTCCCAGTCTGCAAATGGTGTTGCAAGTTGTCTGCAGCTAAGGCAAGCTTTCTGGACATTTCCACCCCTCCCTGCTGAGCAACTACTAAATGTAAGTAAAAGAGGGCCAGGGATGGGAGGTGGGAGGCTGGTGGGCGCAGAGGGTTGCTGGTGCGCATGGGGCCCGGTGGGTGGCTTACCTCCCTTGGGCTGGGCCAGCTGGTGGCCCAGCCGGTGGTCACCCTGCACCCTTGCTGCTGCATGCCATTGCCGCCCAGGAACACCTGGGCCTGCCTGCCGCTGCACCGAATGTGCAGTGGCCAAGGTAAGGCTAGCGGGGCAGCAGCGGGCACAGGGAGGGTTGCTGGCACGTGTGGGGCCTGGCGGGTGCCTTACCTCCCTTGGGCTGGGCCAGCTGGTGGCCCAGCCGGTGGTTACCCTGCGCCCTCGCTGCCGCATGCCATGACCACCCAGGAGCGCCTGAGCCTGCCTGCCACCACACCGAACATGCAGTGGCCAAAGTAAGGCTAGTGGGGGAGCGGCGGGTGCAGAGAGGGTTGCTGGCGCGCATGGAGCCCGGCAGGCGGCTTACCTCCCTTGGGCTGGGCCAGCTGGTGGCCCAGCCGGTGGTCGGCCTGCGCCGTCGCTGCCGCTTGCCAGCTACACCTCAGCTGGCGCAGGGGGCGGCACCACGCATGTGCGGCACTCCCGGGCCGAGGCGGTTGCTGGGTGACTGCCTGTGTGCACCCTCAGGCTGCCCAGCATGCGCTCCAGCCACAGGAGAGGAGGCAGAGCATGCGCGCCTCCTCTTGCCCCGCCCACAGGGAAATACAGGTAGTCCTCGACTTAGGACCACATGGTTGGGGGTCGCAGCATTAGGAAGATTGAGAACCACTGCCATAGAGAATCTATGGGGCATTGCCAAGAGAAAGATGAGAGACATGAGACCGAACAATGCAGAAGAGCTGAAGGCCGCTATTGAAGCATCCTGGTCCTCCATAACACTTCAGCAGTGCCACAGGCTGATAGCTTCCATGCCACGCCGCATTGAGGCAGTAATTGCTGCAAAATTACATGCAATCAATAAAACAAGGATTGTACATAGAACAATATCGGACCTCTGAAAAGTATAAGCATGCATATGTACTCAGTACTTGGTTTGGGCCCCTTTTGCAGCAATTACTGCCTCAATGCGGCACAGGTACACAGTTCAGTGGCACAGGGTGAAGTCTGAGAATCTGATACTTACTCAGTGCTAAATCCCCATCTAAAAATAGCCTAGCCAACAGACCTCTAGAACAGAAGAGGGGTGTGGGATGAAGCAGGAATCCTTCAATCAATGCCTTTGTCTCGTATTAAAACTGTAAGGACAGCACCAGTCACTGCTTTTCCATTGAGGCTGAATAGAGCCCCTGTCAGGGCAGTGCCCTGTATTTTGGCATATTTTTCCGGTGACTCAAAGACTGAAGGAATGAGCAAGAACCCAAAATCACAATGCTATTATTTAGAAGTTTCACTTCAATCAAAAAGAAAAACAAGAATGAAAGCACATTAAGAGTTGTAAACCCTATATTACTTTTCTATGAGAAACTCTCATGTATCTTCGGATAAAATATTCTACTCACGTAAGACCTTGACCAACATTTATGTACCCAGAAGTATGGGTAGTACTGCAGGAGCTACTGAATACACCTCTGTGCTTCTTTTACTTGGTTTCACAAATTATGCAATTGACTTGATTTTGCTTATAGTTCTTTCGATCTAAGTCAGAGATGTGCAAAGGTTTTGAGGCCACGAATGGTGGGTTTAGAATAGGGAAAGGGATACTGCCGGCAAGGGGCTGCATCACACACATTGGTGGAGCTGGGATGCTTCATGGTTTGAGAGGTGGCAGATTTGATACTTTGAAACTATATTAAGCTAAAGTTTTATATGCTTCCTGCCTCAAAATGGTTGAAAGGTTTTCTACTATTTTTTGGCAGTCACAACGTCAAAACTGTTCCATCGGAAAGGGCACAATAGAGGGCGTTAAAACATTTCAGGCAATATGTGACTCTGGGATTGCAAGCTGCACATTCTCTGATCTGAGCTACTGGTCACTATTCAAAATTACATTTTTTTCTGTGGTTAGGCAAGCAAATTGCTAAATCATGTTTTAAACACAGTTCCATGGATTCAAGGAACAAGGGCAAAACAGTTGCAAACAGCACAATAAAGTCAGCAATTGTGTATGAGGGAGAGGAGAGGGAAGAAACACCCAGGTAATCAAGAAAGCTATATTCTACAACCCAGTTCAAATAGGGATAAGAGCAAAAATTCCATGTGGTGAGGAACTTCTAGTCCCGTTGCTGCGATCTTGTCGCCAAACAGGGGCTTATGAAGAAGAGGCCCTGGAGATTTCGCATACTTTCTGGCTTATTCTCTTGGTGTTCATCTTAACAGAAGTCAGCTGCTCCCCCTTTTCACTTATGCAGGGTTTAGCAGTGAAGTGTTTAACATCTGGCCTGGCTATTATAAAAAAGAACATCCTGCTCTGCTTGGAGAAAGCCATCCCTGGCAGTGAAAGGATACAGACCTCTGAAAGCCGCCAAGATTCCCACATCTGCCTTTATCTGCATCTAACACAAAGTTTCTCTCAGCTCACTAACAAAATGCATTGCTGTTCTGCTTACCTGGCTGGTATTTTTTGCATTATGCCCTTCATTAAGATCTGGGCTTGGATCTTCTTTGTGGGAAAAACTGTTTGATGTACTATATTGTGTTGAGACCAAGCAAACAAGGTCAGCAGACAACAGAAGTTCTGACAATTCCGGAAATGGAAAAGTAAACAAAAACTGCTTGAGCATTCAGGCTGTTGTTTTAAAAACAACCATAGCCAAGCTTAAAGATGAAAATTAGCAGATTGAAAGCGAAAGAGACAAAATGATGTTAATTGCTAATTGTCAAAATGCTAAAGACTTCTCAAAACTTAAGACTCTGGTGCTTGCAGTAAAATCATTACAGCTGAGTTTTCCTTTTGAAGATCCTTCATTGTTGGCAAAATGAAACCAAAACAGCATGTACTGTTGTTTTTATTTGTACCGCTGTAGCATCAGAATCATAAAAGTATTTATTTATTTAACATGGCTTCCCACAATAGTAACTCTGGGAGTATGAGCTAAACAACAACTATGTGTAATGACCATGATGCCTGAAGAAATCATACATCCGACTCCTAAAAATTATCTCAGGAGCAGAGCTCCCCATCCTTCTGACATAAAACACCTGGGGAAACCTTTCCCAAAAGATGATCACCCAATCCCTCCAGAGAGATGCAGCCCACCATTGTTCTAGCCAGATTTTTCTATCGTTTAACCATTCTTATTTTCTAATATTCAATCTTGAATCTTCCTCAACCATTGGTTCGTGGTTTATTTCAACAGAAAAGGGTCTACCTCCTCTTGCTATCATGTCTTTTCTTAGTCTTGACTTTTGTAGGAGAAAGATGCCCAGCTCCTTTAAATATTCCTCAAAGGATGCCCCAAAGGTGCTTTTTCAAAAGGCAACTGGACTTTCTTCGTTTTTCCTTGAAGAGGCTTCACTTCTCATCCAAGATGCTTCTTCAGTTCTGAAGTGAAGAACATAACTGAGAATCTCCATAGATATTCCTCAAAGGATTTGGTTTCCAGACCTCTTATCCTCCTGGTAGTTCTCTTCTAAACTTGTTCCAACTTCTTGTTTTAACTGCCCCATTTAAAATATGGTATCCAGAAGTGGGCACAATACTCCAACAGTGGACTAATCAGTACAAGGTAGGATGACACCATAAATTCTTGTGAAATGGACACAATGTTCCTGTTAATTCACTCTAAAATTGCATTAGACTTCTCAGTTGCTTCATTACCTGCTTGTTTGTGTTCATGTGTGACCCATTAGTATCATATATCTTTCTCACCTACAATGCTACCAAACCAGATCTTGACAAATAGGTATTGGGGTTTTTTTATACCTAGATGCAGGAACTTGGCATCACTGAAGATCATCAATACAGATTTGGCCCAATGTTGAAACTAACTAAATCTGAATTCTGAATTTGTCTTCCTAGGTATTAAACAATCTTCCCTGCTTCACGTCATCTACAAATTTGATAAGCATCCATTTTATAATACCCTCTAGGTTCTGTATTCAGATATTGAATAGGAATGAACTGGAAGACCCCACTTAATACTTTCTACCAATGCAATGCAAAACTATTTACAAGCAGTTTTTGCATGCAGTTGTTCAGCCATTAACAAATCCATAGGGCCACAATACCATCTAATCCATGTTTATTGTTGTTATCCACAATCATTATGCAAGACTTTATCAAACACTTTATTTTGATTAAGGTATAGTAAATCAAAAGCATTCCCTGAGTCTACTAAACTGCTTTGTTAGTAAACGAAATAAGCCTACTCTGATAGTTTGTTCTTGATAAACTCATTCTAGTTCCCAATAATGTAGCAATCTTCTAAATCAGGGGTCCAAAACCCCCGGTCCATGGACTAGTATTGAGCTGCGGTATACCAGCAACCGGTCCACACAAACAAACAAGGCACCATCCGCGGGATGTAGTTAGCACACAAAACCACGCAACCTCCAGTCCGTGGAAAAACCTTTCTCCACAGAACCGGTCCCTGGTGCCCAAAAGGTTGGAGACCTCTGTTCTAAATGCTCAGATATATGCTACCTGACAATCTGTTCTAGAACCTTAATACCCATAATACCTCTTCTTTTTGAATATGTAATGATATTTTCCTCTTTTCTATATTTCTAGCACCTCATGATTCTCTATTTGCTTTCAAAGTTTATATTCAGTGGTTCTGATAACTTCTTTAACCATCTGATTTGCTTGGTCCTAGAGATTAGAAAATGTTTAAAGAAGCAAGATGGGCTTTTATCATACATTTTATAAATTTTATGATGCATTCCTTCCCTTCTTTTCTTAATCATGTTTGGAAGGGTTTTCTTCCTCTTTTGAGAGAAGAAAGGCACGAAAGGATTTGTTGCTACTTCCCACTTTTTTGGTACAATAATCCACAGCCTCCTTGGCTGTTCTTTTACTTCAGATATATTTTCTCCCAAAACCTTACTATATTTTGCACTACTCGCCAGGTTTGTCTCATTTTGAGCTTTAGTCTTTCTAACCCTATTCCTTTAGACTGATGCTACTAGTTTATACTTTTCTTAATTATCAACTCCCTCCTCCATTTCCCATCCCTCTTTTATCTCCTCAATTTGTCAATGAAATTCTTTTTAATTCTTAAAGGACTCTTAAATCTGTCCTTCTCAAAGGGATCCTTGAATTGCCTGAATTTTCATCATCTCAGTTATCAGATCTTCCACTTATTAGCTGCGGCCCACCCTTTGAATTCAACAAAATCTGTTTCCCTGTATACCAAGGCTCATGACTGACTCAGCTTTTCCTCTTCTGCTTAGTGTAGACTTCGACACAAAATTGTCTCTACTAACAAATTACTGCCTTGATAAACATTAGATCTAGAATACTTGAAATGAAAATTTTCAGCAACAGAGATCAGAAATCTGCAGCACTTGCCACTTCATCATAGCTGAATTAGTTTTCCCACAGATATTAGGGTAGCTAAAGTTTTCCATTACCCCTGGAGAGGGTCCTCTTTGGAACAGGTGATTTGGTTATGAAAGGCACTCTCCATATCCTCTACTAGGGTGAATGACCTGTGTTAAATATCCACTATGATATAATTTTTCTTACTCTCTTTAATCATAGCTAAATACTTTCAACAGGACTTCCATTTTCAGATTTATTTATAAGTCACAACCCCTTCATCCTCATTTTATTGGATCTTTTTCCTTTGAATAAGTCGTATCTTCTAGTTCAACATCCCAAACATTGCTCTTAACCCAACATGCTTCCCTGATACTTCTCTAATATTTTCAGATGCAAAAAAAATATCAGGAGCCAGGGTAGGGTTTAAAAGTACTACAAGTTTTTTCCATGCTATCTATATATAAGAATCTGATCTACTAACAGTCAAGGCAAATTGGCACCAGATAAGAGTTCAAGGGAGGCTGGACCTAGGTCTCTTATAGGGCATAGAGACTCCAAACTGATGATGTATTTGACCCACCCTCGGGCTCAGCCAGGTCATCTCTATAAATATTGTGTTTTTTTCCATTACCTGGTTCTTCCTCTGTGCATTGCATACTTTGTGCTCTGGTGTGTAGACATCAGAGACCGGGGATATCTCTACACCCATGTCTTGAGGATTTATAAGTATCCTTTCTGGCCTTGTCATAGGCAGTCATGTGCCTCACACCCAGCATTTCTCTGCCTAAATCTTGGCCCTTTCTCCCTTTCTCTTCTACTAAGGTCCAAAAGGCTCTTGCTAAAAACCTATTTTTCTCTGGTCTTCTGAGATGCAACCCATACTGGTGACGGCCTAAAACTTTTCCTGACTCCCCTCCCTTCTTAGCCAGTTGCTCACTTCCAGGATCATGCTTTTCCTAATTGCTCTTGTCCTTTGTCTTCCTATCCAGGACTTTGTTGTCTTTTATAATCCACTAAAATGGCCTTAATATCCACATGACAAACAGAAATAGTAGGAATCATTTAGTTTGTAATCCTGGATGTCTACAGAAGACAACATGCTTCTTCCAATACATTGCAGCTTTTATTTCTTTTAATAATAAGTCCCCCATTTCCGCCAACCTGTTTGCCTCCTCTGTGGAAAGTTTTCCATTGTTGACCCCTGTGAACCTAAGTCCTTTCCCTTGTTGAGATAGTAACACTGTATCAGGTGGGTGAAGTATGCCTTCCATATCTAGAAACAGAATCACTTAATCAGGCCCAGTGGTCTAGACCTCCCTTGGTTTGTCCACTCATATTTTATGCCTCCAAATATTTACTATTTGTACTGTGATGTCTTTTTCCTTCTTAAAGTCCTACTACTACCTCTTCTACACCTGGATAAACTCTAAGGCCTTGCAGCTCCTACTGCAAGGAGATAAGCATCCATTTGCAACAGATGATATTATACACAAAGCAAGTCACCCTCAATATCCATTATTTCTTCATGATTAGAAAGTGCCTTGTTCCCTTGCAATACTCCTATTCCTATTTGCTGTCCTGATCTCTTTCTGTGGTTGTGAGCTTCTAGCTTCCTATTCTCTTTATAAAGATTGTTGCTTCAAATACATCACTGAAAACAGTTCCATCTTACCCAGATAACTTAATCAATGAATTTCCATGGTTTTAAAGTCAAATCCATTCTCTTTAAGAAGTTCTGAGATTTTTAAAAATAAATTTGAAATACATTAACAGCTATCTGCCTTTATTTCTCACCCAGAAATAAACTATGAATCTTTAGTTACTATTATTGAGTTCATGACATTTATTTATTTTATGTACCATCAAATTGACATCAACCTCTTTAATATCAATATTTATTAATTAATTTATTAAAAGCATGTCTTGACTTCTCATCATTGGAAAAAATTGCTTATTGAAAAAAAATAACTCTGAAATTTCAACTCTTGGCATTGATGGCAGCCCTGTGGCTCTTTATGTATTGCTAAACTGCAACTCCCAGCATTTCTGTCTACTGGCCAAGTGGCTAGGACTGCTGAGGGTTGGGGGCCTATGTTTCTCAACTCTGACATACTTGTATGGATTAAACAGTGTAATGCATTTAGCTGCACTAGATAGCAACCCAAAGGTGACATGTACTATATAATATCGAATATTGCTTCCCTGCAAACAGCACAAACAGTACTTGGTCTGTGGTCAACAGCTTATATACCAGTTTCCTAGAAGACTCTGAACTGTTACATGAATACTGATGTAAACAGGAGGCTGTCATGAAACAGAGTCCTTAAAAAATGGGGCGCCTCTCTCTCTCTCTTTCCCTCTCTCCCTCCCCCTTCTTCTTCTTTGGTAGTAGCACATATATGAAATAGATGTAAGCCCTCAGAACACCGCCAAACCTTCCTTTCTCCACTGTTTGGTTACAAAAATTGTGACACCAGACCAAATGATAGGGCCTTAGTGAAAACTTCGCAATGACGTTTTCCTCGTACCCTTGCTTTAAAAAAAAAAAACCAGAAAGAAAAAAAGGAACAATTTCTGACTGTGCTAATGACTCCAACATAAAACATACCATACAGATATTATTTGAGAGAATGGTTACCTTCTAGTGCCTTTTTTTTCTTTCTACTTTTTCCTCCACAGCAACAATGTTAAATACTTCACCTCCTCTGCTTTTTTCATTAATTAAACTTTTATTTTGATACAGGCCATGGTGCAACATTAGATGTGCACCATTAATCAGGGATCCTTGGAGTTTCATATACAGTAACTATGCTTAAGATTAGGAATGTGCTGTTTTAAAATAGCAGTTTCTATCCTGCAGAAGTTAAAGGAGCTGTCAATATGCAGTTTGGTATTTCAGCATACTCTGGCTCCAGTCAGTTCTAGTCTATTTACAAATATGAAAGACATAATTATGGAGATGCAGCAGAAAACAAAGAAGCAAGGAACAACAATAACAAAAAAGCCACTTTATTGAAAATGAGATTCAAACCTCAAAATTAATATTACAATCATGAGAGAATGCCAAACAAATTCAATTTACAGTTGCAACATACAATACACACAGTCCCTTTGAAGATAAAGTAAACCCTTCCCTTCCACAATCGCTGTCTGCGGCACAAAAAAAAAAAAAAAAAGAATGTGTTTGTACAATCTGTGCATGGAAAGCAATTTTTGGACAACAGCAATTGAGGGAAAATGAAAGAAATTAAAGCTTGTATTTACAGGAAATGCTACAAATATTTTGCTCCAGAAGAAATTCAAGATTGGTGAAACATATTTAAGCAAAAAATACTGTGAAATATTGCTTAGTGTACCTAGGAAACAAAAAGTACTGTAAAATATGATTTCTGGCTGATCTATTTAAAAATATTGCAAGAAACGTAAATGGTTAAATGATAGGTCAAACATACTGAAATGAAATGTTATCACAGAAATAAAGCTCTTAGAAAACAGTATTTCCTTTGGTTTATATTTTATTTAAATTATTGCTTTTGTTCATGGCTTTTCTCAGAGTCCTGATGCATGACCTCACCAGGACTGAAATGGAGACTCCAGCAAGAAAGGAGGGTAAACCTATCTGGCAAACTTGACAGTGCAAAAATCTCTCCATGATGAAGCCTGGTGAAAAGGGGGCAGATACTGGCTAGCAAATCCATGCCCAGGGACTGCTAGCTTAGAGTCCGGGTCAATGGAGCACCTTCCTAGATGCTGTGACAAGGGGTTTTTCATGGGCTAGTGCCTGTTTTGTACCAATAAACTTTGGATTCATTATGCCCAAGCTTACAAGAGAATTCTGAGTTTTATCCAAGGGCCAAGACTTGAAAAATCTCTCTGTAAATGCGTCTGCACAAGCATTTTTAACACTATAAACTGGACCAGCCTTTCCTCTGGACTTGAGATTCTAACTACAGCCCATAATGCTAATGTCATCCCACATTCCCTTCCTGTATCAAAATAAATAAATAAAAATGAATTCTGAAGAAGAGATGGGTGACATACAGGAGAAACATTATAGTAACCGTAAAAAGCTTGAACTTTAAGCTTACGTTTCTCTTGATGCCAGCCAGGCATTAAATATCTCCCTAGATGGATAAAGATGTTTCCAACTGAGAGCTTGAGTCTATTTTTTTTAAAGGCACACTTAAAACATGAGAGACACTAAACAAGGGCCTTGTGCTTATATCAAAGGTGCTTAAGACTCTCTTCTTTTATTATTATTGGTTACTCTAAACTGTAAAGCAAACCATTTCAATGGTGCAGTCAACAGTAGAAAGGCATGAACAGGGCATGTTTTGGGGCAAGCAAAACTGCACACCTGAGCAACCTGGAGTTTTAATCCGAAATGATCCCAAAATATGATATAGAAACATTACTGAAGCTACAGAACAGAATATAAAAATGATCTATGCTGGATTAAATCCAAGAATATAAAGCAGTATTGAAATTGTACAAGAATGTCTTTCTTTCTTTCTTCCTTTCTTTTTAAATGCATTTGGGTTGCTGCCTGCAGCCCCTGTAGCAACAAAAAATATCCTACAAAATTATTTAAGATGCATATAGTATATCTTTTAAAAGGCCTTCTCAGCAATAAAAATAATGTACAAATATAGTACCTTTTATTAAATACACAACAGCATTTGCACTGGCAATTCATGTCCTTATTTTGATTTGTTTAATCAACAATATTCCAAACAACTTGAAATGTGTAACCAGACACTAGCTTTTTTAAGTGCTGCTGAAATGAACATACTTATCTTACAGATAAAAATCAATGGACAAGGGTATGCTTCAAGCTACCGCAAACAATAAATAGGATCAATAGCAACTTCCATCTTTGGAAGAAAACTACACATCAGGAAAGTCTCTCCTATTTATAAAAAGGGGATTTGACCTTTAGAAGGTCAATAATTTTTCCTAAGGAGCAAATGAATTATATTAAGTCAAGAATAATTCATGGGAATGTAGAACATTCTGTTGGCTGTTTTAGCTATCTAAGCTATCACCGAAATTGTCCAACTGTATTGTGTAAAGTGTTTCACCATTTTCTTATTGATTCCATCTAACTATCATTAGTTTCAGCAGCATCGCAATCCATGGAAAAGACTGTTGCACACAGCTCAAGCTAAAGACAATGCAGAGGAGATCAAAACAGAGGCTAGAAAGAAATGGATTTCAAGAAGGTGACACCTCCTTTTAAAGGGCTCCTGCTACTCCCTACCTTTCATTCACATCCTCACATCCTGTTTCATTTGGGCCTATGCACAAAGCCACAAGTTGCTGGATTTCGTGTAAAGTGCCATATGAGCTTTTCTATCTACCAGAGTCTAAATAAGAATTTATCAAAGATTCCAGAATAATTAGGGACACAGACACTTACTTGCCAAGGAACTAATTTGGCTTGCTTACCAGCAAAAAAAGATAAATGGTAAATGTTGGATGGTTGATTTTAAGAGCTTCAGGAATATTTGTGTCTTTCAGTTAGGAAAGCAGTGCCTGATTTTACTGAAGTCTACAATCAACCTTCAGCTACTATATGTTGCCAGATGCTGGAGCAGCACTGAACTGCAGAGGGCCTCTGCAGTGGTTCACATGTGCTTATCCCTTTTCAATACAATGCCTTGTAACATAATGTATAGTTCCTGAAAAAAATATTTAAGAGTTCTTAAATTACTCCAGCTACTGATTTCAGGTAAGTGGATGAATTCTGAAATGTCTCACATCGGAGAACCTTTTTCTTGTGCCAATGCAGGGCTGTTTTACTGTTTCCCAAATGCTGACTGAAAAACATGGAAAACTTTTGAATTTCACCAGATGAAGCTGGCTGGGATTAAAACATATGTTTATGTATGTTTGAAATGTATGTTTGGGAGAGAGGGGATGTCTCTTGTGCTCGACAAGAAACCCTCCTAGTAAGGCCCCAATATTGAGGGACAGAGCTTTGCAGTGCAGAGGACAGCCTAGGGAAAGGCAGAAATGAGAGAGCAGAAGTGTCCATGTGGGCTTTTAGATCCCACCTCCTGGAGGGATTGTAGAGTAATGTATTCAAAATAATGCCTGCTCAATCTGTTTCCAGTTAATTTTTACTGGGTTAAAAAAAAGACAACCCAATATTCAGTTACAATTAAAGCAGTACCTCCTTCATAAATTAAGCCAATGTACAATTATACCTGAATTCTTTAGAGATGGAAGCATTTAATTATTATTATTATTTTTTTAAAAAATACATATTGCAGATAGTTTATACTGAAACTGCTTTTCAGAGTTCATGCATGGTCTGATATTCTGTACCAGTCAAAGGCTGCCACAATTAAAAAACAACAGACATTTTTAGAGACCGAAGTCAACATATCATTACATTATAAAAAACCTTAAAGGGACCAAACATTATTAAATAATTATAAATATTTCTTTAAAATTATATGACAATTCATTTTTTGCATATAACCTCAATTTTGTACACATTATAACTTAATAAAATAAAACAAGATAGCCACGCACACATACTACTGATACTGTTTTGGTTTGAGTATGATATATTGCCATTCTCTTTTTTTTCTTGCATAAGAAATTTGTGGGTTTTTTTGTTTGTTTGTTTCACTTGGGGGACATTTTTCCCCAAGAATTTTTTTGGTTAACTTGACTAAGGCAAAGGTAATCACAAAAATGTGTAACACAAAATGAACAAGTTTGCCTTGGTACCTTATAGGGTGCTATTTCAGCAAAAGAAGAAGTATAAAGCCAAGTACTTCAGAAGTTTTCTCTTTCATCAGAGGCAAGGCTTTGATAAGATGGCTGAGGAGTTACTGTAAGCTGAAGATATTCTGATATAAATGGAAACATTTTTTTTCTGTGCACAAACACACGGAGTGAATTACACTGTGCATGCGTGAGGGTCCTAGAGATTGTATGACTGCAACCGTACCTGACGTTTAAGATGCTTCTGTTTATTTGAACAACAAATAAAGCACAGGCGTTGTCTTGACAATTGGCAGGAGTCCAAGTCTCCTCTCTTGGCAAAAAAACTCGCTTTTTTTTTTAAAGGAGTCTAGACAGAATGGGCATCTTTTGGGGTTGGATCATTATATTTTAAAATATAAAATGGAGACAACATTCCCAGGAGGAAAACAAACTGTGCTTTGATCCACATTGACTGGAACTATGATGTGGAAAGTCAGTCTCATGTCGTATGCATGTAATTAGCTGTTAACATCCCAGCTACTGCACTTATCAACAGAATCGATTTCCAAAAAAAAAAACAAGAAAAAAACAGGCACTTTATAATCAGCTGACAATCGTTTGTTTATTGGTTTGCTTTCTGTCTGACAGATTTTACGCCCCGCAGAGAAAATTTCAGTAAGGCCTCCAAACAGACTCATCCATTCTGCCACTAGAATTCAAGACTGTTGGGGAGCTGCTGTGGCTTCCATCAGCCTCCACACCATCATTCTGGGTAGGCAAGTTAGGGTTTAATAATGTGCTGCCGTTGGATGTGGTGGTACAGGGAGGAAGCATTCTGGAGGGGGAACGGTCTCCCCCCGGCACCATGGGGAACTGGTATGATCCTGATGATGTGCCATAGTAGAGATATGGAGTACTGCTGGTCTGGAATGGTCCACTTTGGTTTTGGGAAGAGCCCGGATAAGGTGGCGGTAAGTAGGTGTGGTAATGAGTGGTGGCTGACATACCCAATGACATGCCTGAAGTGACTGGCGGTGTATAAGTGAAGGTGGCTGGATAGTGCATTCGTGGGTTGGAGAAGCGGCTCTCAGTGAGGGATGAAATGCTTGTAAACTGCCTGGGATCTGAAAATGGGCTCAGCTCTGAAGCACCTAAAAATTGCAACAAAAGATGGGGGAAAAATTCTGTAAATATCCAGTTCTTTCTTAAGCGTGATGATAGAACGTAAATAAGGAGGAGAAAAAACAAACCCACTTTTTTGTCCCTCCCAACCCCCCACAAGAACAGCAAATCATTCTACATAAAAACTGAAAGGAATAGTGCCTGACATCAGCAGTGGTCATACACAGCTCAGAGCTCTCTGCATTCAAAGGCTGCTACTCTGTTAAGATCATGTAATCATCTGTCTGTATTCCCTGCACTCCAGCCTCTGCTTGTAATTTACACCTCTCTTTCTTACAGGATTTGAATGGAGACTTATCAGTGAAAGCTGTCGATTTGATACATTCACTAGTAACAACTAGCCTTTTTCTCAGCTGCCTCACAGTTGTTGTGTTTTAACATGCTTTTATTGGTGGTGGTGAACCACTGGCCCTCAAAAGCTGCTGAAATACAACTTACACATTCCTCACCACTGAACTTGCTGACTGGAGCTCAAGAGAGCTATAATTTAACACCACTAGAGGAGCCCAAGAACTCTGTCTGCTTTGCTTACATGCAGTGATTTTCATGGGCACACACTTAGGCAGAGGGCTTCATATGGCATTTTTATGCTTGCCATGAAGAATATGAAGTTTATCCAAACTGATTTATGTACTGAAAGTGAAGCAAGGATGGCTGGAAACATTTCCCTTCACTTGAAGTCAGTGGCTAAAATTTAGAGGATATAGATTATATTCAGAAAATATGGTGATAAGGAGAAGAGTCATGAAAAATAGCAATACTATTTAGTACAATGTACTAAAATAATGTGTTGCTGGAATGTTGCCTATGTTTTTACTGGGGATAAAGGGCCATGAGTTATAACACTGTGTACTTCCACTTTCATTCATTCACACCTTCCTTTCCATGCTTATTTATAATCTGTCTTTATATAACTGTCTCTAATGGTTACACAGCTTAGTTTAAAATGGATTAAAGATTTTAAAATCAGGATTTGAATCTGTATATAAAATTGGAAGCACTTTATAAAAGTGAGAGCACCTAGTGAACTTAAAGATGTTACGAGGCTGAAGGCTGAAGCATTCATAAGCAAGAGCAGACTAAGGAAAGAGAACAATTGACCTTTCCTGTTCCCTTACGAACTTTAAAGAGTGGCAATACTATTCCTGTTCTGGCCTGATATTTTTTTTTTGGGGGGGGGGGGTGAAGAACAAAAGGACAGGATAGGTGGACACATTAAATACAGGTGTAATTTATATAAACATAGCAAACAGTACCTACAGCAAAAGCTTAGAATGAAATTAAAAGACTACTAACTGAACTAAATTATCCTTAAACTCCAAGTCAAATGGTAATATTAGAAGATTTTTAGAATAACTTGTTTCAGTTTACCAATTGTGTCACTCTACCCCCAATAAAGAACACACAGCATTTTACAAATAGCCAGGCTGAAGGCATCAACTCAAGAAGACAAACTTCACAGATAGCAGAGTTGGGGTTGGAATTAGATGAAAAATATTTTGCCAATGACCTACTCAAGTGTTGATCAAATAATCTTTCTCAGAATCATTGACAAAGACAATTGTAGTATATTTAACATAAGTATATAGGTACACTTTTCACTTAAATCTACATTTGATAGTTGTCAGTTAAGAAATGGTCATCTAGATAAGTCTCTTATCCCATGGCCTGTGTCCTCACTATTAGCCTTTTCACCCAGCAGTGACTATGTCTTTTTATGCAGAGGATACCAGCTGCTGAACCACCATCTTATGTGAAAATATAGCCTTGCATCTGACTCTCTCTCCTTTTGGAGAAGATGAATACTTTTTAAGGAGTGGAGGGATATATTTATATCTCATCTGCATTAATCTGTGGTTGATTTAATCATCGTCACTAACAAACTAAGGATCCCGAATGTGGCTCACTTTATTTCTTGCTTACAGTTTATAACCTTAGCCCATTGCTTCCTTCCAGCATTCTGCTTCTAAACTGGCCATCCAAATACTTTTTTCAGCTTAATAGCTGTACTCCAGCAGCGACAATACATGTGGGCATGACCAGTATTGAAAAGCATAGCAATCGTTCATCATTCACCATATCTGATTGAACAAGTGCTTCTTGGTAATGTTGAAAGAGCTGTAGGGACTGGAGCCAAGAGAAATATTAAGGGGAGGGGCTTAATAGAGTTGGGGGTATACATTGCCCTCCATTTTGTATATACATGAGCTACCCTTGCTGCATGGAGACATTTCAGCTCACTGACCGTATTCTTTCAAGTGAGGGTATAACCTTACTTTCCAAATAGCCAGTTCACTATATTACGGTTTTGTTACTCATCCTCCAAAAGACTGCGATGGTGACAGAAAAGTAGAAGGACATACCACTATGAGAACAGCAGTCAAATATATTTTCATATATGATGAATAAAAAACTTACTGGAAAAATGTCAGATGATAGAAGACCATGATGCTATAACTTGAGCCACACCCAGTCTTAGAGAGAGAGTGCTTGGGTATTTTAAGATAACAGATTCTGCTGGGAATAGAGCAGCCCCAGAATGATTTTCCTCATACTCTTATCCACAACAGAAAAGGAAAACCTCAAAAGTTGATTATATGGCCCTAAAAGTGCCCATTCATTTCCCATTTATATGTCTGCAACTACTTTCTAGATATTCAGCCCATTCTCATTTGACTCAGAACAATTTTAAACATTATCTAGCAAAGCAAGGAGGCAAATAAGTATACCAGTGGGTACCATTCAAAAAGTCCTATTGTGGCATTTGTTGAAGCACGTTCTTTGTGTATTCAGCATATGAATTATCTAGCCTGGGTGCAAAATTTAAAGTCAGACTGTGGGTTAGATAATCTCTTATTGTTCTCCATAAAGCATGCAGGTCTAATCTTCTCCTTTCTGATCATGTCTTTCCTGAAATTTGCAAGTTTTTTTTTAAACTTGTGTCATTGGAAGTTTTTAAAAAAGTTTTAAAGGTTTTTTTTTTAAAAAAAAAATTCCAGTGGCATAATAGAGGCTTTCTTTCTCTCTTTTAAACTACTGCTCCACTGTAGTGCCATATTTCATAAGGGAAGCAGTTGGAAAAGGAACAACTAAGACTCTTCTTTGCACAAATGGGGGTTCAGACCTGGATCTGGGCCATGTTTGTTAACTTTGGAGTAAAGAATAAGTAGAAAAGGAACTGCATGCCATGTTATTAATCTAACAAGTACATTCTAATATTTTTAGAAAATCCCTTGATATACATTTCCAGTTTCCTTTTCCTTGTGTCTGTTACTAATCCGTGACTTGTAGCTTTTACAGCAAAGGCTCTTCTGAGCAGGCACACATTTCTTTTTCCTTCATTCCTGCCTACTGAACAACAGCCAGAGGCAATACCACCCAGAAACAAAGTTGTTATTTTAGAATCATACCATGTTGCGTCCCTATTCATACTGGGAAAAGGGACTAATATTTATTGAGAAATTTAACGTTACTATATAATTTCCACAGATGCAGAAAAGATTAATTGTGATCCTTTTTTGCCTATGTTAGAAAAATTGTGAAATTAATAATGTAAGCATGGAAAAGAATTCCTCTTTTTTGTATGTGTGGAAATATATGGGTATATAGTATCTATAACTCAATGGAAGAACACATTTTACATGCAGAAAGTCATACATGGTGTCTCTGGAAGCTTTTGCTGACCAGATAGCCAGGGTGATCAGGGTATGCATGACTAGCTAAGTGGACAAATATATTACCTTCTATAAAGCAGCTTTTTATATTCATGTGACCTTATATTTTGCAATCTTTCCTCCAGTGATGAAGTTTCAGAGTGAGTGCCAACTTTTTTATAGCCATGATGGCACAATCTACAATTCCATGTTCAAAGAACAATTAGAAGACTTCACAGAAGGGAAAAATACAAAGGTATTGATGGAGGGAAGAGTCAAAGCTTCCTTCCAACTAAAATGGCAATTTCAATGAAAACTTTGTTTCTATTGGGATCCTATCCAAATTTGTTCCTCTCTTAATCGTAGTGAAGAGAGATACAACTATATTAGAAACTATAAAGAACCAGTCAAGAGAAAAATGATTCCAAAATGGAAGAAAGAACTCAAACATGTAAAAAACACACAGAGAACTAATTACATGGCCTGGAAAACAAAAGAGAAAACCAAGGATTTTTACTGTAGCCAGAATATGTACCACTTGTCTAATCAAATCACAGCGTTTTGATTTAGTTTTTAGTGTGAAACTTAAAAAAAAATTGCTAATGCAGTAGTAGTTCCTATTTCATAATACTGCCATTTGGAAAACTCCAGGAACAAGAAGGATAGTTTATTATTGTTTTGTAGTGTAGTTTGTGCTAATAAAACTCTGGCTCCATATGGTTTACACAGTTATGCAGCTATTTGCATTGTATTAACTGATTACCATTGCCAACTGACCCAAAGAGAATAGTATACATCCTCATTGCAAAGCTGCTCATTATAAATTAGGTCTAAGGCTAATCTAGGTTCCCAGAGACATAACTCCAATCTATTTTGCAAGTTGAAGTAAAGATCATTCTATCTAAATTGTCCTCTCTGCACTTCTTTCAAAACCAATTTATGTGCAAAAACTTCAAGCACCATGATTGGAAATGTGGCAGAATAGCCTTCAAAGCAGCAGAATTCCTGAAACCTGTTACTATGGTAAACAATAAAACCTTCCAACTAGCCATAATGTGAATAATCACACATCTAGTGTGGTATTAAAATATCAAGATGTATTTGCCATTTGCCTAAATAATCTCCAGGACATTTAATAAGACAGTGTTTCAAGGGAACAAAATCTATTAGGTAGGATTCTGAGGAGAGAAACACAGTCACCACAGCTATTTTTACTCAGAAGTGAGTCCCATTGAATTCAGTGGGATTTAGTGCCAGGTAGAGGTTGACAGAATAACAACTGTACTTAATTTAGATGAAATCACTGGGGCTAATTGCTTTATGTTTAGGATCTGGGTTCCAGACTTAATAAAGAAGTAACTTCTAATAAACTAATGTAAAAATTGCTTAAGTCAATTCAGACTGAGAGACAGCAGCCAAACAAATGCCTCTGGGAGATGCACATAATTCATTGCTGGCTGTACAAATTGTGAGTGACTTAAAAATCTCTCTAGCGCTAGAATATTATACAAATATCAGACAATAAACCCTATTCAGCTCACTGGAGCATACATCTCAATAGATATGTACTGGTGTGCAGTATAAAATATTTGGCAACATAATATTCATATCAATGTCCACGGACAGAATCAGAGGTTCTGCCTGAAATTATTTATCAAGAAAAATTTCATGGAAATATTAGAAACAAAGATAAAATATTTCAGAGGATTTATCTTAAACCTTATATCATAACTTTGGAAATCCACACTCCTTTTCTAGAGCAATCCATATTTTTTTGTCAAGTTAAAGAATAAAATATTTGAGAAAATATAATAGTTTACACAACTATTAAAATAATTTTATAACTCTGAAGATTAACATATTTGGAGCAATTACTGGAAATTAGAAGATCTGCATTTGCTGTTATTCCATGACCATCCACAGAATCCTATACCTATTGACAAAAATGGAATTCACCCTACCTCTATACACAAATAAGTGTGTAGAATTGGAGTGTTTATCTGTTGGTCATTGTGATGGGAAAACTCACTATACTGCAGGCACATAACTTTTTTTTTCTAAAAAAAAAGTTGCAGAACAGACAATCCATACATCTAAACAAAGGTTAGCTTTCAAGTTAAATGCTCATTTCTTCCTCTAGCAGCAAGTCTCAGACAGTTGCATACCAAAAAGATTATAACCCAAATACCACTGAAAATACCAGGTAAGCATCAGCATTTTTAGACGATCCAAATAAGAGAAAAAGGTGAGGGCTTTAAAGGGACATTAAGTACTCCCCAAAACAATCTGCTAAAGAGTAAACATGGGCAAAAGATGCAGTTTGCTGGGTGCCAATGTCTTGAACTTTCAAGTAGGATAGTAAGGTAGGAGGCTAAATGGAGCAACATCTATTGCCACATTTTAACACACATCTCCTTTTATGTTTCATTATTCTTATCTCCTTTTTATCCCTTCTACCACAAAGTCTATCAGCCTCTCATATGTTTTTTTTAAAAAAAAAAAAAAAAAAACAACCTCTCCTCCCTTCCCCATTTCCTTCCTGCTTACGTGTCAGAGATTGTGGTTAGGTTATGCTCAACCCTTGGTGTTTTCACTGCAAACAGTCCTTTTATATACATTTATAGAGTTGATCTTCATATTAATAGTGACTATATTACTCACCCCAAACATGTGTTTTGTACCTAATCGTCCTTGCCTTATGACTAATCTTATGTGCTTATATTTATCAAATGCACTGAAACAGATTAATCTGGGATCATTCACAGTGTTTTGATAGTATCATTTCCAAGAAGTTTCACAGCACACATCAAGTTTCCCGTTCCTGCTAGTCTATATACTATAGAGGAAAAAATGGAAACCTGCATTTCAAATCACCTTTTCTTTCTTCCAGTCCGGTATAAATGGTTCAACAAGTCTCATACTATTACAGTATTCCAACTGTTTCAGTCTAAACATGAAACACAGACTTCAGTAGATTGATTAATAACAAACATTAATTTCAGATTATCCATACAAAATAAATTTGCAGCAGCTTTGTTAAAAGAAACAGGAGGGAAAGGGAGGAAGCCCACATAGGTTGGCATGTATGTTTATATCTATATGTGAATAATGAATTAAGTTTCCAAAAATAAAAATACTGGAATTGCAAAATCAAGATTTTTTTTTATCTCCCTAAACACAGGAGCAATGGATGCAAAACTCATCCACCTAAGCTCATCCATCCAGTGAAGCTTACCCACCTAAACAATACATAAAACAGTTAAACATCCATAGAGGTGGCTAACTGGCTTAATAATTCTCCTTTGCTCCATAAATTAGAGTAGCATCTCCAATGATGAAGGTAAGTATTCTTCTTGCTCCAGTGAACTCTAAGACTCCAGTTCATCTACTGTTATTCTCAGCAAACATTCCACACAGATTTCTGTATTTCCCACTTTCCTTGCCTGAAATAAGTAGGTGTTCCTAGTTCACTTGGCTGTTCTCAGAAAACTAAGCAGGATTGCATCTGATTAATACTTGGATAGAAGACCACCAAGAAACCCTAAAGCTGGAAAGTTAAAAAAAAATAAAAGAAGGCAGTGGCAAACTCCTCCCATTGCTGCCCAAAATACCACACATGCATCCTAGTGAAGTTTGACTCAAATTGTTCTAAATAATCTCTTTTGCTCTCAGCAAAATCTGAGAGCCATGTGAAGCTGAACAGGGAATAAAACTGTTACTAGAATTTTGGTTCTAGTGGTCCCACAACATTTCTAAATATATACATCAATGAGTTTATTACTGGGGAAGAGCTCGGGTATTCCTCTTAATTGGAGCACCATGTACAGTCATTTTCTCTTCAGAGATGCTGAAGCTTTTACGCCAGAATCTTCAAAAGAAGATGATTCTGAAAAATTTGCAGCAGTCACTGTGCCACTGCCTCCAGGGTGCCTGCCCAGAATCAGTTTATTCATTTTCAAGCAAGAGAAAGCAAAGGCAGAGATTGTGGGTATCAGTGCCTTCAGAAGATTGAGGTGCCTTTGGTCAGAATTTACGGAAATCCCCTGAAGCTTGGAGTATGTTTGCTTGAAATTTATAAATGCCTTTTCTCTTCAGAATCACAGCCAGAGTTGCCAGTGTTTTCCTGAGCCTGAGCCTGCTTTCCTGAACCTGGTCAGCCTGGGGAATTACCGCATTATCTGTCACATAAGGGCTCTCCCCTCCAGCACGCCAAGATAATCTACCAGCATTGCATATATCTTGTTTCAGTCTTCTTAGCGTCATCTACCTGAGCAAACGGTGGCTGAGGACCATGATAAGCTGGATATTATTAACCAACTATGAGTACCAGATCCCAAAATTCCAGATTTTTCCCATGTTTACCCATATTTGGGAGAACCATGAGTGAAAATATGCATTCTCACCAAATGAGAAAATGCTGATTTTTGAAACTTTCCTTGGATGTAGATCATTCCTTGCACATCAGTTTCCAAAGAGTCTGTTAAAACAATTTTGGAGCTCACGATTGTCATAAATCCTATGATACATAGTAGATATCTTGAAAATTCACACTCTATCCTTGAAATGAAGACCAACCACCTCTAATTATGCAATTGTATAATAACTATACAATGCAGCAAGAAACATTTGAAATCAACAGATTATTTCAAGAGTCTACTTTATCATGAAGATCCTGAGCTGAGAAATATTTACTCAATATATAACCCATGATTCTAATTGCACTAGTAGACTAAGAATGTTCTCCATATACTTAAAATAGGAATCTATGGATAGGTAGGTAAGTAGGTAGGCTCTCTTCATTTGCAATATTATTCCAGGGTGTAAACTCCACATGACCTTATTTGTATACCAAGGTAACAAAAAATTTTACCTTCAAAATATTTTATTGCTTTAATGTTTTTCCTGGAGACTAAAATAGTTGACAGCATATTACAGGAGCTGTAAGAAATTAATGGTAGCACTAGTCATTGTACTATGTAAACATTTTTGTTGTTGTTGTTAATTGCGAAGTCGTGTCCGACCCATCGCGACCCCATGGAAAACGCTCCTCCAGGTCCTTCTGTCCTCTACCATCTTCTGGAGTCCATTTAAGTTCACACCTACTGCTTCAGTGACTCCATCCAGCCATCTCATTCTCTGTCGTCCCCTTCTTCTATTGCCCTCAATCTTTCCCAGCATTAGACTCTTCTCCAGTGAGTCCTTCCTTCTCATTAGGTGGCCAAAGTATTTGAGTTTCAACTTCAGGATCTGGCCTTCTAAAGAGCAGTCGGGGTTGATCTCTTCTAGGACTGACCGGTTTGAACGCCTTGCAGTCCAAGGGACTCGCAGGAGTCTTCTATGTAAACATATATTGTTATAGATATGCCAATGGAAATTGCTTAATATGTCCAATTCCTCTTGCTATTTCCTGTAGTTAGTGCCAATACAAACATGACCAAAACAATCCATTATGGAGAGGTAGCAAGATATGCAGGTGAACTTTGACATTTCAAAACTAAAATAATTTTTAAAACATCTACCATGTCCCCAGAATAAAGCTCACATAACAGCCCTATGGAGCAAAGTGATTTTAGTAGCCATGTAAAGAGGAATAGTGGAAAAATAGTGCAGGAGGAAGGAGAACAGTATAATGGACCCAAGGTCTGGATTCTAGTCTGATAGATTAGAACTCTCAAAAAGAAACATTCCCATTCAAAGTGACGATTCACCACATTTTGTTGCATTGCTTAAGGTTGCTAATGCTTTCTTCAGAACTGCCTGCAATATATATTGTAGCCATTGCCATCTACGGTTAAACATATTTTGGGACTGAGGGAAAAAAAAAACAATTTAAAACTATAATTTCATTTACTAACAGATTTTGCTTTTAATGTCCATCAATGACATATTTCAGAACTAGATGAAGGAATGGCCATGGCTATTGGTAACTTTGAGGAAATTAGGTAGCTGCTTTTGTTTTATTCTTCACAGCGAAGGCTAATCCAGAGACTCTGACAGGTAAGGTTCTGTATATATTTTATTAATAAGAATTTTAACATTGTACCATTTTTTTGTTTTTAAATCTTATTAATTCTTATTTACACCCAGGTCAACTTTGATGAGATGGGTGGCTATATAAATTTGATTAATAAAATAATAAATAAACATGTAAAAAAGGATACTTCAGACAAGTGGAAAAATGGGATAATCTGCAATGATTGGAAATTAGATAGGGGAACGGAGATCATATTTCAGCCTCCAATTGACTTGGACTGCTGTTGCCAGAGGCTGAACAATAAATGAAGCAACAACAGCTCTTTAGGAAGCTCTTTCCACTGGAATGACTCACAAGAACTATTCCAGGCCAGCAACTTCTCAGATCAGGCCCTTTCATAACTGGTCATTCCTTCTCTAAAGATTATGGAGTCAAAAGTGCCTCTTGAAAACCCCCAAAACATGGGAATTGTTGTCTGGATTACTGGATTAAGAGAAACACAAACACTTATTCCCTGGCTCTATTTTTTTGCAATTAAATGTTTGTATTTGTCTCTTATGCATTGGACATGTAAATATGAATATGGCCCTCAACCCATCACTTGGTACTCTATGTCAGTACCAACTTTTGGGCACCAGGCACTGGTTCAAAGGAGAGAGGTTTTTCTGCGGACCGGAGGGTGCGTGGACCAGATGGGGCTTTGCTTGTTGTGCAGACCAGTTGTCAGTATGCCACAGACCGGTACTGGTGCACGGACTGGGGGTTGGGGACCCCTACTCTATGCATTCTTCTTGGGTAAAAAAAAAAAAAAGACGCACCCTGTTGCCAAAATTAAATGTATTTAAATAGCAGAAAAGTTTCAGTTCAGTTTCCTCTGAGCCCTTCCCCTATCTCCTAAGCAATTTTCTTGAATAATAACTTCACCAGAATTTCATTATGATTTAGAAGACACATGGATGGAACATAATGAGCCTGCTATGAACATTTAATATGAAGATACAGAGTGGATAAATAGTGCCAGACCCAAAAGTAAGGAAAAATAGGTTACTTCATGTTGTTTTTTCAGAAGAATACCCACTCTGCCAATTTCTGCACAGGCTTCTAATGTTATAAATTGCACTGTGTTATTTGCCAGTGAAATCAGATACTACCTAATTCTTAGGAACAGAGGAACAAGCTATGCCATTAGAATCTCATTCAAATACTACATTGCTCTCCCTCCACCCACTTCCTTTTTTGGAAAAGAAAGACATTTCCTTGCCTTTAAGAACTTGATTAAAAACTTTCAAGAAAAAGAAAGGAAGACCCTCTTTGAAACTGAATCTGGACTAGGACAGAAGCCAACGAACAGGGGCCTGTGTCTTTTGGACAAGGCCACCCACTGAGTCACTGTGGTCATATGACTCCTCTGTCACATCCTGAAGCCATTTCCAGCCTGTGTGCAAGTTTGTACTCCTACTTAGAGGACGCCGGGATATACTGGGAACACACATATGGAAACACTTTCAGCGAATCCGTTTCCATGAAATCCATAATGAGCCAAGTGGCTTCAGATGTGGTAGTGTGCCTCAGATTAGCCAAAGGGGAGTGGGGGAAGGTGAAAACTCAGTCTCAGTCTTTTTTTTTCAATTTCATTAATTCCTTTCTGCCTTTGCTTCCCCCCCCTCTCTCTCTCACTCACACACACACACACACACACACACACACACACACACACACACCTAGATACAAATGACTTGTGGCCATCAAAATACTGGAGCCAGAAATAAATACATCTGTCTGCCTTTCTCTCCTAAAAATAGCAGCATTAATATCAATATATTCTTATTGTAAATCAGGAAGAGCCATTAATGTCAGCAAAGCTGCCTGAAATGTTTTAATTAGCTTTTCCTCCCTGAACAATGCCGAAGAAGGCCTACATGCAAAATACACGTGTGTAGGTTGGGAGGTAGGATGGAGCTCTCTATTCAACATGTGTGGTCAGTAAAAATCATTTTCCAATTTTCACATAAAATGATAGATGGCTATGTGAAGCTTATAAAAACAATAGTCATATGGGACTCTTTTAGATCCCTTCTATTCTTTCATTGTATTTATGGCAATTATAAACCAGAGACTTGGAAAATACTAAAGATTTTGTATTGCGCTGTGATGGCTAAGAGTGATTTCAGGGCCGTTGCCTACTTTAATCAGGAGACATTAGGTTCCACCCCAAAATCTCCTCCCATATATTTGCCTCTTTGTCTTTTTAAGCCAAACCAATCTCAAATGATAGGTTTTGTAAGAAAAGGATGAGACTTATCTTTTTGCTTGCTAAGGGAAAAAAGCTCAGAGGAGATGATTATTATAAGAAGACTGGGGAGAGGGTAAGATAAACATGTTCTGCCCTCCGTCTCCATGTCTGATTGCAAACCCTAGCTGATTTGGGTTAAAAAAAAAATCAGTGTGGGAGACATTGTTAAATAAGAACAGTTGCAGGAACTGGGTATGTCTAGTTTAATGAAAAGAAGGACTAGGAGTGACATGATAGCAGTGCTCCAATATTTGAGGGGATGCCACAAAGAAGAGGGGAGTCAACCTATTCTCCAAAGCACCTGAAGGCAGGACAAGAAACAATGGGTGGAAACTAATTAAGGAGCAAACCAACCTAGAACTTAGGACAAATTTCTGACAGAAATGGCTTCAGTGAAATGGCTTGCCTTTAGAAGTTGTGGGTGCCCCATCACTAGAGGTTTTTAAGAAGAGAATGGACAACTGTTTGCCTGAAATGGTACAGGGTCTCCTACTTGAGTGGGGACTTAGACCAGAAGACCACAAGGTATCTTCCAACTCTGTTATTTTGTTAATGTAGCAACTTGGTGAACATTTAATGCTAAACTACATGATGGCTTGTTTTGCAGTTAGTGTGATGCATAGATTGAAGTTTAGCATCATGTAAAAACTTAATGAATTATTGAGTAAACCATGATAAAAAATCACATCTAAGCAATATGCATGAACTAGGCCAATGTACAAGAATGATAATGTGGAATTTGCCAGTTCTCCTAATACAATACTCTCCTAAACTATTATTTCCTTACTGACATCCACAAAGAAGCTTTGATAGCAATATTGGATCTGATTTTAATCATCACTACCACCACTTTTTAATACAATTTCCCAAAGTAATAAGCAGACATATCTAGATGAATGAAAATAAGTGCTTCTTGGAAAGAAGACCAGTATGATGGCCAACAGGCAATTATTACTCTAAATAGAGAATTTACCTTGAGAATGCTTCTGTGAGACCATTTTTGTATCTATAGTAAATAAAGATGTATACAGTTATTTTCATTTGAATTTTGATTTATAGCCATCTATCCTCAACATAACAATTTCTTAGTTCAACAGTAGATGTAACACAATTGTTATTGTTTTGTGGATGTAAAAGGCCTAAGATGAATTGGGAATAAAAATAGGCTGTTCCTATTTTATATCTAATACTATCTAGCATTTTAAGCTTAACTTTAATGCTACTTTCTACACATGCACTAACACACACAGAGAGTTCAATCTGCAAATGTCATCTGACATTTTTATAGCCTCTACTACCCTTCAGCAGTAATTTTTTCTCCTGAAAACATTTTATATTTTGGATACTACAGTATATAAGGAGTTCAAGTAGAAAAGAAGGGTAGATAGCTTTTTCCAGCCTGGAAAGTGGAAGCCAAACCATTATTAGCAATCTTGTAATATAATAATGAAAGTGCTGAAACAATGCAGTTACTCCTACAGGCAACCAGACATTATGTTGCACTGTTATAATTTAGACTTGGTGTTATTAAAAATGCAAGTGGTTTGAAGTTAAGGGAGAGGCAGATGTAATCCTGTTATCTTAAGGTGAAGGAGGACGGTCCTCCTTTTGTGAGTTCTGTCCTCCCTCGAAAAGTGTCCTCCTATATGTCCTCCTTTTCAATATTTGAAAACTAATCTGCAGGGCTTTTTTTTTCCTCATAGAACGCTCAGAATGGCGTTCCGGCACCTTTTTTTGATGGTTTTTTTTTCAACTTTTGCATGAACTGTGCTACTCCTCCTATTGGCTTTCGAAAGCCAATAGGAATTGCTGCTAAGCGCGCCAAAACACCCAGTTGGCAAACTTTGCACATGTAAGTTGTCTGCAGCGAAGGTGAATTGGCAGGAACATTGCACCCCTCCCTGCTACCCAACTACACCATCTGCTAATTAGTTCCAAAGTACCTGGAGGAGACTGGAGCAGCGACGCCACAGTAACTTTCTCTTGATCTTCGGCCCTGCTAGGGCAATAATGGCTGAGGGCGCAAGAGGAAGGGGCAGTGGGGCTACTGCGGGCGGGGGTGTGAGGGGCAGTGGTGGCTGGCTCCCCCCCATACTGTGGGAGCTGCGGGTCCTGCTCTATACGGGGCTGTGCAGGGTGGGAGGTGGTGCTGGTGGGGCAGCTGCAGGTGGGGTGTGTTGATAGCGGGCTGCCCCCTGGGGCTGGAGCCGTCGCAGCTGGTGCTTTGGGAGCCGTGGGGCCCGCTCTACATGGCGGGGCAGCAGTGCTGGTGGGGCGGCTGCGGGCAGGAGCGCGGCATGTAAGCATAATTACAATATAAAATGTTATTGTTACAAATGGTTTTTGTTATGCATTTATCATATTATAGTGTATTCTGTATTATTGTTGCAATGAATAAAATGTTTCTTTTATTTACCATATTTTTTCTTCAATTTATTTGTGTCCTCCTTTTCATTGTAAAAAAGTTGGTCACCTTATTTAAAGAGGAATAGGTTGCCACCAGGATGGCAACCTATTCCTCTTTAAATAATAAGGTGATGCACAGAAAACAAGCCTCATTTTTCAAAAGATAATGTTCATGTTGTTAGCAGCCATTGATACTCCTTCACCCACAATCAACCAGGCACATAGTATACTAAAACTCAGAGTAGTAAAGAACGCAGTCCAGCAAGGGCTTCTGCAGATTATAGTCAATCCCAGTTCAGTCTAGATTTATATCACAATTCCCAAAGTAATAGCAAAATAAAAAGCACAGATGAGATAGAGAAATAAAATGGTTAACAGTACAAAGGAGCATTTCAATTCATAAAAAAAAAAATAACAGCAGCAAAAAAACAGCAGGTTTTGAGTCGGATCAAGATAATGATGCCCATAAAGAACTGCAATGAGGCCCAAAGGTTGAGAAGTAGGCAATGATGTAATCATGTGGATGCTGCAGTTACCTATTTACGTTGGGATATCTGATAGTACATAAGTCACACATTATAATATGTATATTGATATCATCATGCATATATCATAACCTGCCCCACTCATATCCCAGCAGATACTTATAAAATAGAATATGGCTACCACATGTAGCACTTGCCTATCAAAAGGAGTGAAACCTGAATGACAAAAGAAACTTTAAAGAATTGCATCTCATGAGAGAGAGCTGATTATATTAGAAGTATTAGACAAAGCAACCAATAAAAGGCTGAAAGGATAGGTTATATTTTTGAAAAATCATTTTAAAATTATATTTTGTTTCTTATATTATTATAGTAATAGAGGAACTCCTAACAAATTATGATTTGAGCAGGTCAAGAAAACAGTGCATTTAGCAAGATTATGATGGGAGTGGAATTTATAATGAATCTGGATATAGAAAGGTATATGGGGGGGAAAGAGCTACAATACAACATCAAAACAATTTTATACCATAGTGTCCCTATTCCACCCCTTCCCACCAAAATCAAAAATGGTGCAGTTATGAGTAATTTGAAGACCAGTAAAATGCACATGAGTCCAGAAAAGAAATAGTAATTAAACAGGAGCCTTAATAATACAAAGAAAAAATCTATTGATACAAAATTTGCAACAAAACACATCAAATAAACATGAAACTAAAAACCAAAGGTAGGATTCAGTGTTATGAAACCTGAAGTCTTGTCATAATGTGTTAGTTTTCTTCTCCTTCATGGAGGATAAAAAAGAATTGTCTCTCTTATTTCCTCAGCGAAAAACATTTCTGCTGATTGGAAATGTTTCAATAAATTCTGCTTTAAAATAGTAATCAATAAAGGAAGCAATGTATTGTCAACAATATGCAGAAGTGCTGTGCTAGAAATCTTTGCAGGAAATGTCATTTATTTCTTTGTTCAAGTTCACTTGAAATTATGGGGAATTTTCAAAATGGTATGGCAGCCAGGAACATTAATAAAAATGTAAGATAACACTAGACAAAAAAAAAGAATTAAATAACACAAGAATAAATATGGTAATTGAAACCAAGAAGCGAATCAGCTTTCCAACTGGGAAAACATACAGAGGAAGAAAAAGGGGCTTAGTGATAATCATTAACAGCAACACAGAAAGAATGGAAAGAGAATGGGAATGCAAAGAGAAAAATCTAACATTTTATAAACAATAAAGGGAATGGCTGATCATGATAGAGTAACAAGAAGAAGACAAAAATAAGCTATTTCTAACATTAATCACTCCGAAGAAATATATAATGTATGAATAAAGAAGATAAAAATGTATACATAACTTTAAAATAGGTTGAGTAACAATTTAAGCACACACACATATATATATATGTGTGCTATTGGTAGGAAAGTAAGAAAGGCGAGGAGGTCTGAATACAATACTATTCGAACACAGAATTGTTTCACTTAAGAATGTGAGAATTATATTCCAAAAATGTAGATCTAAATCCATAAAAATGTTAATTTCATTTCACAAATGCAGTTCTAATTTACAATAGAATTATCAGGCATCTTTGCAAAGGAGACAATGAAATTCTCAAGAAAGCAGTGGCAATCCACTTCTGAAAATCTTGCTGGACAGGGACTAATCCAGACAGTTGCCAGTGGTCAAAATTGACTTGATGGCATGTGCGTGCACACATACAAACACTTATATGGTACGTTATTATAATTGATTTTAGTATGCTATCGTATTTATTCTACAACACTAATGTATTTCTTTCATTCTATGCCTGTTAAGTGCCCATTTACAGGATATATGAAGCTACTGTTCCTATTACTATTATGATCCCATTCTAGGAACTGGAATAAGAGATATAGACTAAAGCTTTCTTTAAGTCCAACTCAAATCTTGGTGACTCCAGAGATGTATTTATGTAGTTTTCTTCCCAACAAGATGGCAAGAATTTGTCACTGCCTTCTTCTGTGGTTCAATTCCCCCACCCCTACATTTCCCAGCCTATTCCATAGTCCTCATAATTCCTTAGAGTATTTTCATCCAAATATTAATCAGGCCCAACTCTTCTTGGCTTTCATACCCAGACAAGCTTGGTCATGTGCTGCTGTTTTTTTTATTTCAAAATATTTCAAACAGATTATGCCCCCTTTCCCTGTCTTCTTTCTTTCTCATCTTTTTTTTTTCTTAAGCATTGGTCTTGTACAGAACAACAAAAGTAAGTGTTGTATCCAACTTTGTCCATCCATTGATGGAATGGTATCCAAAAATTGGTCAATTCCCTCTTCAAGTGTACCCCATTGTATCTTACAAAATGGTTATGGAAGGATGGGAGAACCACCTAATAGATCTAGGGCACAGAAAGCATACAAGAAGAGAAAACAGAGGGATTTCCATTACATATTCACATGAGAATAAATATAGCCCAAAATATCAAATATGGCTACATTTCTACGTTTGAATATTTTGTGCCTCTGCACACTTGTTCAAGACTGTATGTCTGACTGCATGTCAGCTGTCAGATCTTTTTAATATCCACATTACAATATTTTTACTATCAAATACTACTACATCTGAATATCAGCTATCGTATATTCATCACAATATTCATTTCAAATCTCACATAATTTTCCAATATAATCAAACACTAGCTGCTAAAGATATTTAGTGAATGCTACTACAAGATAATAGTTTGAACACTATTATTGCTGAATGATTGCTGAATATTGAGTCATTGCCATATAGTTAGCAAATATTTGTGTGTCCAGAAAATATTTTGAGAATGTCATCACAGTCATTAGAAAGGAATTTTTGAAATATGGATGCCTTGATTTCTAAGGTATGCGTAAAACCATATAAATGCCTTGTATACAACAAAGAATCCATCATATGGCAGTTTGAAAGGGTGACCTAACAAGTAGAGCAGATAGAAGGCACAAACAAATAAAGTTCTTGTTAAATTATAGTAGGCTGTTTGGGCTGGTTTGGTTAATCTATTAAAATAATGGCTTAGTATAACAGGCATGTGCTTGCAGGCTCCCTCTCATTTTCCAGCCAGAGTTCAGAAAACCTCCCTTCGATTTACGCATTTTTTCTTCAGTACCTTTTGTGGAGATACCCAAACCCAGACAAACAGAATTAGCTTTAACTATGACCAAATACTAATAAGCCAACTTCAAACCATAATTTGAGTACCGTATGCCTGAAAGAAGTCTAGGCCTGCTTAGGTTTAACATCAGGTTCAAATGCAGTGATATTACCTTTGATCTTGACCTGAATTACAGTATATGCCATAATTGAAGAAAGTCATCTGAGAAAAGGAAGCTGAATTTTTCTTCTGACTTGTTGGTCCTGCTTCTCAATCTGGCCACTCTTACCAATTATCCTCAGTGAAAAATAGAATTCCAGTAAGAGTCCTTAGAACCTCAGTTCTGGGGGCCTCCCACGTTGAACCTCTTATTGATTTTTGTCTCAGAGACTGGGATGGTAAGATTTGTTCCTTTTATATATTTGGAATCAGACTTTTTATTCTTCCCCTTAAGAATTAGCATGTTGTTTACCCAAATGACAAAAAGGCCAGTTAGGAATAAATCATTACCAAAGCAGTTCAGGCTGTGAGGCCTTATTCCAGTTTAAGTTAATATAATTTTAATGAGCACTTCAGAAAAAGGATATGGTGCTTATGGAAAATGTCTCTAATTAATATCAGACTTCAAATTAGGAATAACAAAAAAAGGCAGTATCATTTGGTTTCAAGCTGGAACTCAAGTGTATTTTGGCATCATTACTAACTGTTAGCAGCAAGTTCTGAAAACAGATGCAAATTCTGATATGTGTCCTAAATATAAAACATATTGCACAAAAGAGCTCAGATAAAACATATCTATACACTCACACATTGATTGCAGTGTGCTATTTCCTGTGCCAGCAACAAATATATTCCATTTCAGAAAGTTTCACCTTTTTTTCTCCTTTGATTAACCCTCATTAAAAATAGACTGCCCAAGAGTATATAGATTCTTTTTTTTTTTTTTGGTCATTAAGTTTTCTTGCTTTCTTACCTTCCATTAACACATCAGGATTATTATACATGTAAAAATTTACATATGTAACACACATTTGAGAGAGCAATTCTACTTTGAACAATCCCACCCCAATCTCTGCACCATTCCTCTTTACTGTGAATTTAAAAAAATAAAGACATAATTTAGGCAATGAATTCAAGTGAATTCAGAGTTAAATGTTAAGTTCAGCTTTTGTAGGAAACTGAAAACACGGAGAAATGCCAAACTGATTTCAAGAATATTAACAAATATGTAATCTGACAGAAAGCAGAGAATTATAGAGTGAGCAGATTCTGCTCCTGAGTCTGCCTGTTTGTGATGATGGCTGCTAGGACTATGCACATCCTTTGAAAGAAATGCTTCAGAACCCTTAAATAAGAGCTTTGGAAAAATAAGGCAAAGTGCTGATGCGGCTACGTGAAGCCATATGAGTCAGTAAAAAGATATGAATGCTTTAATAATTCAACAAAAGGTGCGCTGTAAGTGCTTCCCTTTCAGAGGATTTGAATAACTCTAGTTTTGCATCCAAAATGGGCCAAATTTTGATTGCACAAAAAGAGACAATCATACCATTTTCTCAATATCTACCTCTTTATATCTAAGAAAAGAAAGTTAATACTTGATGTTTCCCTACCACAGCCACCAGCAAACTAGAGAAATTAATTTCATGTCATCACAGTATCAGCTAAATTTTGGGAGTGGAGAAAATGACTTACAAAGGATCTTTCAGTGCTATTCTCCATAATGCCTAGTTTGGCCCAGAGAAAATATTTGGCAAGAAAGATAGGGAAACACATGCAAAGTTATTCTATTGGCTTCAGTTTCTCTTATAATCTGTAAAGTGGCCTTATTCTGGAATTATTCACCACAGGGTGAGTAATGTAGCTCAAGCACCAAACTAGGCATTAAGACAACAAGGCGTTAGTACATTTATTGGACCTCTTAATTTTTAAAAATACAAACCTACCTTGTTTTCCTCTAGAACAGATCTATGCCATCTTTTTAAATTTTTCAAACTACCTTGGTCTGATATCTTTGCTAGCAAAAAAAAAAAAAAAAAAAATACTGCACCAATTTGCCAATATATGAAATTACGGTATACTAATGTAGCCTTTACAGATAAAGGTCTCAAAGGCTAGAGTCTAAAAAAGGGTACTTTCTGTTTGAAAAGTGTAGTATGAGACCACAACATGAACATTCACCAGGAAAAAAAATGAAATATTAATTAAAATCACTATTATAAGTCTGTCAAATTGGTAAGCATAGTTTAATGAATGCTAAAAAAAACCTCTCTTTGATTATCATCCACTACTGAAAAAAAATTACTTTCAAAACATTTTAGCTGGTCTTCTTACAGGGCCATTATCATAAGGTTTTTTGGCTGCTCATGTGCCATAGACAAAATTAAATTCAAAATTAAATTTAACAGTCATTGTACAACTAGCACATACTTATTGTTAGTAATGACTAACTTTGGGTGACATTCTGGCTCCGGTAAAATCAACTGCAGAACCTCCATTGATTTTGATGGGGACATTATTTCTGTTTTAATGTTTACTGGAATGGATTCCATTATCTTTCATAAACTTCCTCCTTGACACATATATAAGGGCTCTAATTGTCCACATGCATCTATAAATTCATAATTTGTTCTTTCTCCCCCACCCCCCTCACATGAGAAGGGGAGGAAGAGAATGCAGTAAAAATAAAAATTATATAAAGTACGCACTATGGCTGCCAGATGACATTTTTAAGCCTCCAGCTTCATTTAGGAACATCACAAATCAAGCTAATAAAATGGATCAATGTAATCCTAGAATATTACTTCACAGCACTTTTTAGTTTAAATAACTCATCTTTTGGCAAATCTCCACCTTCACAAGATGAAATTTTCTCTTTATATATTTGTGCATATGTGTGTATGTGCATTTTATTTTTTACTTACTTATTAATAACATTTATAAACCACTTCATTCCAGAAGCTATATAAAAGGTGTACAAAATCAGACAGAATACAATGAAGACTTTAATTAAATAAGCAAACAATAAAATGTAAACAATAACAGTAATGCTTAATTGCAAAAAAGCCAGTTTTAACTCCAGTGTAGTCACTCTTGTCTTGTCCAGTAGGATAAATAAGCAGTCACTGGATATACCTACTTCAGTTCTTTTCCTTTCATATACCTTCTGATAGGAGAAAATCTTCAGCAGGTGCTCCCTATTCTGGCTGAGTGGGGATAATTTAGTTGGGATAGGTAGTCTCTAAGATATTCAATCCCCCAAACATACAGGTACTACCATATTTTTACGTGTAAAAGACGCTATTTTTTCCTGAAAACACCCTCTTCAAAAATCAGGTGCGTCTTATACATGGAAAAATAATGGTAACTTCCGCAGCCCAGGGCATGCCTGTGTGCATTGCCATGCAACTTGGTGCAGGTGTCAAGCTCCTGAGCTTGCTACTAATGGGAGGGGGAGGAGGCAAGATCTTCAGCTGGTCGAACTTGCGGATTTGCTGGCTCAGCTGTTCGGCACTCCACCGAACAGCTGATCGGCATGGAGAGTGTCTTATAGAAGGGTGCGTCTTATAGATGGAAAAATATGGTAACTAGCTCCTTAAACTACACTTGAAAACAGATTGATAACCAATTCAGTTCTCAAAGTAGCTGTATTATATGGGGATTGTACATGGGCAGCTGCGTTTCCAGGTGATTTTCAAAGGTAACTCATATACAGTGAATTGTAGTGATCCAGATGCAAAATCACAGAGGATGAGTAACTGTCTTAGAGTGTCCTGTTCTTGGTAAGGCTGTAACTGTTGCAGCAGGCAAAGCTGGGCAAATGCCCTTCTGCTTGATCAGCAGGAGCCACAAATCTAGGAGTGTTCTCAGATTGTGAACTTGCTCTTTCAGGGAGATGCAACCTCATCAAGAACTAAGGTTGCTGTCACTCCAGAATCAGCTAATTTCTGAACCAACATCTATTCTGTCTTGCTTGGGCTGAATCAGAACGTATTTCTCTCTTTTTGGATTCTGACAGCCTCTAGTTAAGATTTCCATCATATCTCCCATTTGGCCTGGCATAGAGATGTATGGCTAGATGATATTATTGGTACATCAATGATGTCAACTCTGTCAGCAGATGATCTTTTCTAGCAGTTAATGTACACGTTAAACAGTATAAGGGGAGAAACAAACCTTGGAACACCTCACATTGGCATGCCCAAGAGCTCAACCTGCAAACACTGACTATATTCACTTAAGAACGAGCAGAACCAGTGTAAAAAAAGTGCTTCATGCTTCTAACTGCTATAGGTGGTCTAGGATCAAAAGCTCCAGAAAAGCCTAGCAAGACAAGGATGGTTGCATGCTCACCATTCACAGTTACCACACATCTATTCATCCAGTACCACAGCCTGAATTGTATTAAGGATCAAAATAATAATCCAGTTCTTCCAGAACCCTCCACTTTCTTTAACCATCTTCCCCCAACACTGAGACTGGATAGAAGATAATAGCTGTCCAATATGTACACGTCTTCAACTGAAGAAAAATATTAGACTAAATACATTACCTCAGTGTTATTAAAGTTAAGGAGTCACCACTCATACTAACAGATAATTTCAACCTGTATGTATGCAGACTATGGGATTTTATACATTAATTGCTTCTGAACCAGAGCTGACCAAACTCTAAAATTCAGACTGTAACCACTGCAGCTAGTACACCATTCAAAGTTGAACAAGCAAAATACAACATTGTAGTTTTAGAATTATTACTTTATAATAATTTAATATAAGTATGAACACCTTTGAATATTAATTACAAAAAGGAGAGAAAAAGAGATCATGCACAGGTTTCTATATACCGAGGGCTAAAAAAAGGGCAAGCAATAGTGTTGAAATAGCTGAACTTTTTGCAATCTAAAAGCAAACACTTAAGGATCATGTATTGTTCAACATTAAAATAATACATGGAATAAATGGAATAGCAAATCAACACTTCTTTGATCTAGGTTACATGAGCTAATGGAGTATGGAATTAAGACATGGATTGCCATTCCCACAAAATAATATAACACTAACCTGACCATTATTTTCCTAAAAGGAAAAATAAAGCCTAATCTCCAAATTGAAAAGCACTTTACAGTTTTTTATTGTGTCAATGTCCAGATATGGCACATAATGTAGAGTTTTGTTATAAATGCATTCACGTTTGCTAACTCACTTGTTAAATTCATCTTGCTGTCCATGTGCCCACATCCTACTTATGTCTAGCAGAAACATTAGGATTGTCAACTCAATGGTAAGCAAAATATATAAGATCAAAACCCTCATTTTCTTTCCTAATAAATAAATGAAGAAAATAAAGTTACAGAATGAATCTGCAAACACCTACAGGCAAGCAAAGTTATAACCAGAAGCCAACATGGGTTTGTCAAAAACAGATCATGCCAAACAAATCTTGTCACATTTTGGCAAAGTGACTAAATTAGTGGACCAGAGAAATGCTACAAACACAATAAACTTGGACTTTAGTAAGGCATTTGATAAAGTAGACCACAATCTACTTGGTAAGATAGAAACCTACTACTTGATAATATAGAAAAATGTGGGTTAGACAGCATAATCACCAGATGGATTTGTAACTGGCTGACTAAGCGCACTCAGCAAATGGTCCTCAACAGAACTACATGTACATGGAGAGAAGTATGCAGTGGAGTACCTCATGGTTCTGTCTTAGGCCCAGTACTCTTCAATATCTTCATAAATGATTTAGATGAGGGGATAGAAGGTGAACTCATCAAATTGCAGTCGTCACCAAGCTGGCGGGATTAATCAACACACCAGAAGATAGGCTCAAGATCCAGAAGGATCTTGATAGACTTGAACACTGAGCCCTATCCAACAAAATGAAATTCAATGAGAAAAGCAAGGTTTTACACTAAGAAAAACTATATACACAGATATAGAATAGGTGGTACCTGGCTCAACAGTAATAACCATGAGGGATCTAGGAGTCCTAATGGGCAACTATTTAAATATGTGTCAGCAGTGTGCTGCAATTGCCAAAAAAGCTAACACAGTCCTATGCTGCATTAATAAAGAGATAGACTCAAAATCACGTGAAGTGTTAGTATTATTTTATAATATCTTTGTCAGACTACATATTGCATCCAGATTTGGTTGCCACAATATAAAAAATAAGTTGAGACTCTAGAAAGAGTGCAGAGGTTATTAAGGGACTGGAGACTAAAACATAGGAAAACGGTTGCAGGAATTGGGTATGTCTAGTTTAATGAAAAGAAGAACTACAGGTGACATGATAGCAGTCTTCCAATATCTAAGTGGCTGCCACAAAGAACAGGGGGTCAACTTATTCTCCAAAGTATCTGAAGGCAGAACAAGAAGCAATGGATGGAAACTAATCAAAGAGAGAAGCAATCTAGAACTAAAGAGAAATTTCCTGACAGCAAGAATAATCAACCAGTGGAATGGCTTGGCTTCAGAAGTTGTGGGTGCTTTATCACTGGAGGTTTTTAAGACGAGATTGGACAGCCATTTGTCTGAAATGATATAGGGTCCTCTGCTTGAGAGGGAGTTGGACTAGAAGACCTCCAAGTTCCTTCCAGCTCTATTATTCCGTATTCATAAAATATACCCTCAAAATACAAATCCTTTCCCTTCCCACCATTATAGCTTTGAAATTTTTATGTTTTTCAAGAATGGCAGAGGTGGCACAAAGAACAGAAATCAAGCAACCAACACAAATAACTGCAACTGGAGCAAACATGGCCAGGTAATGGATTTCAGTTCAGAATCTAGGACTGATTGTAAGGGAATGAATTTAGTGTGACATGCCGAGTATTCATGAGAAATAATTGCCAGTGCTCAATTGCCAGAGAGTACTTTCATATACTGGCAATTCCCGGATAGGAGAACCCAAGTATTTATGACATCTACTGCCCTTTCAAACTTTGTTTGCTGTCTGAAACACTAATATAACCCTAATATATCTATAATATATTAGGCATCTATATTAGCAGCTATAGATGCCAAGAACATCAGCATGATAAATATGTGATGGTAAATGGTGGGAGGACATCTTTACCTTCCTTAACCATAAATGTGACTAGATTCCTTATTTGACACTAATAAAGAAAAGCCAGATGTTGACATTAATATGTTTAACACTATTTAACCAATAATCACTGTAAACCAGTGGTTCTCAACCTTTTTAATGCCGTGACCCCCAACTGGTCGTAAGTCGAGGACTAAACCAGTCATAAGTTGAGGACTAAATCGGTCATAAGTCGAGGACTACCCAACTGGTCGTAAGTCGAGGATTTTCCCTGCCCAGGAGCGCCGCGCATGTGTGGTGCTGCCCCCCGTGCCGGCCAAGGCATAGCTGGCAAGCGGCAGAGACGGAGCAGACCGACCACCGGCTGGGCCACCAGCTGGCCCAGCCCAAGGGAGGTAAGGCACCCACCGGAAAAGGGGGAAAAAATGGCAGACAGCCTTGCTTGGCGACCCCCGTGAAATGGTCGATCGACCCCAAATGGGGTCGCAACCCATCGGTTGAGAACCGCTGCTGTAAACACTGTTTAGAATGGAAAAATGGTTGTGCAATATGTCAGAATTAAAGATTCCTGTTGCTTAGAAAAGCATTATGTTATTGGCTACTGGAAGCATAAAGCCTTTATATTTTGTTCTAATACCAACACTGATTTAAATATAGTAATAAGGAGGTTGATATAGAACACTCTATGACTACATTTTATAAAAGGATCCTTTTATGATATTTATTTTATAAATATCATCTGAATGGCTTCCTATTTTTTTTTCTTTAAAATCTCTTCCAGATCTTCCTAATAAACTCAACGCTAATCTGCTATTTAAATCTTATCTTCATGCTTTCCTTTTTTGCTGGTCCTTAGATCAGGATCATCTTTCTTGATACAACATTTGGCTTTCTATGTTTTTTCAATTCCGATAATGAAATTCTTTAATTTTCTTCTTTTCTAATTTGTCATTTTTTAGTCATGGCAGGCTATTCCATTTAAATACTTCCCTTATCCCCATTGCTTTGGAATTCTATCAATAACAATTGAAAATCATTGTTACTGTAAGTTCATAACCAGATAAGACATTGTATGTTTAGTCATTATAAAGCACAAATCTGCAATATGTGTATTATTATTTCAAGATCACTTATTATAGTCTCAGTTTAAAAACATCAATAATGATCCATTTTTGGCTGTGCTTTTAGATGAACTATAGCTTGCTCAGTCACCCCAAAGCCATAATTGTCTCATTAAAAGACTTGTTCTCTTTCTTTGAAAAAAGGGAGGGAAACATCATGATATGTTTAGTGAAAGAATCTACCTTTTCTTAAAAACTTCCTTAAAATCAAATGAAGTGCTGTTTTTTTTCTTTCTCTAATAGATGAGATGAGATATCCAAGTCCTTTGCCAGTAGCAAAACTGCTAAAAAACCACTGACCTGACACTACAGAGACTTGAAGTAAGTGAAGATGGTCTAAAATTAAAATCAATTGTATGGGTTCTATTTCAAATAAAAGAAGAAAAAAAAGCCAGGTTGGCTGGCATTTCCAGAAGTCATACATTCGAATCTACCCAATATGAATATCAGGGTAAACATCTGAAGACAGACTGAATAGCTGAGAATAAAGATGTTAATTCTTATTGCTCTTTCTTTTGAAATATAACAAATCCATCCCTAAGATAAACGAAAAGAAAGAAAGCAGACAAATCAAATCCTGTATGACTCCTGGCTATAGTTCAGCCTGTCAATGATACTATAGATATATTCTATAGACATTCACCTGGCTGAGAGTCAAACAGGTGCACAGAATGATAAAAACTGTATCTTGCCAACTTGACAGAAAGATGAGGAAAGCAGATCATATGGAATTTTTTACGGGTTAATCATAAATCATACTTCAGGCAAGCAGGTCACGACTAACAAAATACAGGGAATGACAATGGAGGGCTGGGTTGCAATATAACAAAAAGATTATTTTCCAAGAGAACATAAAATTTTTAACAAGTGATCATTTGTTTAGTCTTAGTATTGCTGATGCTCAGCACTATTTCTGTGAAGATTTTCATTCCTTTTTCATTGCTATTATCCTCAACCTATTCCAAGATGGCATTTTATTCTGTAGTTTCCTAGCTTTTGAGAGGGATCCTGACTACACGATAAAGCAATTTTCTCTTTCTATTAACAGTAGATAAATAAGTGATCAAAGTATTACAGCTATGCAGATTTTCAACAGTAACGGGTGGGCAAACTAAGGAAGGAAGGAAGGAAGGAAGGAAGGGAGGGAGGGAGGAAGGAAGGAAAGAAGGAAGGAAGGAGGGAGGGAGGGAGGGAGGGAGGGAGATGATGATGAGGAGGAGGAGCTGTTTATACTGTTTATACAAACGAGGTAAAGTATTCCTGCATGGAACAGAGCATAGTAAAGCAACAAGATCCTGAGACTTCAAGGATTCAAACCACTACAAAGTGAGGAGGTTACCCCAACTCTTTTTAGTAATATGCACCTAAAATAAATATCATATCTACTAAGTACATACCAACTAAGCTGTTCTTGATTTTCCTAGCTTCCCTCTGAGATAACTAGTTTAATTCATACACAGTCTTTACCTGAGAGCCGTCTGGGCACATCGGTGATGGCAGGAAGCCCTGTGCCTCGTGTGGAGGACAAGGGAGTTGTGGAATGAATGGATGGTGAAGTCATCTGGCTCAAATATGATGGGTAAGACTGGTCATAGGACCATGGAGGGGATGACTGTGCTTGTCTGGGGTCTAAAAACAAAACAAAAGAGAAAATAATTTAAAATGAAAGGCAGACAGGAACAGTTGGTGGAGACGGAAAGTCTAAGTATGATATGTAAGATGGGAACATGTGAGAAGAACTGCAAGCACTGGGTCTTTTTTTCCCCTTTTTACTATTCAGAACTGACAACATCAGGCTGACTCCTGAAACTTGAAACTAAGAAGTATTCATGTAAAATGAAGCCCAGTTTGATTTCAGTGAGGCTTTTGAGGATTGCAGCTGAACGATATGTCCAATACAAGACTGATCAAATGCTTTCCAAAAGGAAGATTAACTTCCATTTAATAGCTGATGTAAAAACCATGATCAGTGATGAAGGTCCAGAAGTTAGGAACTCTGATATTAAGAATCTTCAAGGACATGGGAAATGAGGCACAACAGAAATAAATCTAAAATGAGAAGGGACAACAGAATCCTGGATGATTTCATTTCAGAACGATGGTTATAGTTTTCAGCTCTTTAGACTTTTATTATTCCAAGCTTTCTCTGAAAGAATTTATTACTTGTGAAACACATATTGGAATCCTAGATGTTGGAGATAACAGAAACCAAAGTGGAACACATACACACATGCACGCACGCACACACACACACACACACAAACATACATACCAGGAAATATCAAAATAGTGCCCTAAAGAAAATTCTGGGGAACCCAACAGCATAATGAATACCATTCTACAATAATGACTGTATTTCTAATAGACACTTGGTGAAAAAATTTCAGTTTGCCTTATGACACAAACTTGTCACGGGGCAAGATAATATATTTAAAAAGTATTTTTAAAAACTAGAACTAGCAACAGTTTAATATAATTTACATTATTCCTAATCCAACCAAGTGTGTGTACTCTCTTTCTCTGCACTAACTTACATTTTTTGACGATTCTTTGACAGGCTTTCCTACTGCTGGAGAATGAAATAATTTTCCATTGAAAATGTGATTATATGAAGAACATTTAAATAAAACTCCTATTATGCTAGACATTTATATATAATTTTGCAAGGACAAGACCTCCTCTCTATCACCCCAGAATGGAAACCACAGAATGAGGGATGTAAACTACAGAAAATCAGATCTGACTGAAAGAACTACCTAATTATAGGAGCAATGTGACAGTGGAACCAATACCTAGAGAGAGGTGGTGGGTTCTCCTTTACTGGGTGGATTCAGAGCAGATTCAGGTGTTTGAGGGCTGTTCCAACTCTCTGATTCAAAGATTCTAGCCATTGTTGCTTGGTCATTGTCCCTCTCCTTATTTAATCCCCTGCTACTAACTTTACAATCTGTTAGTGAAGATGTCATATTTCCTATTTCCTTCTGTATGTATGTGGTTTGGAAGGGATGGGAATTTAAACTAATTTCAAAAGAGAAATACCAGTTTTAGGAACAGGCAGAAAATAGGCAGAAAATAAGATAGGAGATTAATTTATCCAATAGGAACATTTCATCCATCTAGATCCAATGGTTCTTAAACTTGGATATATCCTGGGGTAATGGAGCAATTTGTATATTCTTGCTTGTAATTTGAGAATGTAGTTGGGGACAGACACTTGTGTAAAACAAGAATATGTTGGGGGGTATTACATTATCTGAGGCAGGGAAAAGGAATAATTGGATCAAATAATTTAAGAATCACTGATCTAGGCTATAACATGTAATTTGGTAGGTTGAGACTGAAGCCTTTTCTGGACTTACCAAAAGATGCTAGAAACCATGTTTGGAAACTTTTATCCAAGTGCTATGTTTGTTGTGTGAAAGTGATACAGTGAGAAAGTCCTGTAAATTCTTTTAGTATTTGCACAGGATTATACACATCAGGAAGTCAGCACAATTACTTGTCAATTTATATTAAAAATGATATATTGCTTGTTGGTTTCTGACAGTTACTTTGCTTTTCAATCCCACTTCACAGAATATTTTGATCTGAATCAAATAATATTTTCATCTGAATCAACTTTCATTTCCTGACTGGAAAAATAAGCTGGAAAAGAAGTTCCCTGTTAACAGTATCAAGCAATGCAGGACTGAAAAGAAGAACTTGTTCATCCATGCAAGAGAAATTGCTTTCTGATTCTTCTGGGAAGATATTTGAGCAGCAAACCATTATCTTTTCTGGAGCACTTCTATTTATAGAATAACTGTATGTTAATGTAATTTTACCACTGTTTTGCAAATAGAGACCCGTGTATAATAAATTAGCTGGCAGAAGAAAATTTTTCTGCCATTCAGGAAATTTATATAATCACAAGAAAAACATTTTCTCTCCCTCTCTAACATCTTGTAGATTCAGCTTTTCCCCTTCCACTATTCAGACATGATTTGCTTGAAGATAAAAGATGGATGGATGGATGGATAACTTTATTATACTTATTACACTTTAAGTGCTTCCTAAATGCAAAAAAATTATTTTGTTTGCAATTTTAGGGATGAATGTCCTAACTTTATTTCAATGCTAAGTAGCTGCTAATTAAATATAGTAAAATATATCAATACTATAATTCATTACTTAGCACATTATAAAAGATTTCAGAAAGAATTTGGCTGAGAAAGGTTTTGCTTAACAAAAGCAAACTGATTATTAGCAATAGGTTAGAGTAGATACCTAAAGAAAGTGCAATCTGATTTTTTTTTCTTTTACATTCAAATTCCAGCAGAGTAGGTAGCATAACAAATGCCAATAACAATTAAACTAACATAGACAGACAAAAGCTTAAAATCCAAAACTTTTCTAAATCAGGATACCAGTAAATGTTGCCAAGCTTAGGTCCGCTAAAACTTATGTGTGGAGCTGCAGGAGCTCCAAAACAGTGTCCAGCTTTTGAGATGATGCTTGATGATTTCTGAAACTTCCCTATATATATATATATATACATATACATACATACATACATACATACATACATACATACATACATACATAACTTATTACATGCACCTTTTCAAGAAAAACCACATTATATGCTTATGGTATTTGTATTTAACTATCTGCATTAAAGTAGAGAAGAGGATAAGGTTCAAAAACCAATTATGAAAAAAAGACGGCAGAGGTTTTAAGCATATATTTAAGCATTTAAAAGATCTTAGAAAGAAAACAATGATACAAGCTACAACAGGTAAGACAAGAAACAAATGCTTTCAGCAACCAAGGTGCATATTTAGACTGAATCATAGAAATAATTATGTATGAGTGATTCAGAAGAAGGAAGAGGGGCAGTGATAGCAATAGAGGTCTAGGAAAAAGCAAAAGCATTTGCTTCGGAAATCTAGGCACTGTGGTGATAAACATCTCCTGAGGTCTCCTGAAATTAGGGAGAAGGAATAGTTTCAAGTAAAACCACAGATTTCATGATTCTTATCTCAGTTTCTTAATGTAAAACTCTTACTCCCCATCCTGCACATAGCATTTTTAGCTATTTCTTACACTGAACTGTGCTTCCCAGCCTATGGTAATCCCATCCTCATTTTGTGAAACGTAACCAATTGTTTTAAACACGTCAATAGCAAAGAAAGCTATTTTTTTAGTCTGTGGTGAACAATGAAATATGATTATGGTTTCTGGAATATTATGCCAAGTAAAAATAAAAATACCTTTTGCATGCAAAGATTCCAGATCACATATAACTCTTTAGAATTAAAACAAATAATATTCATATTAGAATTAAATACAAATGGACAAATCCACATCATCTAAATAATAATAATAATAATAATAAAGTTGGAAGGGACCTTGGAGGTCATCTAGTCCAACCCCCTGCTGAGGCAGGAAACCCTATACCATTTTGGACAAATGGCTGTCCAGTCTCTTCCTAAAAACTTCCAGTGTTGGAGCATTCACCGCTTTTGGAGGCAGGTTGTTCCACTGGTTAATTGTTCTGTCAGGAAGTTTCTCCTTAGTTCTAGGTTGCTTCTCTCCTTGATTAGTTTCCATCCGTTGCTTCTTCTCCTGCCTTCAGGCGCTTTGGAGAATAGCTTGACTCCCTCTTCTTTGAGGCAGCCCATGAGATACTGGAACTCTGCTATCATGTCCCCCCCCCCGTCCTATTCTTCGTTAAACTAGACATACACAATTCTAGCAGCCATTCCTTATATGTTTTAGCCTCCAGTCCCCTAATCATCTTTGTTGCTCTTCTCTGTACTCTTTCTAGAGTCTCCACATCTTTTTTACATCGTGGTGACCAAAACTGGATGCAGTATTCCAAGTGTCACCTTACCAAGGCATTGTAAAGTGGTATTAATCTCTCTCTTTCAGTTAATTAACAGAAAAAACTGCACTCTGTAAGTGAGACTTTTATTGCATAATATCTATTATAGACCCTGCACATTGCTTAACCCCTGAATGGCTTTTTTAGGAGTCATTTTCTGTGGCTCTAAGATAATTCACCCCGGTTGACTCACCCCAGCCAACTTGCTGACAATATACAGGGAATCCCAAAACCTTTTAATAAGAAAGACCCTGGGTTTGTTTTAAGATATAATTTGCTGGGTGGTAGACAGATGCAGATGAAGCATAACAATAGATCTCTCACCCATCCACCTGCCTATGACATGCCTTCACTCTAAAAGATGGGCAAAAGGGAAGAAATAAGTTGAGCGAATCACTAACTCCTATTTGCTAAAAAGATGGTTTTGTGAAACTATTTCAAAGTGATTACTAATACTTGCCCTTCTATAGGAGTAAGATGAAAGTGCCTCTCTACTCCAAGTCGTTTAGAGTAAGGTCTGGGAATGCAGAGATTAAAAGGTACCCAAGAAAAGCACTAGATATGTTGAAAGCATATTATGGAAAATCTCACAAATCAGCTACTCTGGTGGGTATTGCCAGTCACTAAGAACACAATCAAAACCTTGCCAGAAAGACCAGTGGTAAAGCCATGGTCCATGACAGCTAGATGGGAACGTCCCTTAAGGGCAGTTAACATATATTGCAGAAATATGTCTGAGAACTATCATCCATGACCATGTCATGGTCATTTTCAGGCGTATTAGCCACACTTCTAAAAAAAAAATACTAGCTGCAGGTTTCAGCTACTAGCTTCAGTAATGTTTTAAAAGAGAAACATATGGATGAATGGATGGATGGATGGATGGATGGATGGATGGAAGGAAGGAAGGAAGGAAGGAAGGAAGGAAATAGATTGACACCTAAAATCATTCCTATCAACCTAAAGTCAAACAATTTCTCTGAAAGAACATAAAATCTCCCTGTCCATAGCTAAAAATAATGCCTTAATGAACTGAGGAGGTACAGACAGGCCCAATATATAAAACCACAAATAAAAATACCGAGATGTATTATAAAAATATATTCAATCAGAAGCAGATCTAAAGCACATTGTATTGCAAAATGCAGCACAGAAAATATGCCACCAATGAACAAAGGAGGCTTCATATATTTCCTATGGAAAGTTAACATGACAAAATCATAATTTACAAAGATTATTTCTTTATTTAAAAAAAAACCTCATTGGTAGACCATTAAACTTAAAGAAATAAGACCAGGTTTTACTGAACCCCAAATATTTGTTGCCAATGTTACAATGGAAAATAGTTAACAAACTGAAATGTATTTCCATTGTAAAGTATTGTCATAAAGTTTTGTTCCTTTTCCAGAGGCCATTGCAGGGTCCTATCTTTCACACTTCCTTCTTTAGCCATTCATCTAAAAAGTTATAAGAAACATCTCTTGCAGCAGGAAAGGACAGTCACTGATTATAATACATAAATACAAAATGTTAAAACCCATTAAGAAGTTGGGCTTTGGAAAAGAAGTAAAAAATGATAGGCAGAACTGGAGGAAGGAACTTACTTAGTCTATAAAACTAAAAAACTAAGATCTAGATTGGACAGCAGAGGGAGTGTCGTAGCTATCCATAGGAAAAGCACCTTTTTGAACAGGACCTTACCTAGCTGACAGTGTTAGCCATTTTTTCCTAGGTCAGCAAAATAGAGCAGTGGTTTACTTAGCATACAAGTCACACAGTTATTTAACAATCTACAGTCAACAATATTGAATATGATAGATATCAAGTCTATTAAGTACTCATACATTTTGACTGTTCAAAAATGCATACTTAATAGATTTGATGTCCTTATTTTTATTCTTTCTACTCTGGGTATTAACAAAGCAGCATGAAGATCCTGTATATATTCTAAAAAATAATTATATCTATTAATAGAATCATCCAACAGCAAGTATACATTTGTAGTATATGCTACTTTTGACAAACTCATATTACAAACTCATAATCACATCTAAACCTACTTATTTGATTCACAATTATGTTTGTTCATATATTATTTCAGACATTTTTCTAAAATATAAAATTATTATATGCACAACTGACATATTTTTCTAATCTGCATATTTTTCATGTGCTGATTGACAAGCTAAGTATTCAGTGTAAATATGCTATTGGGACAGGGGTCTTCAAACTTGGCCCTTTTATGACTTGTGGACTTCAACTTCCAGAATTCCTCAGCCAGGCATGCTGGCTGAGAAATTCTGGGAGTTAAAGTCCACAAGTCATAAAAGGGCCAAGTTTGAAGACCCCTGTATTAGGAAATAAGAAATACCACAGAAATACAATAAAGAGTATGCATTGTTGAGGTACATTTGCAATGTACTATTCTTGAAACCAGCATAATGTGATCACTTATGATTGCATGTTGAAAATGGACTTCTAAGACCATGAAACAATTTGAACTGATAATAAGCACAGCTTCTACCTCAAGGAGACTGAGAAGAGAAAACAAATCCATCAGCAGACTTTGCTAAAAGCTAACTTAAAGATCAACTCTAAAAAACAAAATCCAAACTTGTTCTAATCCAAACTTAAAAAGTTAATACAACCAGATTATTACCACAATGAAAATAAACTTTCAATTATACTATCTACAACTTTTTCATGGAGATAGCATCATTTCCACTGACTAAAATGTTACAGTATTGAATGTTTAACTTCCTCCTATCTCAACAATTTAGAATTATATTTTAGAAAAGTAACAGTTTAAAAACAGATTCTAAAATATTGCAAAAAGTATCTGTTTATATTATACAAACTTTACAGGTATAGCAGTTATTGGGGTGGGAATGCAGCAAACATACATATTTTATATATGTTCTAAATTTTATTTGGATCTATGTTTTCTTAAGAAAAAATATCTGCTTATTGAGTGTTTTGTATCTGAATGACAATTTATTATGTATTCAGTTAAATCTGGTAATTTATGTACATGCTGCATGCTTTGCATTTCCTTAATATCCCTTAGATTTAAATCAGCAGATATAAATAAATTGTATGTGTGCACACATACATGTATGCAAGAAAGAGACAGTCAGCACCCACTAGAGTATAAAGGAGAAGTACAAAGGCACACAAAGGAGAGAATATAAAATGTATACAATAATCTCAGAGAACATAATATATAAATCCTAAAAAAGAAAATTAAATGTAATATTTGAATCAACATTTACTTCTCTGATAAAAATATGCAGTTTCACTTGAGATTAAATAGTATCTATGCTTATGCTTACAATGAATCAATGACAAGTTTTCCTTACATGCCAACAATGCATTTCATAACAAGATCAACCTGTGATTCACTAGCTGTGATTGGTTGACTACTAGGATTTTGAAAAAGCCTCTTGGTTTTGCTTCCTGTCTGAGAATGCAAAAATTTGGGATTTGTCAGACATTTTTCAAGCCACAATAATTCTCTGCTGGGTTGCATTCAGGTTTTGAAGGTATGTCAAATATAAATATGCAGATATATGTGTAATAACATGGATCATCATTTTAGCAGTAATATACATAGAAATACGTCTCTTTGTTTTCAGTCGGCCTTATTCCAAATGTTAACATATCTTGTAAACACCTAGCTTTCATTCATAAGATGCCAGGTTTCAGGGTCAATTGTAGAACTTTAATGTCAGTTTAGAAAGTTGGGAGACCCAGAGTTCTAGTCCTGCCTTAGGGTGACCTTCGCAGGGAACTCCAGATCTTTAGAAAATGGTTATAAACCATTGTTTCACTACATGCTTTCCATTTATATCGTGTATGAGCATTGTACTACCTTTAAAAATTGCATGGAATCATCCCTAGACTAGTAAGAAAGGGGTTCCTCCCGCCCTTCTACAAAACTAAACAGTTGAGAACTTATTATAAAGATAAGAAAGGTTTGATTTTGGTAGTTTGGCACTCTCGTGACAGAGAAGTACAAGACTATCCTGGGTGGGGAAGAATATTTTAACCTGATTGCAGATAATTTTTTTGAAAGTAGTACTTCTATTACACTATATAGTGAAGTATTTATTTTCTTTTCTACAAGTAAATCACATTCAGTGCCTAACATTGCATTGTGTTCAGTCTGCTCAGGTTCTTCCTTTCTGATTGCCTCTTCCACTGAGCCTTCAGCAACGAACATTTTAGAATAGTGTGTGCACAAAAAACACAGTCAGAACTAAAATAAAAACTTTGGAGCATAGCAAAAATCATCACTATCCCAGAAAGCCAATGAGTATTTCAACAGAGAATAAGAATTCTTTACAATACAAATTGCTCTCTTTTGCCAAGTAGCATGACCTCTGTCATCTCATTTGGATGGGATTTATTTACTGCTACTGTTCAGCTAGAACTGATAATTCCTAGGGTTATTTTTTTAATACCATTCAAATAAACAGCTATTGTTTATAAGATTTTAATGTACTGCTGTTGATCTAGAATAAAATGTACTATGCTGCTAACCACAGCCTAGTAGGAGATTTTCTACCATACATATATTGCATATATTACATTGCAAAACTTGTAAGACATTAACTTTGTGATTTGAAGCAATCACCCCTTGAAGTCAAGAAACTTGTTTTCATTTTTAATATAGTGTTGTTAACAACCAACCAAACAAGCCTAGTAAGAATAAAACCTACTAAGAATAAATTATGTATTCATAGCTAAGTATGTGCAGGTATTTAGACTAGGATACTAAAAGTTGCAGCTTTCAGCATTTAAATAATTCATAAAACCTTTTACAAAATCTCTGGAGATATGTGTTGTCATGGTTTATGAGTTGGCTACAAGATAAGAAAACAAGTATAAGAATTAATGAGCAATTTTCACCTTGAAATGATGATATTGATCATCTCTGATCAATATTGGAGCGATTCCTTAAAAAATTATCTACAGTATATCAATGGCCAAGATTGTAAATAATCAATAGCATGGTAAAGATGGTCAGTGGTAAGCTGCAAATCATGTATTATTTAATTTAAGCAAGTGGAAAATAACGTATATAAATTTTAAAAACTCAGACTTCACACATACATTAGTAGGATAGAAACTGGTAATTAACTTGCCAGGAAGGGAATCTTAAGATGAAAAGCTCCATGATACGTTCGCCTGGTTTGTGACTCTGCTAAAAAGATACATTCCATGTCTGGAGTCCTTAAGATAGAAATTGCTGGAAAACATGCAGAAAAAGGACTGCCAAAGCAGCTAGGGATCTAGAGTAGTTTCCCTGGAAAACTGTGTTGTTGTTATTTTAGTTTTAAATGAAGATAGGTAAGGGAAGACATGCTAGAAGGAAATGAATATAGTAATAGAAAATAGAGGTAGAGAGAAATTTTTCTTCCTTTCTCCCTGTTAAACTTCAGAAATATCCTCTGTGATTAGAGGGAAAGGATATAAAAGGATATACTTCTTTCCTCAAAACCGTGCTTTATTTTGGACCGATGGCATGAAATGGGGTGAGGAACAGCAATTTAGAGCTTTACAAGGGGGCTGATGAATATATGGAGAACTGGTCTCTCAGTGATCACCAGTTTGGATGATTGTAAGCTACCTTTTGGAGCACACTGTTTAAACACCAGTTTCTAAGACACAAAAGTGGAAGAGAACAACTATTCTCCTATACCTGCATCTGGTTAGTCACTACGTGACCCACAATAGTGGAGTAGAAGAATTTTTGGGCTCATCCTTATTCCTAAATAAGGAAGAAATGCACAGAACAGGCATCGAGTAGTTGAATGCAAGCAACTTTTTAATACCACAACTCTGGAAGCTGGTTAAACTGAAACTTATTCTAGATCAGTGGTTCTCAACCTGTGGGTCGGGACCCCATTTGGGGATGAACGACCATTTCACGGGGGTCGCCAAACAACGCAGTCTGCCATTTTTTCCCCCTTTTCCTTAGCTGTGCTACTCCCTTTTATTCTATTGGCTTTTGAAAGCCAATAGAATAGACTCTCTTGAATAGAGTCTAATTCTATTGGCTTTCAAAAGCCAATAGGAATTGTCCAGGCTGTCTCTGCCCTGCTGAGCCCGCCAAAAGTCCCATTCTGCAAATGGTGCTGCACCAGTTGAGTAGTCCTCAACTTACGACTGGTTGGAGGTCGCGGCATTAAAAAGGTTGAGAACCATTGTTCTAGATGATACGGGAGTATGTTTAGTCCAGAGATATTCAGATTCTAGAAGGACTTCAAGCTGTTTTAAATGGGGAGGTGATCTCCTGAAAGAATCAGGTTCATGACTTAAAGATGCCCCAAAGATGTTGTGTACATACTTACAGATCACACTGTATACTTGCAAGGGCTACATCATTTTTACTTTTGAATTCTAATCAGAATTCAAGGCATCAGTGACGCAAAGACTTAGAATTCTTTGAAGATCAAAATCTGGTGGAGATCTATCATCTCTATCTCTCTACATAAATATATGCAAACACAGACACATATTTTAAAAAATGAGGTGTCCAGGTTATGGCAACTCTAGTTAAAATTTATGTGCTCATTACAGAATGCCGTGAGGTAGTTGTAGGAGAATAATGTTGGGAAAACCAAGAAGGCAAATTCCACCCCTGACACTATAAATGAGTGCCCTACAAATAAGTAATATATGAATAGACTACAGTGAAAATTGATTGCCTAGGGTCCAGACAGCCTTCTTCAAAGAAAGTATGTTTTCAGAACTTCAATTGACTAGATCTGCAAACAGATGCCAGTTACACAAAAGGGAACTTTTTCTAAAGTTCTAAAACTTTAGCTATGCAGTGTAGACAATCTAGTTTGGCTGTATTCAATAAGCTGCTTATAATTATTATTATTTATTTTTAACCAACAAAACAAAACAAAGCAAAACATAACATACATACACGCACAATCTATACTCCTCTCCCTTTTTTTTTACAGCGATTGCGTAACGGTAATCTATTATTTACATTTCCCCCCTTATTCTTCTTTATAAGCTGCATGTGAATTTTAAATAACTATTTATTAAATTTATTTCTTTTTTTTAATGAACCATCATTCTTTTTAGAATTTCCTTACTTCTCTGTACATAATATTTTACACAATGAAATCCATTTTGGCTAGCAAACTGAAGAAATGTCTGTAACTTTAAGTGCTGGTTGATTCATAATTATGGTTTATAATTTGATATTGGAATAATTTTATTTATTTATTAAATTTATATGATACCCATCTTACTGTCCAAAGTGACTCTCGGCACTGTACATTGGATACATGTGTTAAGGTAATATTTGAGGGAAATTACTATGTTATGCAAGTTATCCTAAATAAATATACCCCACTGGAATAGTCAAATATATTTTATCAATACATGAAAGTGATCCCAAGGATGAACATTTTTTTCAGATTTTATTGTAAGGCCTTTTAATTTTGATTTCAAATCAGAAAGAATAATCTAAAAGGTCCCAGTAATCAATACTACAAAAATAAAAACTATCCCCAGGTAATTTACATTTGCTTATGCTTTTATTTGGCAACATCCTTTTCCAGTTTGAAGCAACAGAAGACCTACAATCATTGATTACCATGGTCTGTACAAGCCCATGGCTCTGTCTCTTACCTGTAATCTGACTCTGTCCTTGTGGATTAAAAGGGCTTGGTGCAGAGTTCAAGGGGGGCCGTGGGCTCTGAGTCGGGACCCCTACTCTCATACTGGAATGAGGAATGCGCCCTAAATCACTGAGACGCTCAGAGAACAAACTAGGTTTAGAGTCATCAAGCTTCTGTCTGTGCCCTGGAAACAGCAAATCATAAAATAAAAGGGTGGTTAGCATGACAAGTACTATTAAAGTGCTTTATTTATTATTGCGAGACCAAAGAAAATTCAGATTCAATCTGCAGTGGGTGCAGGGAGCAAAGTATGGGTTACTTCACTCACTATAGAATTGGTACAAGGAAGGCACTTGTATTGCTATCCAGGCATAGGACAAATCATTGCAGTTTTTATAGCAATTTATATCAGAACAATACAACTAATTGTTTAAAAGCAGGAATTTTATAAAATGTAAAGCTTTTCTTCAATTTGCCACTTCAGATGCAACTATTATGTCCTGACTATGGAGCATCTGTAGAAAGGCACCAGCTAATAATGAGGCATGAGAAAAAATGGGTAAATTACAGTAGTCCACAGAGATACAGATTGACAGAGAAAGATAGAAAATTCCCAATTTGGTTAAAACATGTGGTGTTTAAAAATGAGTAAATATAATTTTATAATAATTATTTTTCTAGGCCTTTTGAAGGAGAAGAAGAAGATGTGCATTGTTGAAGGAAGAATTTTAAAAACTGTCACTTATTATAGTCAGAGGTGTCTGTGGAAGCTCAGTCTGCATGATTAAAGTCTTGCCCCCTTTTGTATGTGCATATTACATTGAACACACATAAGAAAAGGACAAGACTTTGATTGGATAGTCATGGTTGCGATCTTGACTTTTTTTTTTATCTCATCTGTGGATTGTCCTCAATATAGCTGTTAGTCTCCATATGTCCTCTCAGTCTCATTTTGACTTTTAGTTTTCTGCTGTTGATTCTCCTCATTCCTATTTCCATGTCCGTGTAAATAAAATAGTCACTATCTATGACAGTTCAAAATTAAGTTCATGGGAGACTTCTTCCAAATTATTGTGTGTAAGACTCATAACTCTTTTATCCATTACTACATGGCAAGATACATTTAATATTTCACTCTTAGAATTCATTGGCCTCACCCCCTGTACTGAGGCTTTCCATGCATGTGGTAAACTGAGCTGGGCAAATGCAATTGATACTTTTCTACCAGGCTATTTTCTATTTTCTCCTGGATGGGCTAAAATAACATTTTAGCTTTTATTTTTGTTTTGGAATAGTTGTTGAACGCCATAGTAATATATCATATTTAAGAAGTGTCAAATCAGATGTTCAACAACATGTTATCATTTATTCTCAAATGATGCAGGGATTCTTCTATTAAGGGTTCCTGCCAATTAGTAACCAGTATTCTTACATTCTTACTCAACTCTGAGTTCCCCCTCTGCTCTTCCACACTGTTTTTTTCTTTCCGATAGAAATACAACTGTTTGTTAATATTCATCATATTTAATTGTAACTGGGTTTTGGGGTGAGGTTGAAGAAGCTTGCCTCTTGAGGTTTTTTTAATTGTACTTTGGCAGATATCAGCTTGTTTTTTGTGCTCCTTCATAAAAAGCCTTATTTTGCTGCATTTTTATTGGCACTTGCTACTTGAAATCACTTTTAGCAAAAGACTTCACTGAACTAAAAGTCTACCAGGTTCTCAATGGCCTTGATTCTCCTCTGAGTACCTGAACTGAAGAATGATTTTACTATAGACCTTTTAACTTCATTTTCTGAATCATCAATTAAGCAATGCTGCAAAAACAGCTAGTTCTTGCTTACCGACTGCTTGTTCATCAATTGTTCAAGTTATGACAATATTGAAAAAGAAGATTGACCACTAGTCTTTGAATTTGTGGCCACCGCAGCGTCCCCACAATCCCATGACTGCAATTTGGGTGCTTGGCAACTAACCACATTTATGATGGTCACATCATTCTGAGATCACATAATCACCATTGAAGGCCTTCACAGCCAGCAGTAAATGAGGAAACTGGTAGGAAGTCACAAGTTGTGGTCACATAACATTGTTCCTAATGACTGAGTGATTTTTTTCATGACCACAGCCAGTACTGATATCGTAAGTCAGGCATGATCACATGATCTTTCACTTTATGACTAAGCATTGCTTAGCAAATGAGTTGCCAGTCACAATTGTGGTCAGTAAGTGAGGACTACATGCACTACAATATTAGCAAGAGTTTCTAACAAGACTGCTAGTACTACTTGTATGAAAAATTACTAATTTTTAAATACTTTTTAGAAATGCATTACCAATAGGGAAACTAAGTCAATTTACAAATGTAATCAAGCATGAGTAATGCTAACTATAATTTTCTGCAACTGCAAAGCCCTTCCGTTAGGTGATACCTTGCTAAGAAACAAGATAACAATGTAACAAGCATCAAAGATGGAGAATGTCTGGTTCAACAAACATCTCAGCTGGATACTAACCAGATACTAACCAGCCCTAGAACACGCTGCCTGGAATTTAGTTATTAAAACTAAACATTGTTCAAATACGAATGTGTATCCTATGCAAAAAACAAAACAAAACCCTAATTTAGCTTCTCAGCAATCTTCCTACCCCATTGCACCATATGATTTTGTGGAATAACGACAAACCAGGACATATTCCAGTGGGAAAATTTGGGGAAATCATTTATAAAATATAGGGGGGCATAAATAAGTAAGACCATTTTGAAGTCATAATGCTCTTGCTATAGGAGCACAATATATGGCAAAAGTACTGATCTAGGCAATTTGTAAAGTGTTGTTTTTTTCCTTGGGGCCACTACCTGTATCACGTAATGTGGATACTAGAATCCATAATAAATGGACTGATGCCTGCAATTAGCTCTATCCTCCTAATTGCATTGACTCAACATTACAACTATTTTACAGTTTATTCTTTGTGAGATAATACAGTTTCAGAATATCAGTTGCTTATATTTATATTAAGAGATAGTATTGAATCAAACGGTTTTAGGAAATCTTTTCATGCAGAAAAATTAAGACAAGCAATTAATACAGCTTGTATTAGAAGAGAACTTCCAAATAAATCAAAATAACTTATTTTCCCCTCAAATGCATATAATCCTCAATTTCTGACCTGTCATTTAACCATTTGAAGTTATGTCAGATTTAAAAAAAGTTACTTAAGACACATCCTTGAAGTTTTGACTGCCATACCACCCTCACAGTCATGAGATTGCATTTCAGCATTTGGCAACTGGCTTGCATTTACAACCAGTTCAAGTCACCCAGAGTCACGTGATCGTATGTTGTGATTTATTACTATTATTATTTTGCCATTTTCCAGGAAAAGTTGCATTCTGACTTATGATCACGTGGTTCTTTAATGACTTTCGTAAAAATGGTCTTTAAATCAAGTCCAGTCATGCATTAACTTATGACTAAACTACACACTTAGTTGTGGTCGTTAAGTCAAGGACTGCCTTTATGTAATGATTTATGATACCCTAAAAACTAAGTATAGCAATGGGTAAAAAGGTAGAATTATATAGTTAGTGGACTTTTAATGAAATAATAGAAGTTTGATTAATTTGATTAATTTAATCTAAAACCTAATTTAATTAAGTTACATATCTTATTTTGACAGAATAATTATTGCTCTTTCTCTATGAAGCTGGGCCAGTCACTCTCTCTCTCTCTTAGTCCAACTCTCCTCACAAGGTTGTTGTTATGGGGAAAATAGAAGGAAGGAGCATTAGTGATGTTTGTTGCCTTAAATTATTTACAAAAATAATAAAAGTGGGATTAAAATAAATACTAACATTTATTTGCAATTATAATGTCTTTAATTTAAAGATGCAATTCTATTGTTTATCTCTCTCTCTTATACAACATAACAAATCCATAGTAAAGCAATGTTAAGAATGTAGACTTGTACATTTTTCTCTAATGGACAGATTTTTTAATTTTTTAAAAAAAAAGATAGACAGTAAAGTGGCAGTCAAGGAAGAGAAAAACAAGCTAGGGATGAAAATGACACCCACAAAGCTAGAGGGGAGCTTTTTTTTTTGCATGGCATAATGTCTTCCTGCATAATACACATGCTAAACACGTGGCTCAAATCTAATTTGGCAACAGTTAAAGGAACAGACCAAAAGATGTAATGACAAAATAAGCTTGCTGAGCTATTACCCAAGTGTAAAAAGCTGTATAGTGTGATGAAGACAAAACTTAGGATATATTTTATTAAGGAAATGATGATGATGATGATGATGATGATGTCCTGGGATAGGACTCGATAGGTAGACAAAATGCCAAATCCAGTCTGAACATCTGGCTGACTGTGCGATGATCCATAATAATAATAATAATAATAATAATAATAATAATAATAATAATAATAATAATAAAAAAAAATCTATCACCTTTGGAGGTGATAGATTTATAATGAGGTAAACAATAAGGATTTACGTTAGAAGATACAAATGTTTTATCTGAAAAAGCTTTATAGATTCCTCACAATTTTGCCAGCAGGAGACAGAGTAGTCTGCACTTCTAGAAAATAGGAATTTATCATAAATCATATGGATTCTTTGAGGTGTTTATAGAATGGCTCAGCCATTGTTTGGGATTTACATGGGTAGAAATATTCCCATATTTCTATTTCTTCAGTATTTATTTTATTATTTATTAAATTTATATATCACCCATTACAAAATTATTAGAATTAGGAAAAATTAATAAAACAAAGACTAAAAACCAAGAGAGCAGGAGACCGGGATAGGGATCTTTGCTACAGTCTGTTATCCACCCCCAGCATAGACTGCCCCATCAGCGTATTAGGATGTTATATATTAGGATTATTATATTATTACATTAGGTATAGGATTCACATTCCACATATCATTTTGCAGAAATCCCAAATGTTTTTATGGTCAACTATAGTATATCCCTCATTCCATTTGTTACACAAGGTGAGGATTATTATTATTATTATTTTTGCAGTTGTATTTTGTAGTTGTAAGTTCTTTAAAATGTAAATGTGTCCAGCATTGCAATATGTAATTGAAGATTCTGTGTTGCTGGCTAATTTAGATTTTGACAGAGTGAAGAACTTCAAGCTGCAAGACTAAGACATAGGCAGTTTGCTCAACTACAGAAATCTATTGCTAATTGTGCTTTTCAAATGAGGAATAATACACGTAGTGGCAAAGAAATCACACCAAAAAAAGCACTATTCCAGAAAACTGGAATAGTGGAAACTGGAATAGTGAATTATTCATACAGAACAATAAGTAAATGTTCCAAAGGATAGTGTTCTTATTTGCCAGAAGGATTTCTAGACAGGGACCTGATAGCTGATCCTAATGGCTTATCATTTCTGCCTCTAACCTCCACTGCCTCCTCTAGCATATGGAAAAATTTGGAATCAGTTCTTCTTACCCAACTCCAATGAAATCAAGCAATGGGGGGGGGAATCTTCCAAATGACTCCTTCCTTCCTTCCTTCCTTCCTTCCTTCCCTCCCTCCCTCCCTCCCTCCCTCCTTTCCTTCTACACTTTTTTGCTTATGGACTAAACTAAAACATCCAACTTGCATGTTCCATTAGATTATAAGGGGAAAACAAAGCCTGATTCTGTTTTCTGACCAAAAAAAAAAGGTTCACACAAAATTGACTTCTGCACAGAGTAAGGAGAAAATTACTTTGTGTAACTGATGAAAAAACAACAACAATCTTATACACATGCCCCATTAGATTTGGTGGGACATTTTAGAATACATATATATACGTATACATATACATACATATATACATACATATAGATGTGTGTGTGTTATAAACACACGACTTGTCCTACTAATATATATGAATTAGTAGGATGAGTTGTGCATTTATAACACACATTAAGAATAATCCACAATAAACTTATTTCTGAGTAAGACACAAGATCAAATTACTTATTATAACTAATTTTTGAAGGATTGTGCCCACTGTATAAAGTAAGTATGTAAGAATTAAGCCTGGATTCTTTGAAACAGTGCTTTTGTTGCAATGGAGTGAAGTTATTTCTATTGCATCACTGCAGGGCAATTTATCTTTTAATTTAAATTTCAGGCAATATGTTGATAGGATTCAGCTCCAAAACAACCATCTAGCTTTATTCTGAAAGGGAAAATAAGAGTGTCATAAATCATCTGCAATCAACAAACAGTAAATTAGTGCTTCTATACAACAGGATTCCAGAAAGAAGTCAGGAAAAAACCCAATTCTGCACTAAACATTTCTATATGAATATAAATGTTTAATTGTGAAAATAAGTGCTGCTCTTTTGATTGGCTTTCATATTCAACCCTCCAGCTGAGTTGTACAATTCAAGGTTGTTTTTATTTTAAAAGCAACAAAACTTAGCCAAACCATTTTTATCCCAGAAAACGGAAATCTTGGAGTCCTTCCAGTCTGTTGGGTAGACATAATTATGAGAAGAAATATATAATCTACCCAAGAGACATAATTACATAATTAAGCCCTAGGCTCTACACAAGAAAAGTTCTTATAATTCTCCAAACAAGGTGCTGTACAGTCTTCATAACTGTTACTTAAATGCTGAAATGAGAGCAAAGCTCCCTATTTTTTAAATAGCTTTAGGCACTTTTTTGAATAAAAAAACGGAATCATTCTAGCAGCAGAGGTAAGAGACCTTTGTTTGTTTTTTTAAAACACAGATAAAGAAAAGTGGGAATGCAAGAAAAAAAACCAAAGCAGCTATTTCTAGTTCAGGGAATCTCAATTTTTTGTCCCATTCCCTATCACCACTTTAAGCCTTCCAGCAAAAGCTGGCTAATTTCCTAATTTCCAAACTTCACAGTTTTTTCTTTCCTAGAATGGTAGCTTTTTATAAAATTGCCCATAGCATTTTCCTGGATCATGTGACAGGTCCAGTCTTTATAAGCATTGCTTCTGCAGTGTTCTTGGTCTCTGTTATCAAGCTGGATTTTAACAGGGTGAACAATTTGTCATTCCAGTTCTTAACTAGTAGAAGAAAAGATTAGAATTCAGCCTATTCTAGATGGGGCTGTATTCTCCTAAATAAAATAGTCTGGAAGTTTCCTTGAACTTCATCTGTCTCTGACTCCTTGAAAAGCAGCAGAGAGCTGGGATGCACAATTATGACTATTAAACTATAAACATAAACTATGTCTGTTTCTGATCCAGTTGGATCTGCCAATATTGGGCAAGTACATAATATTGGGACCATGCAGAAAAATGTTCAGTGGTTGCCAACTGTTTTGTAGGCACAATTTAATATAGTATTCAAAACACAAAGTGCCTTCAGGCCTAACTGTTTGAAGGGCCATATTTCTCATTTTGAACTTGCCATGGCAGTAAGATCAGCTGGAATGGTCTACTTAAACATGCCTGTTATAGAAGCCAACTTAATTATGTGGGAAATTGCTTTCTCCTGCATTGTTCCCATGAACACATTCTGTTGGGAACTACTTTCTCTGTTTTAAAATAAGTTTTACCTCTTTAACAAGACTTTCTGTTATTAATTTTAATACTTACTGTATTTTCTTTTCTTTTATATTGATTTATATCATAGCTATTTTCATCCCTTTGCAAAAGCAGTATATATGTAAAATAAATAAAATAACAACTGTGCTATGACTTTTAATCTAGCTAGAACTACAATTTTACAATTAGTAATGCTTCCTAATGTTCACATTGTCAGATATTAGAGACAGATGGTAGAAATAGCACTCATAATTATTTGCACCTGTGAAGTTGCTAGAATAACTCTGTTAACCTGTAGGTTAGATACACAGAATATGCTGTTTAATACTTTTACTTTCAACCCATTAAATCAATCTATGTCGGGTTTGGCATGTTGCAAGTCTAAGGGACCTAGTAATTAAATGTGACAGGTGAAAAAGTATCTAAGGAGAACCAGCAATGGAAAAGTAAAGGAAATATCTTCTGGTGAAGATCTTTCACCAATTAGATACCAAAGTCTTCTCCTCTTTCTTTACAGTAACTCTTTTGCTTGGGCAATCTTTAGGTAAGTTACCCCCCTTCTGTGTGGATGCATTCCTGGACCAACCCTCTGTGCCTTCCCTAACTCAGTATCCTTTGTAAAACATTTTCCACAATGTTCAAGAGTTGGAGGCCTACTAATGGCAGGTAGTTCTGGTGGTGCTGGGAGCCAGTTGACCTTTACTGTGCAATCCTCAGTTTGGGGCGAAGTGTGTATGCCATATCTTTTCTGCTGCTTCTGGAAGACTACAAACAGCCACCTAATAAGGCCTTTGAGGTGGAGCAATGGAAGAATGGAACAGATTCAAGATGTGTAAGTATATCACTATTTGTCACTTATTTGAAAATCATGTCCAATCTTTTCCTGAAAACCTCCAGCAATGAAGCACCCACAACTTGGGGAGGCAAGCTGTTCCAGTATTTAATTGTTCTGTCAGGAAATCTCTTCTTTGTTCCAGGTTGCTTCTCTCTTTAACGAGCTTCCACCCATTGCTTCTTTGTCCTTTGCTCAGGTGCTTTGGAGAGTAACTTGACCCCCTTTTCTCTGTCAGCCCCTCAAGTACTGGAAGACAGATATCATGTCACTCCTAATCCTTCTCTTTGTGAGGCTAGACATACCTACTTTCCCTAACTGTTCATCATATGATTTAGTTCCAAGACCCTTTTATCATCTTTGTTGCTCTTTCTACATCTGAGCATCTTTTTTTACAAAACTGGATGCAGTATTCCAAGTGTGGCCTTACTAGTGCAATATAAATCAGTGCTATCACTTCTTGTAATCTTCATGCTATTGATGCAGCTTAGACTGTGTGTTGACTTTTTTTGGCAGCTGCAGCACACTGATGGCTCATACTTAAGTGGTGGTCCACTAGGACACCTAGCTCCCTCTCACAGTTACTATTGTGAAGATTTCAAAGAGTACTGGGCCCAAGACAAAATCTTGAGATACCTCAGTGCATGCTTTTTTACACATAGATGTAGTTCCATTAAGGACTACATGCTGAATGTGATTGGTCAGCCAATTACGAATCCATCTGGTGGTGATAATATTTATCCAACATTGTATCAAGAAGTAGGTTATGGTCTACTTTGTTGAATGGCTTACTGAAGTCCAGGTAAACTATATCCACAGTATTTTCTGAATCCACTAATTTAGACACTTCATTAAAAAGGGCAGAAAGGTTTATCTGGCATGTTCTGTTTTTAACAAACCCATGCTGGCTTATATTAATCACCTGTTCATTTCCATGTGCTGACAAATCTGCTGCTTGATTATTTTTTCTAGGTTTTTGATATCAAGATGATTGGTCTGTAGTTTTCTGGTTCCATTTTTTTCCTTTTTTGAGAATTAAAACCATGTCAGCTCTTTTCCAGTCTTCTGACAATTCCCCCATGCTCCAGGACTCTGAAAGATTCTGTTCAGTGATTCCAAGATCACATCTGCCAACTTCTTCAGTATCCTGGGAGGTAAACCATCTGATCCCTGTTGATTTCAACTCATCTAAAGTAGAAAGGTGCTTTATTATTAATTACTTGAGTACTTCAACCTGCTTTCCTATTCTGTTTCCCACAGTGCTGTTTTTGATAAGTGAAATTATTTTTTCCTTTTGCGTGAACACAGATGCAAAGAAGGAACTAAACAATTCTACTTTCTCCTTGCTGCTCTTTACCTTCTTACCATCTTTTCCCATTAGTGGATCTATCAGTTACTTGACTTTCTTCTTATTCCTTAAATATTGAAAGAATTATTTTTATTATTTTTGGCATTTGTTGCAAGTCTTTCTTCATTCTAAGCCTTAGCTTTCCTGACCCCATCCTTACAGATTTGGACTATTTGCTGGTATTCTACTTTGTTAAATGTCCCTCTTTCCATTTTTTGTATTTGTGCTTTTTGTTCCTCAGTTTATCAGAAAGTCCTTTATGCAACTATACCTGTCTCCTCTGAAATCTCTTATTTTTCTTTTTCTGTGATATTGTGTTTGGGCTTGAGTAATCTCATTTTTCAGAGTTTCCCAAGCATCTTGATTTGTTTTTCCCTTTAGGATTTAGATACACATACACAAACACATAGCAAAGTGAAGCCATGATCTATACATACTGAGCTGCAAATGAGAACCTATAGAAGTGCAGGCCCCCTATGAATGTCTTTCGTCTCAAAGGATAAAATTAAGTGATTGGTTGTAAGAGACAGGACTTTTTTCAGTTGTGAGTTTTCAATCTAGATTTTTAATAAAAGCAGACCAGATATTTATGAAGTGGAGGATCAACAAGATCTCAACACCTGAGAGGAAAGAATTTAGAGTCATGATTTCTTTTCACATTGATAGGGCTGCTTCAGCCCACATGAGAAAATGCCAGATTACCATGGTGATGGCTATTGTTAGAAGGCAAATACTTTTTTTTTTTAAGTAATCTGTCACGTAATCCCATGTCTCTGGCATAATGCCTTGGACTTGCATATGTCTAAACAAACATATTCTGACTTGATAAACCTATCAGGGTTCACCAAGTTAGAGAAGGAGAGACTTCCCCACAAAAAGACACTCCTGCAGCCTGGGCCAACTCCATTAAAACCTGGCTGGGGGAAGGGAAGTGTCCCTATCTAAAAGAGACAGAGAGGGGTCTAGGCAAGGGGAGGAAAATGTCTGGCTTGAACTGGAATGCTTCCAAATCCTGGCAGAACAGAATGCTTGCGAAACCTGATAACTTTGAAGGAATGAAGAGAGAGAGAAATGTAAACACAACCATTATAACAGCTTTAAAGTGCTTATTTTTAATCTAGTCTGAGATCCCTCCAATTGTATGCTGCTTTGGAACCATTTTGTTTGTCATACATCAATAAGGTGCATTTTAATTTATTTCCAAAAACCAAGACTGAACATTGTGGTTAAAGTGGAGCTCAGGCGTAGCAAAAACAACAGTTAAGCAATAGGAATAGATAGATATGTGTTTACGTACTGCATCTTTCAACAAGCAGCTTTCTTGAATTAAAAGACCATTGTGTTTCTACCCATGAAACAGGTTTTAAGAAGATTACTTAAGCTCTCTTAAACAAGGTTGAAAGAATACACTAATCACTAATAAAGTTCATCTGGCTAAATAAAGTTGGAAACAAAAAGATGTCCTTTCTATGTACTTTCCTGTGCGGTGAAATAATGTGGGAAATAATGTGGGCTAGTGGGAAAAAAAATCCTGTCCTTTTTCATTGATACATCTGAAAGTTCCTTCAGTAATCAGGGTCTCTAGAGCAGAACAGCAATTCATCCATATAATCATGTAAGTTAATACTCTTGCACAATCTACTACAGGTTTTATAGACACATAATTGCTGTATCCACCCAAGTGTAATAAATGAAGTCTACGATGTTAATCCCTGCATTCCTATTGTTTGTAAATACCAAATGAGGGAGAGACTCATAGCCCAAGAACCCTTCCTTCCTTTCCAAGGAGTTCGGTTACTGAGACACAGAGCTGCAAGGCCCATACATTCCAGTGACATTCCAGCCAGAGATATGAATGCCAACTAATATGAAAAGTCTCAAGTTATTGTGATACTGAGACACCTGAAACCAACAAATGGCATATGAGTTCAAAGGGTCTCAAACAATTTCTTAAGTATATACAGGAGATAAAGACGGAAGGAAGGAAGGGAGGGAGGGATTTCCTTCTTTATTTCATTTTTATAAACGGCAGCATAAACCCAACGGAGTATTATTTGTTCTTACGTATGAGGCAGAAAAACACAGTTTTAAAGGCAGACCTCTAGTAAATTAGATTTTTTTTTTTTAGCCATTGGCCTATACCATCTAGTCCAAGGCTTTTCAACCAATGGTACAGGTACCACCTGTGGTACATTGGCACCTAGCAGGTGGTACACGACCATCCTAAAAAAGTGGTAGCAGGGTAGGGGAAGGAGCTGAACTGGTGACAGCACCGCCTGAGCGAGAGATGGCTGGAGCTGCAGGGCTGTCAGGGTTCAGTGGAAGTGCCAGGATCAGCGCTTCTTCGGGACTGTCAGGGCTCAGCTGGAGCTCGGCACTGATCCTGGCGCTTCCGCTGAGCCCAGAAGAAGCGCCGATCAGCTGGAATATTGCAGCATCTTCAGGGTCTTGTGATTTACATTCAGATGCTTGGCAACTGATTCGTATTTATGACGGTCACAGTATCCCAGGGTCATGTGAAGTGACCAAAACCTGCTGCAACCACCCAGTAGATGGGGGGAATAAAAACCAAACATCCCCCCACCCCTGCTGCCAATCCTCAACAGAAATGCTCACAATAATGAAAACCTCGGAAAGGAGTAAGAGTGCAACCGGGTGTCTTGCTCAGCTGTGGCTTAGGGGGCACTTTTTTCAGTGCCACTGTAACTTCGAACAATCACTAAGCAAACTGTTATAAGTCGAGAACTACCTGTACTTCATTACTTTTTTCCTTTTTTTTTTTTTTTTTTGGTTATCAAGTTTTTGACACTTTGCTAGGCGACTGGTGGTACTCTGATATTGCCATATCCTAAAAGTGGTACAATGGGTGAAAAGGTTGAAAAGCCCTGGTCTAGTCAGTTTGATGGATGCCTTTCTTCTTTTTAAAAAACCTGTAGAATATCACAATATTCTTTAATCTATATAATTTTTTGAATAATGTAAATAATTGGTGATTTCCTCAGTAAAATCTATTCTTAATACATTTTGCATTTCCCAAAACCTGGTTAAGAAGTTAAAACATGTTGAAAGTTATTCTTAGTAATACCTGGATAGAATTCACTCATTGATTGGTGTAATAAACAAAGGCATGTATGTCAGTGAAGGCCCTTTACCCTATTATGTCACTTCTGAGATTCAACACTCTCTGAGGCCAATTATTATTTCAGATCTTCCTCCCTTATAAGTATCTTCTTTTCTGACTCTGACTTCTTGGGCTGTAGCATCATGATATGAAAGAAATTCTAAGGCTTAGCAAATATGTTACAAATTGCTCTGATTAGCTTTATTCTGTTACTTTCTTAAGGTGAAATAGGTTTCTCCTGCTGAATGGAGATCTGCTTCTGCAGCTTATTTTCTTCTTCCAGATCACTGATTCCATTTTGATTTGTAAAAGATACAAAATTCAAAGCTTTTGACAATAATAAAATTAAGAGAAGATCATATTTTGGCTGCATTTGTATTATTTTTTTCAGTGACAGGTAAGAGATGTGATCGAAAATTTAGCAATTAATTGATAGTACTTGTTCATCTACATATAAGGATGTGACCGCTTTATTTTGAATATCTATAATAATTTACCTCTAAAAGAATAATTCTGTATTAAGAATAAATTCTACATATTAAATATATGCTAGCCTCTATCTAATTTGGAAGGGCACATAAAGTGGTTGAACAGATCTAGATCTAGAACAGATCTAGCGGTAGTTAGGGCTGGGATAGGAGTACCTTATAAACACACACTCAAGAGTAAAATGAGTCTAACTTCAGCAGCTAAATTGTGTATTTTCTACAAACTATTTGCTTCTTTCTCCTTCCCATTAAATTACAGAACAATCCTTGGAGCAACCTATTATATTTTTTGTGCCTAACAGATTTCAATTTGCATGTTTATATCCTAATTCCACTCTCCATATAAGGCTGCAATCTAATATAGGTATAGTCTGAATATGATCTACGCTTATACAATCTAACATGATAAAGAGAGCTGGAAAACTGGGAAGCTGCACACTCTTTTATAAGTTCACCTAAAAGAAGGCTCAGTGAGTAATGTTGATCCTCTGTGAAAAATTGGATTATTCCAAAAGAATGGTAAATTGAAACAACAGTTAAGACTAGTTTACCCAAAGTAAAATCAATTCAGTTCATAATCTTCCAAGGCCCTCAGAAGATGTTAATAATACAGGGAAAAGTTATTACATCAAATTATAATCTTTAGGATATTCTGGCTTCAATCTACTTAAAACAGAGAGAGGCAACTCATGGCTCACATGATCCTTCATTCTTCTTTATAACGCTTTTAAAATCAAAATTTTGCCACTGAAACTTGGTATCAGATGGCAGAAAAATTGTAAATGATTGACTGCTAAATGATAACGGCATAAATGAGAAAAATGTAAAGCCTCCAATAGATTTAATTTTGATATTAAAAAGAGAGTGCATTTACAATAATGAAGATGGTTCTGAATTTCCAATCTGATGAGAACCATTAACTGACAACAGTGATAATAACAGGTTCATCTTTGCTTTTTATTTTATTGGATGGTTACCATCCAACAGAGAAGGCAGAGATGAAATTAAGAAGAAAGGAAGAAAGGATATTGATAGAGAGGAAAAGAAAGGAAAAATGATTAGACTGGTTTATGGTTGTGGTTTATGAGACTTAATACAAGTGAAAAAGATGAGGATCACTAGGATCCTTTGGTTCTAGATACCTATATTGGCATATTTTTAAAATGCTGTTAATTGACAAAATGATTTCCCAATTGTTATAAAAGTAACCTCAAATACAATTACAGTGTTATCATGATTAGTACAACAAAAGGAAATTAATGATCTGTAATCACATTTTTCTAAGATAAATGCCATATTTATTAACATTAATTGCTTTTCTGAAGCAACTACTTCTCAATACAATCAAAATAAGACAATGTTATAACTCATTTCACTGGAAGGGGCCTCTCATGCTTATATATCAGGGGTGTCAAACTCGCAATGTGTTTGTGACATGTCACAACTTATCGCAACTTTTTTCCATTGTCGGCAATGGGGTGGCTATCGTTTTGGCATGATGCATCTGGCAGTTTGACACCCCTGTTATATATCTTTGTAGAAATATTCACCTATTTTTATATAAACCCTGAAGATCAGTTTGATGTTTGATTAAACATATTCTGATGAGATGAAAGGCCAGTTTCTAAAATACTTAGGCCAGGGGTAGACAACCTTGGCTCTTTTATGATTCATGGACTTCAACTCCCAGAATTCCTGAGCCAGCCATGCTAGCTCAGGAATTCTGGGAGTTGAAGTCCACTAATCATAAAAGAGCCCAGGTTGCCTACCCCTGGCCTAAGTATTTTAGAAACTGGCCTTTCATCTCATCAGAATATGTTTAATAATAGATTCTATTAGTTAAGTTCCAATTAAGTTAAATTGTAGTCCTGATTTCTTAACCCATCTATGGAAAACCATCAGGAGGAGAAAGAAACCTTCAATAAAGTCATAGGCTGGGTTGAAACTTCACATTATTCCATTATATTTTTAAGTATGATTTTAAATAAGCCACAATTGTTGGGTTCTTATTATGCACTAAGCCACTAGTCATGGCTGACAAACAACAACAGCGGGGGTCAAAAAACATGAAAAGCAAAAACCAAACATACCCCATTATGACTTAGCAGAATATGAAAACTTAGTTATATTCTTGACACCTAATAATATTATGTTACATTTGGTCTTATGTGGTCTTATTGTTTTTGAATTGCAGAATACTGCTGCATCAGAAGCACCTTTTCCAAACTCCTTTAGTTTCAAAAGCAGTTTGTTACAGAGTTCTGATTTTTTTTTTTTTTGAAAAAAATGGATAACAAGAAATCTTTACAGAGGTTGTAAAGAAAAATTTACAATAGAATATAATGAACAGTTTGGAATTGGAATATCTTTTAAAAATATATTGCTGTATGAAGTTATTACAAGAAATAAAGGAAATTTCTTTCTTACAAAATAACTAGAAAATAGATAACTAGTTAATCAGAAACCTTAGTTGTGAGAAAAAGTATCCTCCAAAAACAATTTTTCTTGCCAATATTGAGCCATGTGAACAATGCAAACATTGTGAACTCTGTTTAGCAACAAGAGATAGACTGAACATTTTTAGAATGTATAACAAGAAAACCATGGGATATATTATACTTTGACCAGGAATAATGTAAAAAAAAAAAACACAACAAAGGACTTAAATAGAACATATATTATTATTAAAGATCAAAATATGTTAATTTCAGTGTAGGCAGACTATGCATCAGACTCAATGAAAGGCAGAATTCCAAGATTGCCTTGGAACAGATTTTCATTCACTGAAGATCCAAAGATGTTTATAACAAGTTTAGTTTGAATTTGAGCCCTTTTCAAATTCCAGTTTCAATCTGATGTTCAGGAGCTCTGGCACTGTGCAAATAGTGCAGACTAAAAAAGGAGTAATTTTTTATAGTTTATGTCTATGGAGATTCTTAGTCATCCAGGTCATAATTATCCCAAAGATGCTTTTCCACGAGGCAACTGGACTTTTTCTTTGAAGACATTTTGCTTCTTATCCGAGAACCTTCTTCAGAGAGCAAAACATTTTCAAAGAAAAAAAAGAAAGTCCAGTTGTCTTGTGGAAAAGCATCTTTGGGATTTATAGTTTATGGAAAAAGAGAGGAGAATGGAGTGTGTTGGATTTAAACAGATATGATTTCCCTCAGATCATTGTATCTTTATAATCATACTGCCATCAGCTACCTGAAACAGAGTAGAAAGATCTCTTTAGTTTTAACTCTTGCTCTGCCTCATTGTTTTTTCAATTTGTTATCCTTGGTAATTTTTGGGTGATAAATGGAACTTGCCTAAGGTACCTGATTGGGTTAACTATATTCTTTTAAGAAAGGGAACACCTCTTAGACTTTTTTTTTTAAATCCACCTTTATTATTTTTATAAATAACTCAACGTGGGTGAATGTAGCTAATACACCTTCCTCCTATTTTCCTGACAACAACAACCCTGTGAGGTGAGTTGGGCTGAGAAAGAGTAACTGGCCCAAGGTCATTCAACCAACATGTTTAAGGCAGTTGAAAGCATCAAGTTAAGATCAAGCTTATTATGGTCACTCACCAATGTTTTATACAAATCTAAAATTATAAAGTATGAAGGAAATTAAAGAGCAAAGGAAAAGGTAAAGAAAATATGTGAAGTATATAAAAAGAAGTGTAGTCCTTAAAATATAAAAAGCTGCATAGCATACTTTCAAGAAAATTCTCATTCCTTGACATCACCTCTTCTCATGAAGTTCTGCCAGGAGCGGTGTGTGTGTGAATCCGTAAAGACACAGGTTGTTGAGAACATAGAGGGTTGCCCTGAAGAACAGTGTGAAGATTTGTTATCAAGGCAACAATAAAACACACAGGTCTTAAGCCAACACCAAGAAAGAGATTTATGAAATATCTTAGACTCCCCTCCCCCTCCACATGAACATAAAGGGAGAACAGGAAACACATTCAGAATTGCAAAAATCTCTTATTATAGGTGTTCTAACAACAGTGGTTTTGGGAACACAGTGTCTGTTTCTTTGTCTGGTTTAGCGGATAGGGCTAACAGAAGGTACTGCTTCAAGGATGAAGCCCCACTTCCTTTGTTCACATGTGCAACATTACTGCACTTACAAAAGCATCAGAGTTTTGGGGACCTCTGGGGAAGCAAGCCAGATTGAAGACAGCAAATCCGAAGACCAAGGCAGAAAGAGAAGGCAGTGAATTAATCAGTTCCCCAAACTCCTCTCCAGATTAAGGAAAGGACCTGGATTGCCCATGCTGCTCCATATAGAGATTCCCTACAATAAGTCCATAAAACTGCAGCCCCCGGCAGGTTTAAAGCTCTATTAGCTGGGAAAGTCAGCTTTGCCCAAACCATGGTTCAAAGCCTTCAAAGGAACACTGGGTTTGCCTACTTCTTTTTACTTAAAAAAGTAATCACTTTTATTGGAAATGGTTTGTAAATTGCTTTTTAGATACTAAAATTTTCAGAATTTTTTTTTTATTAGACTAAGTTTTATTAGACTAGGTATCTCAATCACATGATTGTGAGATGCTGTAATGGTCATAAGTCCAAAAACTGGCATTGTTGTAATTTTGAATGATAGCTAAACAGGACTGTATAAGGATAATCTTAGGAACTTTTATTTATTTTATTGAGACTTATTGAGCTTTTGTTTGGATGACTCAGCTCCTTAATCCAACCAACGGGTTGCTAAATTCTCTAATGGTAGTTGTGTATAATATACTTTGTTAGTTAGTTACTAAACATTTATTCCAACCATAGATTTTCGCAAAATATATCTAAAATTATAGCAACCATATCATTTCATGCATTCCCCTCTAATATTCAATGTACTTTGAAATGTAGTTCTTTTTTGTTTTGTAGGAGCAATGGGATAATATATTCTGAAAACCGTCTCATAGAGTCATCAACTATCTGCCATTGTTAAGACTAGTGCCATGATAATATTCTTTAACAATTGATTATATTTAGTAATGGAAGAGCTAATGCATCATATACTTAGGTTTTCAATCCACTTCCTTAAAATACACTTCATTTCATGGACAATTGTTTTCCAGATTTGGAAACCTTCATAGAAACTAAATACAATGCAAAATCATTTCTCAAATTGTGCACCTGGAGTTACAAAAGTAACTAATACCTATTGAAACTTTACTGTGAAGATTGCACATCAATGAGACATGTACTGTAGTCATCAAATTGTTTTTTGCTTCTGGTGCCTCTCAGCCAACTTGGAAAAGTCAATGAAATTTTGATAGCATTTTTTGGAAGCAGTTTGCTACTGTTTTCTTCCCAGGGCTGAGGCCGAGTGATTGGTCCAAAGTCACTCAGCTTACTTTGTGATTTAGCAAGACTGGAATTCACAGTCTCCCGGTTTCTAGCCTGGTACCTTTAACCATCGTACCAAATGGACTCACTGTCAAGACGTTAATCATCATTAAAGCATGATCTAAAAAAGAATGAAACGATTTCAAATTATTCAGTATTAAATTATAGGTTGTGATGATTACTAATTAGTTTTTCTTTTCTTGTAGTCTAATAGAATTAGCCCCAAGCTAACTAAAATTAAGTATAGCTAAGACCTAGTTTCCACTAGATCAGTGATAGCGAACCTTTTAGAGACCAAGTGCCCAAACTGCAACCCAAAACCCACTTATTTATCGCCGGGTGCCAGGTGGATGTGGCCCACTGGGTGGGCGTGGTTGTGGTGGTCATGGCAGATTGGGTGAGTGTGGCCAAGGTGGGCGTGATCACCTCGATGTTGCTCGTGGGGAGGGATGCCTGTGGGGACTGGGCAGGATTGGGGGAAATCCAGGGGGTCTCTGGCAGATGGGGCCTTGGGCAGGAGGCTCGTCCTGCTGGGTGAGGCGAGGCAAGGTGAGGCAGGGCAGGGGTGCCATTGTCATAGGGCAAGGTGAGGCAGGGGCCAGGGTGGCTGCTGCCTGACACGATTGGCCCCTGCACACAGAGCCAGCAAGAGCACAGGTGCTAGGATGCATCCAGCCATGTGGGACCTCGGTGAGTTAGTGGACGGCTGGTTGAAGAGGGATGGTTGCTATCTCCGGGGCATGACGCATGTGCCCACAGAGAGGGTTCTAAGTGCCGCCTCTGGCATGCGTGCCATAGGTTCGCCACCACTGCACTAGATATTGCATCACTAATAGGGTATTTTTAAAAGTGGCAATTTATTGCATTTCTATTTTTTGTTTTCTAATGAAGACAAAACATCTATGTTTAGATCCTATTATATTAAGTTGTAAGACAGTTTTATATAATAGAATATTTTTACATACCTCTCCCCGCATATAGAATTATGTAAGAGTAGTACTCAATATACCATGGTATGCAGATGTCAGAAATTCCTTATCTCAATAACAACTTGGTCACTAGTTATCTCAAACTATTATCCTAACTTAACTTATTTCAGTGCTGTACATCACCCAGGAAATGATGTTTATAAAAAAGTGTACACAACCTGGCATTAATAAAATTAAGTCTAACTACTATAGCTCCAATTGGGTGCATTCTGAGTTCTACAAAATGGAATTCAGAGATGTTTAACTTCAGCTGGATTGAAGCCAAAATGTCTATAGAGATTTACAATCCCTACTAAAAGTTGACTGACTGATGAATCTTGTCAAGCTGGTTCTTCAACTGTAGCTGTAAGTAGTGAATATTTATTTAAGGATGCCCTCATCTTTTTACATCTGCATGAGAAAGCAATGCTTCTTTCTTTTCTGCAACAATGTACTCACCTACATGAGAAAACAAGTCAAACAGCCTATTTTCCCAGCCTTAACAGCTTATGATTTTCTAAGCTAGACCATATTTTTGGAGGAGCAAAACACAAGAAAAGCATCTCCTATAGTCCCTGGCTAAGCTTCTCACTGCTTAAGCTAACCAAAAACAAAGAGATTGATCAAAATGCTTTTAGATATTTCATTAAATAGAAAAGACAAAGTGCCCCAGAAACTGATTTTTCAAGCCACTCAGTGCTTTTTTGTATAATTAAGCAAAATTATAAGATATACATATTTTGTATCTGATTCAACAGCAAAGACTCTCATGAAATTTTGTAACATTATTAATTCCATTGTAAAAAAGAGGGGTGAGAATCAAACCAAAATCAATCTTGTTAACAAAAAGTATAATTATGGAAATACTGTATATGGAAGAAAATTCTGATTATTTCAGGTATTAAAAATATGCATGCACAGCCATTTATAAGTAGCTGACAGTAGAAAGAGCTTTGTTTTAGGTGAAAAATGAGATCTATATAAACACAGAAAATTATAAACTGGGAAATGTTGTCCAATACAGGTAGAAAGCTACAGGGAACAGCACAATTGATGGTGATTTAAAAAAAAAAAAGTATGTAAAAATTCCTAGTCTGAGAAATAAAATGGCAAAAGGGAGAAAAAGTAGGCTTGTGTTTTTTAAATTTTTTTCTTTTTAATATAGTTTTAGATGAACAATACAAACATGTATATGAAGGACAGAATGCCTTGCCAGTAAAGATACTAAAATGTTAATCGAGGGAATGATGATAAAATATCTAATGTTGGCATACACACTACCCTCAAAATTAGAAATAACATTTCTGCATCTTCTTTTACTTCTGTGGAAAACATTGATTTTTTCAAACAATTAAACACTAACGTTTGAAGAAACTATGTTAGAGAAAAAGGCATCTGGATTCTGAGCTGCAAATGAATACTGGCTGATTATCATTAATTATTTGAAAAACAAAATCCTGCCTTTTGTTTGAAACTGCCTATCAAGTTCAATTTGTGTAGAATGAATATTTTTAAACCTGCACACTATGCACTGCTTCTGATTGCCTTCATTACAATATTACCACCATTCTTAAATTAACCATAATTTTTATAATGGTTCCCATCCTGCTAAACTCAGTTATGATTCTGCCATTAAAACTAATCAAGCAAGTTAATTAGAACTGAAATGTAGACACTGAATGTAATTTAGCGATGACTGAGTTGCGTCTAATCCAATTTCATGAGAAATAATGGTTCAATAGAAATATAAATGTATGGGTTTTAAACATTTACACAAATGTTTAGAACCCTGGATAACAGTATGTTAAGCTGAAAATGTTGGTAGCTTTTTAAACTTAATGTATAATTTTGTGGTGCAGTTAGCATTACAGCAATTAAATATGCAGGGACTATTTTTCATATTATAAGAATACTCAGACTTTATTCATCCATTACAGAAAGTTGGGATTGCCTGTGAATTCTGGCTCACTGTTAATTAATTGAGTACCAGTATATGCAATCTGCTTAGACTTGTTTTGTTTGTCCTACTTGAGTGAATTGGTCAAAATCCAGTTTCCTGATATGGTTAAAAATGTAGATTCTTCAGAGTCAATCTTGGTTGAACAGATGAGTTATATTCATTTATTTTGGGAATCAGATATATATTGTTATCTTTGTGATTTGCATTCAGGAATCAGAGCAAGTGCTAATTTGTGATTTTGGCTGGTAAAGAAGATAAAAGATAGTACTTGACATCAAATATGGCATTCTGAACAAGTATTCCTCTTGCCCCACTCAGATTAGACAGCAAAAGTGAAGTGAGAAATAGGCTGAGTATACAAAGAACTTAATTAACTGGAAAACAATTGATGAGGAAGTAAGTCCTTGGCATCTCAGAACGAGAATGCAATACATCCTGAATCCCAACCTTGAAACTATATTGCATTAAATATTGAATATTTCATTTTGTATGAGACTTAAACAGAGAATCCAAGAAGAACTTTAATAACAGCATGCATGTTTCATGTACAGCAAGCCAGCTTTCTTCAGGATCCCTGAGTACTTCAAAAAAAGAGATGTAGCTACTTTCAGCACCATCTCAAATAAATTGTGATTCTAAAAGCAGCCACATCAACTTTAATGAATAGTAGGGCTGTGTCTACTTCAAAAATTATTTGGAAGAACTGTTACAAATTGTATGTAAGTGTGAGCAGCTCTGCATTATTCATTGAAGTTTCCACAACAGCGTGAAAAAATTTGGTGCTCTTCTATAAGTCACGTTAAAAACACACTGCTTTAATTAAATGATTTGTTATAGCACCACTTTTTCAGGCTCACCCAAACCTGAAAAGGGGGCTGCTTTAATGAATAGCAGAGAGACATCATGCTTACACACATGCAAAAGCTGCTGCATTTGTTCTGAATAATTTTTGAAGCCTGCACAGCCCATATAGCAGGATGGGAAGGGGGGAACTCTTTAACTAGGTATGTAGAGTTACAAAAAAAAAATCATAATTATCTAATTCAATTTTTTTCATGTCTGTATTGTGTTCTTTTGTAGTTGCATGATCTGAAAAAACAGTTGAGTTTATATTGTTTCCATGCTCTTCTTGCATTCCATCACCAAACAAAGAATTACAAACATAAAAAATGGAAATTCCCACAAACAGTTACATTTTATTTATGACTTATATTGCAACTTTTCTCAGTTCAAGATGTCTCTCCTAATTTTATCTCTACTATAATTAAGAGATCATGATTGGTTAGAGTCACCTTTGTGGTCAATTGAAAACTAATTCTACACAATCATCACTTCATCTGTAACAGCTAGATCTAGTCTAATGCAGTATTTCTCAGCAACTTTATAGAGTGTGGTGTTTAACTCCCAGAATCCCAGCCAGCATACTGGCTGGGGAAATTCTAGGAGTTGAACTCCACATCTTATAGTTGCTGAGAAACACTGCATTAGACTATTTTACAGAACTCTATTTACAGAGTGAAAGGAAGCACCTTATTAGGATACTGAGGCTAGCAATAAATTTGCCAAGACTACTCCAACTTCATCATCATTTGGATATGAAGTAGAAGATAAAAAGCTAGTTCAAAAATAAGGTGACTAAGCAATTGTTTAATGTTATAGGAGCCTTAAGTTTACTGAACACACTTCTTTCAGTGCAACCATAAAGATATAAATATACAGTTTTTAAAAATAAATACCTTTTTTTTGGAATGAGACAAATTGTGGTAAATATAAATCATGTTTTCATAACAGAAAACAAAATCATGCTGTAATGCCTGATCTTGACTTATGCCTTGTCCAAATAGCTATGGAATTAATGCTTCAAATCACTTCTCTATGGTAGAACAAATTGGGGGGGAGAGCGCATGAATCCAGGATGCATTATTTTATTAATTCATTTTATTTACTAGCTTGCTTAATTATTGGCATTTGTATTCAATTATGATCAAAAGACTTTGAATGATTATCATCAGATAATAAAAACATAACTGACAATAACAGCAATAGCCTTGTTGTTCCATCTTTTTTTTTCAAAAGGAAGTGAACGCAAAAAACTACAGACTGCTCAGCTTAACATCAATACTGTGAAAATCTAGAAAATACCGGTTAGCAAATACTTAGAAAGGAACAAGGTGATTACTAGAAGCCCCCTTTGGTTCACTGAAAACAACTTCTGTCACATGATTCATATAATTGGGTTTTTTTACAAAGTGATTTAGATTAGTAGAATGTTGTGGAAGTAGTGGGCCTGGACTTAGGTAAGGCATTTCATAAGTGCACCATGGCATCCTTTTTATTAAAAAAAGGGGGAAATGTGGGTTGTATAATCCCATTACAAAATGGATTCATAGTTGTTGGCAAAATCATGTATAATATGTGGTAATATGTATAATTTATGTCTAGACAAAAGGTGTGCAGCCAGGTACTCCAGAGTTCTGTTCTGGACTCAAGTGCTCTTCAACATTTTTATAAATGATTCAGAAGTGTGGATGGAAGGGATGTTCATCAAATTTGATTTATTTTCAAATTTGGGAATTGATTTATTTTCTATAAAAACTAAAGGTAGGACGAGAACCAACGGATTGAAGGTTTTCCAAACTTTCCTGACTTTCCTGACCATGAGAGCTATTAAGCCTCCTGTAATTATCCAGTCATTACAAACAATAGCATTAAAATCAATTATAACAGTTAAAAACAACTTTTAAAAAAAATCCTTTATGTTGTTCTTAATCTCCAACAGCTCTCTTAAAGAGACAAGTTTTAGCAGTTGGAGAACTATGGATTTCCATAGGCAATGGGGAAGTTTTAGAAAAGGCTGGCTTCCAGATCCTTCCCTATCTAGCCTGCCAAGAAGAGTCAACCCAGAGCTTTTATAATAATAATAATAAAGTTGGAAGGGACCTTGGAGGTCATTTAATCCCCCCCCCTGCTCAGGCAGGAAACCCTATACTATTTCAGACAAATGGCTGTCCAATCTCTTCTTAAAGACTTCCAGTGTTGGAGCATTCACAGCTTCTGGAGGCAGGTTGTTCCACTGATTAATTGTTCTAACTGTCAAGTTGTTCAGACAAGGTGAATAAATCAATTAGAATGAAACTACTTCCAGTTTTAATGCTTTCTATACATACATCAATTTACCACCAGTATATATATATAGGTACTCCTTGATTTACAACCAATCGCTTAGCAACAGACCCCAAAAAGGGATTTAAAACTCAATTTTGAAATTCCAATATTGCCACTTCTCCCCAGTCCCATGACTGCATTTTGGGTGGTTGGCAACTGGCCCACATTTATGGCCAACTGCAGTATTCCATAGTCATATGAGTGCAGTTTATGACATTTTTGCCAGAAACCAGCATTTACTTTTAGTTTCCAGCAGAAACTGCCTCATTAAGAACAATTCGCTTAATAACCACCCATTTCGACTGCCGCAAAAACATCATGAAAATGGATCCAGTCACATAGCGGCCCACTTGACTACCGTCACACCTTAGGACTGTAATTAAGTCAATTAAGTCAATTAAATCAATACTAACAATATATACGGTAGTACATAATCCATATGTATTTGTTCAATTTCTTCTGTATAAATCCTGTTACTCATGCTATCACAATGTTTGGAGACAATTCATGCATGCAGTTTTAGTCTTAGAAGATAATACATTGTCTTGTGATATATGATATATCATCTTAGAAGATAATATATTGTCTCAATGGGAAATATATTTAAATAAACATATGTTGGAAGTGAAAACAGTAGAAGGCAAAGCCAGGAGAAGTGTGCTTATTTTCAGCTGCTGTGATAATTTCTGCAAGTGAAATATTAAGGTCTTGATCTTCAGCATGTCATCTCATGTGTCTTCATTACTGCTGTGAAGACTGCTAGGCAAGAAAAGTTTAAACAGAAGAGGATTCCCTTACATCAGTGCCACAAAGCATTGCACAACAGAAATGCCTCTTGATGTGTCATTTCCTTCTTGGCCCCCAACCAAATTTCAAACTGAGGGAAGGAAAGAAAGGGATTTAAGGCCTAAGTGTGTGATTCCACAAGCCAATACTTCTTGTCCGTCTCTCTGAAGAAATAAAATATTGAGAAAGGCACATATTTTAAGTTATTGTGCATCCAAAAATGACTGAGGAAATTTTAACACTTAGAAATCCTCTGGGAAAGCTGCCACTATAACTTCACTATCCTCCTTGCCCACAGCTATAAAAACAATAAACTGAGGCATGTAAAGGTCCTAACTAAGGTCAGCAAAGCATGTTCTCCCATTGAGGACTGGAATTTTAAATATCCCCAATTACTAGTGCTCTGGATGCCATTTATGCCGAATGGCTACACAACATTTTTATTGAAAGCTAATTAGTTTGAATGTCTGAATCAAATTGAATAGTAATTCCACATCCTACAAAGCCAGTCCCAGTTACATAGAAGTCTCTTTCCTCTGGCTATGAGAATTCTGCATGTTGCTATCCCCAAGGGTTTGGGGCCTGGGAAAAGAAGGGCAGCGGCACATGTTCCTAAGTAGGGGCAAATGATCTGTGCATGATGTTGTCATTTTACACACTTCCTTTTGGCATCATTATGGTTTGCTATGGACACTACTGGTGACTGCAATACTGACTTCAAGACTATTAAGCTGACATAGCTTTCTCTAATTATGCTCCTATAAATATTATTCTTACCGATTCAAATATCCCGATTCTTAAATGTCTATATTGAAATCCTTCCCATTTGGGATGGAGGAACCCATGTTTTAAGCTGAGAGCTATTCTGCAACATGGGCGAGTTTGTCATTAATTCTAAATCTTTTTCAGACCTGCTCCTTGTTGTTGTTGTTGTTAATTGCGAAGTCGTGTCCGACCCATCGCGACCCCATGGACAACATTCCTCCAGGTCTTCCTGTCCTCTACCATCTTCTGGAGTCCATTTAAATTCACACCTACTGCTTCAGTGGCTCCATCCAGCCATCTCATTCTCTGTCGTCCCCTTCTTCTATTGCCCTCAATCTTTCCCAGCATTAGGCTCTTCTCCAGTGAATCCTTCCTTCTCATTAGGTGGCCAAAGTACATGAGTTTCAACTTCTAGTTTGCAGCAAACATATGAAGGTGTAAAATGGAATGAATTTGTCTTTATCCCCAGTACTGAACAATTTCTCCCCCAAAACTTTAGAATGACAAACTGAACACTGAATTTCATCCATGCTGTAATAAAAAAATAAACGTCATCTACAGTATACATATAGCATGTATATTATAAATCAGGAAGAAGGTATATGTTCTTCACAGTACATGCTTGTGTCCAACTTTAAACCCAAACATTTGTCATGGATAAAATGGAGATAGAATTAACACTCTGTCCACTTTTAGATTGCCTAATGCAGTGGTTCTCACCCTGTGGGTCGGGACCCCATTTGGGGTCGAACGACCATTTCACGGGGGTCGCCAAACAACGCAGTCCGCCATTTTTTCCCTTTTCCTTAGCTGTGCTACTCCCTTTTATTCTATTGGCTTGTGAAAGCCAATAGAATAGACTCTCTTGAATAGAGTCTACTTCTATTGGCTTTCAAAAACCAATAGGAATTGTCCAGGCTGTCTCTGCCCTGCTGAGCCCGCCAAAAGTCCCATTCTGCAAACAGTGCTGCACCAGTTGAGTAGTCCTCGACTTACGACCGGTTGAGTAGTCCTCAACTTATGACCGGTTGGGGGTCGTGGCAGTAAAAAGGTTGAGAACCACTGGCCTAATGCATGTACAATAATTCAATAATGTATTATGTATAACAATTCTATAAAATACTTCTGCATATAGGAAGACTGGGATTTAAAGATGGCAATTTATATAAAGTGAGATTTAAGATTGGTATGATTTACTGGTTGTGGTCAAATTTATACTATATTTTAGTTAATAAATGCTGCAGTATGAGCAGAACTAAAAATAGAGAAAGAAACACATATGGCTGTGCATTTTCTTTTAGAAAGTTTATTCAAAGCTAATTCATTTGAATTTCTGAATCAAAGCTGACTTTCTCAAAGGTATCTCAAAATGAATTGGGAAAACCCAATCAAAAGAACATGATTCACTGCTTTACATCAAAGTATAGAACTGCCTTATTTTCCAGATCAATTTAAAATGACACAAATCAAACTCAATATCTGAATCATACCAGCTGCTTTAATCAAACAACTTGTCAATATCTGTAAGATAATAGCTTTTTGAAGTTGAAACTTCAATTTTCATTAAGTGTTAAGATTTTAGAAAGTTAAGATTTTGGCATCTCCTAAAGTCTAAAAATATAAGAAAATGTTCTGATGAGACTCAAACATTTTTTAATCTTTTTCCTTGTTACTGAATATTTATTTTCACAAAGAGGAAAGCATTTCTTCAATGGAGACACAATAAATCATATAGACTGAAAAGTTTGATTATTAATAAGACAAAGATAAATTTTTTGAGACCGTATCTTTGGAATGAACATAAACAGATAGGAATACAAACTGAATAACTTTAAAACAACTGCAAAAATAAGGCGGAATACATAGAGACAACTGAATTTGAAAATCTTCAAAAATATTACAGTATGTGTTGAGCCTTATGACTCAGAAATCAAACAAGTTCAAGACTTAAAATTAAATGGATGCAGAATATAATATTTGATTTGGAACAGTTAGAAATGTAAGATAAACATATTCACTTTGAATATTATACTTGATATTATTCCTAAAAGATAGTTTGCTCCTGATATTTTAGTTCAATATTGATTGCTAAATGGACAGTTCATTTTTCTATGCTTGGTTCAATGTTGTATAGCTCAACAATTATGGAAAATATTTACAATAGAATGAATTACAATTTAAAAGCTGTATTTCCTTTCCAACCTATTTTTATTACTTTTATTAAATATTACTAAATTTTACACACCACAAAATATACTGAATTAGCTTGGTGCATGATAACCGTACAAGGATAAGTTTATAAAGTTTAAGTTTCCTACTGGAAAGTATGCACAGTTCCTTCTGCAGAAGAATATATGAAGCTCTGGGAATATGCCTCAATCTCCAAAATAATTTTGTATTTTAACAGTAAATCTGATACAGAATTTAATTCAATTTGGAAATCTGCATTTTGGAATTATAATTCTATATACATGGATTTGTGTCACATGAGAAATTTGGGTTTCTTATCATAAAAGTCTTCAATTGCTTAGATAGAAATTGCTGTAATAAATACTGTATGATGTTGTGTATGAAATTCTATAATGCTAATAATGTACTCTCTCTTTATTCACTGTGATTTATTTTTCATTTTTTGCTTCTTTTCCTTTTTCTTCCCTCCTTTGTGTCATTTTTTCTTTAAAATGCTCAATAAAAAATACCTCCATCATCAGTTTATGGATGCATTTAGTGATTTGAGATCATGACCAGAGATTTGACTATCAAGAGACATAACTGATTGTTTTCAAAACTTCGCTACAGTATAACACATTTGGATTTTATCACACATTTGAAAGTATCAATATTTTGCCTTACTGAATCTTAAGTCTTAAGGATTGAGTTTAACAATAATATTTTTAAAATGTCTTAGAATGCTTAGAAGCTAATATATACATATTAAAGGTTTCTGTAGCTCCTCTGCCATACCCTGCATTAGTAGGGTGGGAACATGAAGAAATAGAACATATTTATGCTGCAAGGTCATAGAGATAAATTTGACTTTTGCTTATGAAAAGTAGTTACAATATAGCTTTATAATGCTGTATGGTACAATTTTACTATTAAAATAGTATTTTAATAATATTATCACACACTAAATTGTATTGTATCACAGTATTAATAATTGTTCCACTGTTAGTTAGATAGATAGATAGATAGATAGATAGATAGATAGATAGATAGATAGATAGATAGATAGATAAATAGATAAAAAAGGCATTCACGGAGGAAATGGAGGAAAGAAAACACCTTTTCCATCTCTGTAGGCACAATGGGTACCCCATAAAATTTATTGGACGCCACAGTACTCTACCGAAGTCACCCCAAGATCCATCTATTGGGGTACCACCATCTCAGACAACTCGTACCACCCTTCCTTACATCTGCAACATCTCGGAGGCTACTGCCAGGCTATTGGCACCCCATGATATAAAGGTTGCACATAGACCTGACCAGACGTTGCATTCCTGCATTATGAGACTTAAAGACCCGCTCCCCGTTGCAGAGAAGTCTGGAGTCGTCTACAAGATTGATTGTAGTGACTGCCTAAGCAACTATGTGGGGGAGACTTCAAAAAGGGTCAGAACAAGAATGCAGGAACACAAGCTGGCAATAAGAAGAGATGAGCAGTACTCCCAGATATTCACTCATATGGCAGAGTTTGGTAATAAATTTAATTTTGATGGTGTGAGGGTAGTTGCCAGTGATACTTCTAAGAGTGGTAGGTTGCTCAAAGAGGCCTGGTTTTCAGACAATAAGTCAATCGATCGGCATGTGGACTTACGCCCAGCATACCAGGCCGTGAAGGCGTGGGAAACACGCACATGATTTGGGAGAAAATATTTGAACAACAAAAATTTTGAGCACCTATCAGATGAGACTGGCAACAAGGAAAAGAAAAATCTGCAATTCAAAGTCCCCTCGATTGACAACCTACAGGTATGTCCACCACAAATTAAGAAACCTATTGATGCCAATGGCCCATCCCCGGGTGCCCTGGATATCACGAACAAAAAACTCCCCAATTGATATAGAACAAGCCTGTTGCCTTAATAATCATACTGACCCCCCTGTCTCCAATGATACCTCTAGCATAATACATCTGGTCACTAACACATCAAAAGTGTGTATGAACTCAAAAAGGGAAATGATTACCATGAATGATGGTAGAATTAAATCCTCACCCCTCTGCCGTGCTGATCGGAATCACCAAGACGGAGACATGCTCCCGAAAGACGCATGGAGGATTGGCGTTTGTAACCGCCCTGTCACGGGAGTAGTTACGCGCTCCCAGAGAGCGGCTTTACAGAAGCTTGAAAGAGAGGCAACTGGATTGGGAATTGCACCGGACCACATGAAGGAGGAGTACGGAGGATATCAAGCACATACTAAATTAACTCAAACACCCCGGAGAGCACTTACAATAATGAAACAAGGCGGACCTTGGACTCAATTAGATGACATGCTGGGAACAGTGGGGGAAAATAAAAGCACGGAGGGGGTTAACATGAGGACTGTGAGGGTGCTGGAGGGACGATAAGAGTAGATGCACTGAAAAACAAGGACCAAAGTGAAACCCTCGGTATGAAGAATGGTGATAAATGCACAAATAAGTGTGATGTGTGCCAGAAGAGTGGAAGAGAGAAATGCCCCGGAAAACACAGGAGGAGGGGCCAGCTCGATAAAGAGGAGGACACTTTAACTGTATTGTTTTTATCTCCTGATGAACGTCTTTTTTATCACTATGTATATACCCAGGAATCGTTAGCATCCCTTTATTTTTGTTGTATCCTTTGCCAATGTAAACTTTTCTTTGTCCATTAAAATGTAGTTGGAAAACCTCCAAATACTGAATTAACTTTTGTGATTACATTTAAAAATATTAGCTTTCATTCAATATTTCAAGTGAAAAATATCAGTCCATCTCATCATCTCAAATACTAAGCCATAATTTAGATATACTCCATGTTGGGGCCCATGGCAATAATCCTAAAATAGACATGCTAAATAAAGTTATTAGTAACTATCAATACAGGGAATCCCCATTTATTGACTAGAATTGGGACTAACAACTCTACTGCTAAGTAATGTGGGCATTAAATGAAATGACGTGTAGCCATGTTGGACTTACAACATCAATGCCACTGTGGTCTTTGAGGGCAATGTTACATGATCACAACTTGCGATTTCCTGCCAGCTTCCCCAATGATTTTGCTTTTCAGAAGCCAGCTGTAATGATGATGATGATGATGATGATGATGATGATGATAAAGTTGGAAGGGACCTTGGAGGTCATCTAGTCCAACCCCCTGCTGAGGCAGGAAACCCTATACCATTTTGGACAAATGGCTGTCCAGTTTCTTCTTAAAAACTTCCAGTGTTGGAGCCTTCACCGCTTCTGGAGGCAGGTTGTTCCACTGGTTAACTGTTCTAACTGTCAGGAAGTTTCTCTTTAGTTCTAGGTTGCTTCGCTCTTTGGTTAGTTTCCACCTGTTGCTTCTTGTCCTGCCTGCAGGAGCTTTGGAAAATAGCTTGACTCCCTCTTCTTTGTGGCAGCCCCTGAGATATTGGAACACTGCTATCATGTCCCCCCTCGTCCTTCCCTTCGTTAAACTAGACATACCCAATTCCAGCAACCGTTCCTTATATGTTTTAGCCTCCAGTCCCCTAATCATCTTTGTTGCTCTTCTCTGTACTCTTTCTAGAGTCTCAACATCTTTTTTACATCATGGTGACCAAAACTGGATGCAGTATTCCAAGTGTAAAAGTCACAAAAGGTGATCACGTAACTCTAGGACACTGAAACTATCATAAATGTGCCTGAATTGTGATCACATGACTGCAGAGACAGAGCTGCAAGTTTGAAGACCTGTTGTAAACCTGCTTTTTCAGTGCTGTCATAACTTGAGATAGTAGACGAGGCACTCAGTAAATGGCAACTAAATAGAAGCCCATATTTGCATCAATTTTTGCCTTGAGAGATAAAATTACATGTAGAATAAAGAAGGGACCCAGATTAGTATAGTGGTTAAGGTACTTGGCTAGGAACTGTGAGTTCTAGTCCCACCTTGGGCAGAAAGCTAGATGGATGATCTTGAGCCAGTCACTCTCTCTCAGCCCTAGAAAGCAGACAATTTTACACACTGCAGAACGCAGTCACCAGGAGTCAATAACAACTTGAAAGCATGAAAACAAAACAAAGGAATAAATGAATATAGTCCTCAAAAATGGCTACGTGTTAGGGTAGTCACAAAGCCTTCTTCACATTTTAGAATACAGTATGCAGAAGCAAATATTAAGCCCTTCTTTTTTAAATATATAAGCAGCCATCTCATTTGCCAGAAGTGAATGGCTGCTTTGGAAGTTGCTCTCAGCTGCCACCAAGAAGAAAAAAAGCAGAGCTAAGGGGATGTGCATACACACAAGTATGAACACACACGGGAGCATTCACGCAAGCCTTGGAATAATGCTGCTGCATTAACTGTTTGAAAAGAGATGGTGGGCATATTATCCTGAGCACCTATTTCAAAGGCATTCCATAGGTCTACTAAACAACTGATCACTGAACAGTTTATTGAACTGTATATGGGAGAGGCCAAAAAAGAAGAGAAGAATAAAATGAGTGTGTTTAATTAGCAGGAACTTTGGCAGGGGGGAATTATCTTGCTTAATTGTGGACAGTTGGGAAGAAACAACAAAACAGGCATACACATTATTTCTGCTGCTATTCCATTATTAATTTTTTCTTTTCCTTCTGAAATTCATTCTACTGTACTCTTTTTTTAAAAAAAATCCAGAAATGTACTATTTTCTGGGGTGAAAACCCACCATATTATCTAAACCACACATACTGCAAATAATATGGCCTTAAACTGGCAGAAAAATGCTTTCTCAACTCCTTTTCAGGACATTCATCTTTTCCACAAAAAAACAGAGGAAGCAAAGGAAATCCCTGGAATGCAATTGCTGAACATAAAGTTACAAAGCAATGAATAAGGCAGACCATGAATGTGTAGACGATTCAAAAGTCATCTTTTACTTCCAAATTATTTGTACAGAAGTAGAAAATGAAATTTGCTCCTATAAATAACTGTCAACCGAAGGACAGGAGTTTTCAATTCTGTCTTTTAGTTTTCTAAACTTGCATAACAGCATTTTGCAAGTTATACAGACAGCTGAGTTTATAGTCCTCATACAATTGGAACTTGCAACCAATAGTAGTTCTCTGTAATACTCACTGAATTCACTCACTACGTGTTAGGTGTACACATGTACCATTTTAGATGCATATATTAAGATCAGCATTATATAGAAAATGTCCTAGGTATCCCACATTAACAGCCATAGAAATTAAAGCAGCATGCAGTTGTGTGAAATGATTATTTTAAAGAATCTAAAAATCCAGGGAAAATTTTCCAAGATAAACAATTGCAACTTCAATTAATGCCTACCTCTAAACCTGAAACTAATCTGTGAACATTCAGAGCTGCTGCTCCCATTTACCAATGAAAATCACAGAACATTTGTTTTCTTCCTGTACTTGCCAAGAGAAGGTCAAAGTTTCTTTCTTATAAACAAGTCTTACAAATTCATGATGTTCAGCATGATGTCATGTCTTAAAATGATAAGCTGGCAGCCCAAGGAACTGACATTCTGTAAAGATGTGCACAACTTTATGTTTATGCTACTTAGAATGAAGGTTCTAATAAGTCATCGTCTGTATTTCTTTAAAGAGGAGTTTTATAACTGTGATGAATCACAACGGCAAAAGATCAAAGTTTAAAAACATCAATGATGCCATGGGGTATTTTTTAATCTTGTAATGAATGATGATCATGTGCTCTTATGAAGTTGGTCCAACTGCCAACGCCAGATGTGTATATTAAGAAGTTGTTTGTGATGTGACAAGCCCTGGCTCAGCTGCCAGGGAAAGAGAGAGCAAGAATGAGGAACAGGATAACATGCTTCAGACATCCCAGTAAAATAAATGCAGGTCCTGGCAGAGAGGAGGACTGTTGACGCATGTGCCTTATCTGAATTCCTAGTTAAAGAGGCTTGATAATTAGCCTCATTTACCTAGTTTTGTGTTTTGTTGGTGCCAACTGAACTAATTTATTGCTATGATTAATTACCAAATTTACTATGCAAATTAGTCTTGGAATTCTCAGGAGGAAATGAAATTGTAGCATATTTCTCCACAAAAATATTTAGATGGGAAAGTTTGTGGAGGTATGAAATTGCTCTTGTCCAAGTTGAATCATGTTTTAAAATTGTTTCTGTAATTTTTTCCTTTTCTTTAAACTATCATTTGTTGACACAGTGTACTGGGTTTTCTTATATATTATTGTTATCCCAGATGGAGCTTTAAACAGTAGTTTATTCAAGCTGGATCAACCCAAACAATTCTTGAGACATTTCATTAAAAAAGAAATTTAAAAGAAAACTAAAAATTCAGGCCATACCAGACTGAATGAAAAACAAAAGAAAGAATAGAACAAGAAATGCTAATTAGAAAAAATGGAATCCAGAAGATAATAATAAACGCTTTTTATTGCAATTGAATTCTCATACTTAATTCACTAGATTTGTTCTATGGTAATCCATTGGGTCCAGCTCACACTTATAGGGCATCCACATTTACGCAGAACTCTAAGCAAGATCTTTATTAAAAAGTGAAATTAGGTATTTTAAGAAGCTGGGTAAAATATGGAGATCCCCTTGTCATCCATACCATGTTTCTAGCTCAGATATGTTCAGTCATGGGAGGAAAGGATCTGGAAGTTCCTATTAATAAATCTTATTTATTAGATAAATTAGATATGCTAAAGGTCTGTTGTAGTCATTATTTTTCCTCTTTTGGTCCAAACAGAATAACAAATAGATCAATCAGCACATTATTAAATATAAAGTTGTATTTTGTTTTGGTTTTTTTTTCATATTTTAAAACATATATCCAGCTATTTTGAGAACAAGCCAGTTCTTTACAATTGCGAAACTTAGGAAACTTGGTTCAGTGCCCAAAGCATATCTTTCAAGAAATAAATTCTATAGATCAAAATATAGCCTTTTGTAGGTGAAAAGATGCTTTATGCCAAGAGTTCCAGTGTCACTGTAATTTTTTTCTTCACATGGAAGGATGTACTACTTGGCACATAACATTCCTAGCAATATTTTACACATGGAAGTCCTTTTGTTGAAATATTTCTTCCATGTTGGACTATCACATGTTGCTCTGATGGCCAAATTAACTTTTCTCTACATTCTGAAATTGCCTTGCCTGTTTAGAAATTTCCCATTTCAAAGGTACATCAGAATAACCAAGCAGATTTCCAAATGGGAACAAATAAATTAATTCCAGATGTCAAAAACTGTTAGTGTTCCACAAGGGACAACATTCTTTCAAAGTCAATAAAATGCTAGCAGTTACATTTGAGAGAAGACCCTTTTTCAATAGCAGTAAATTTAATAGAGATTAATGAAGTAAACAGGAAAGCCTTGTGCTATATAATGACAACAGACTTTACATGGGTAAGCAAACTGAGAAAGAGTTTCCAATAGTTCTTCATTGTTAATCAGAAAAAAAGGATAACAATAAAGAGAAGTAGCAACTGGATTGCTCTTCTGCAATATTTCGGAAAATAAAACTGATCTTACCATCATTTATTCATCAAAGGCAAGCAAATGACTGAAATGATCCTTTTAGAAGAATTCAAATTTTTATTAATGTGGTTATTCTTCAAATAATAGTTAATCTCTAACTTAAATACAAGCATGCTTCATCAAACAACCTCGGTTTTTAATTAACACAAAAAAGAAGGATTTAAGATTGTCTTATCAAGATATTTGCCTTATAAATGGCACTGAATATTAATTGAATTTTTCCAAGAGACAAAGGCAGACAGATAAACCAGGATGGATTAACCAGGTCTGACTGTGCATATCAAAAAGCACAGTGTACAACAATGACTGGAACATGACCAAACCACTGTCATAGCAAAGCTCACTGTCTTTCTTGAAAGTACATTTTTACTCCTGAAGGAATGTGCACATGATATACAACAGAAGTAGACACATACTACCTGCTCGACCATACAGCACAATAAGAAATCAAAAAAGGAAAGAAGTAGTGCATTAACTACCAGTAGCTATAAGAAGCTTCCAAGGATAGTAAAGTATTGTTAAGATTAACATCCATCCAACTTGCGAGCAAGTCACTTTTAAGGTCTCATATTCTACTGTTTTTCCTGGAACTCCATCCAAAGGAAAGATAGGAACAACCACTCTCTGTGTCCTAATCTCTTCCAGCTAGTCAGTTTCCACCCTACAAAACAGGCTGCTAGCTACAATATTGAGTCACACAGGAGATCTAGCTGTTGTAAATACCATAACAACTTAGTCAGGCCTTTTCCCCTTTATATTATTTTGCTAGTTGAACATTAAAAAAATCATTTCATCTTAATAATAGCTGGTTTTGATCTTATGTGGAACTTATACGTCTTTCCAGAAGTTTGGATTTGGAAAGAATTAGTATACACAACTTCTCCAGTTCATCCATTCTCATTCTAGGATAATAGCTTGTGGTCTGTTGCCTTCTTTACTGAAAGTTCAATTTAGGTATGTGCAATAGGTCAAAATATTGGGTTCAAAAAACCTTGCCAGAAGAGGACTGTGACTGAGCAACTTTATGGGTTTATCTTAACCATTGGTTGGCCAATATACTTTCAATTTCTGTACTTTAAGGAACTGGCCGAACTCTGAACGCTCAGGTCAGATCCCCGTCTCCTTACTTCCTTGAGCATTGTGGAGTGGAGTGGAGTGAAAAGGGATATTGAATTCTGCAATAAGGAATGAGATCATCCTTTCTGTGTTAATAATAGAAATAGTGAAATCATTTCTGACAAAAGATTTAATTTAGATTCAATGGATTTTGAACTCCACAGAGGTGGCCAAGTGGCTAATCTTCAAGGAGGCTAATCATGTAGATCCATTTCAGCTTGGCTATGTGAGCTTGCCTTGATGGCTTTCATAAATTCCCTAGTGACTTTCAGTGCCACAGCAACCATGGTAATCCATCTGTACAGCCTCCAGGTTCTAAAGCATTAATAATCCTAGTTGTTTAGCTGGAGGGGAGAAGATGGTGCTTCTGAAATTTATCCCATGGTTGCTGGGCATGGAAAATTCATTTTGCCTCCCGTGTTATTAATGTATGTGAAATCACTAGGGCAGTGATGGCGAACCTTTTAGAGACCGAGTGCCCAAACTGCAACCCAAAACCCATTTATGCATCGTTGGGTGCTAGGTGGGTGTGGCCCATTGGGTAGGTGTTGCCCATAGGGTGGGCATGGCTGCGGTGGTAATAGCAAACTAGGTGGGACTAAAAAGTTCAATCAATCAATTCCAACTTTGCAAGATCTTTTTTTTTCCCGCGAGAAGTTGAAATTGACTGATTGATTGAACTTTTTTTTTTGTACACGGCGGCAGAGGCCTAAAGCAAAAAGGTTTTATAAAACCTAGCTGAAGGCCTAGGACTGAGGCGATGGCGTGCGTGCCCACAGAGAAGGCTCTGAGTGCTGCCTCTGGCACCTGTGCCATAGGTTCATCATCACTGCACTAGGGGGTCTCATTGGGAGATTTATGTTAACATATCACCAACTTGCAGACACAAGCAAATTTCTATTTCTTCCAATCTCTAGTCTCCTTAAAATATAAATATTCTGAAAGCTGATGCTCCTATTATTTTCAGATTTGATTAATTTGTTTTATGTATCCACTAAGTTTGAGATATGCTAGACTGATATTTTACTGTCTATCCCTATCTCTTTGCTTGTGTTGCTTTAATAGTTTTTCTGCCACTCTTGTCTTGTTTTTTTATTCATACTTTCTCATTTTCATTATTTATTTTATAGTAGACAGTGAGGGTTGTACTCTGAAAGCAATGTAAAAATCAGTTTAAAAAATAATCTATGTTTTCAACCCTTTAACTGCCTGCAAAAAAAGAAAAACTATGGCTGAATGATGATCAGCTCCAGAGTTTTCCATCTTTGCATATATTTCATGGAGTGAGGACAGGAAACAGGTTTTCACAAAGATAGTCCCTATCCAGAAACACAATTGGTTCAATTGACTGGTCCAAAAGTACAGTAGTGGATTATTTCAATTTCAATCAATTTTTCATCATCAGTTACAGACTGATATTTACAATTGGTCCCAATCCTTCTTATCTTTAACAAATCTGTTAAAGCTACTTTGTTTGAACATGGTTTTGGCCTTTAGTTATTCTTAGGTGTCTTTTCTTATTTATACATTTTTATATTAAATATTTAATCTTATTGTTGCCTGCTCAAAATCTGACAGGATTGGGGTGGGATATATACACTGGAAATAAATAACAATTACCATACCCCAGAGGGCTCACTGGGTTTCCAGACGTGACCATAGAAAGTTTAGGAGTTAGGGCAAGAATGTGTTTTGATTGATCACGGCACTATAAGGAAACCATATCATTTTTTATTTTGATACTACACACAAATGAGATTTTATTGTGGGAATTTTTTGTAACCTCCTTTTGGTATGGCTATAGCTCTAAATTTGGATAGAAATATTCAAAATTGATGAGTTTGTTAAATCTCTGGTTTAGAAATTAAATCTCTGGATTAGGACAAATAGGACAGAAGTACCAAAACTGGCACATAATGAGTGGAGGGATGGGAGAAGGAAGAGATATTAAGCCTAATATTTTTTATAAAGTATAAATCAAATTTAAACCCAAATTTCCTATATATGGAGAAAATATAAACTATATATTATGTTCTCAGTATTTTGTAATACATTGTTGTACTAGGTATTTTGTATTTATTTTGGTAGCGAACACAAATTCAGTGATGAGAAAAATCTCATTTTTCAGGGTGGTAAGATCAGCAGACAACTACATTGAAAATATGCTTTAAAAAGAGGGCAAAAATTCTTAATTAACAAATCAGGATGTTCTTTTTCTCCCCCATATGCCTGAATATTACATCCTTATAAAATCTTGACCAGGTTCACTCAGATCTTGAAAACTGGCACTTTCAACTATACAAATAGCCAAAGTCATATTAACATTTGGATGTTATTCTGGAACAAAAGCCCACTTAGCAGTTTGAGACAATGTGAATACAATATTATGAACGTTTAACCTGAACCTTCAGATATGAGATACAAAATGCAATTTCCATATCTTACTGAATTCAATAGAAAACTAGAGATCAGGTTTACACTTCTAGATTGTTTAGGGTGATTTACAAAAATTGCCAAGAAAAAGTGATTTGTAATAATTATTAATTATGTTGTGATGAAAGGCCCAGATGATTTTGACAAATTATACAGTATTCCAAGTGGAGAAATCTCCTAGAAAGATGAGCTAGTAGAGAAAAGGCTAGTCTGAACTCCATGAGTAACACTTTATTCAAGTATCAAACTGTGAGAAAAGTCATCCATGTAATTTTGATTTTAGAAGATTATAAGGCAAGATAACCCACAACTTCAGGCTAAAATTCATGAGACACCAAATAAATAATCAAAAATGAAAAATTTCATTCCTGGATTGCTTACTTACATTCTAAACTTGCATACTACAGCAATCTGCCTCAAGGCTCAAGACTTGAGAAACAAGGCTGAATGTGCGAGCTGAAGAATCTATCTAGATACTGAAAATAAACTATAGCTATTTATTTCTACAGATTATCTATACTGTATCCTAGATCACAAATAGAGAATATAGTACTTACTCCGTGGTTCCCTTGGTCCATCTACTGTCACTTTTATAGCTCTGTGATATGTAGCAACTTGTGGAGGATTTGTAAGGACAGTTATTGTCAGAGTAAAACTTTTTCCTGTTTAAAAAAAAGGAGAAAAAATAGAAATCACTATAGAAATGTTTGCATGAAATCTAAAAAATATAAAACATTCATAAAATGTTAAATTGGAATGGAACAAAATATGTATCTGCTTCTCCCACTTATTGTGAAATTCAGCAAAGTACCACAAATTTAAAAATCTGAATTTTTATATCAGATCATAAGGTAGTGGCAATAATTAGAAGCAATATCTCCTTCAAGAAATAGACATTTCTGCTTGAAGAGCAAACTACTTGTAAGTAATAATTTTTAGTGCTGCAATGTATAGCTAGCATCAAAGGTGAGTTAGCCACAGAAACTAAATGGAAGAAGTCAGCTAAGGTGTGAACAGTCTTTTCACAGACCCTGTCCACTGTGGCAGGTAAAAAAGAGTAGGATGGAACACGGTTCTACCTGTAGAAGTAGGAACTGCTGAATAAGTCAGCTAAGAGTAAAATTCTCACAATAGGCTGAGCACATGTATTTCTACAGCATTGTGGCTCACATCACAGGGCCTCAAAGAAAGATAAGCAAGGAACACAGAAGGAAATGCATTAGATAGCTAGATTGGTCTTTGTGTAGAAGAACACAATATGTATGTTTCCTTGACCTTTAGAGAAAAGCTGGGATAGTATTGCCACATACAAATCATAAATAAATACACATACAAAATAACTACAACTGCTAAGGGCCCTGTAATTAATCCTTATAACTAAAGTTATGGAAGAGCAAAATCCACAGCAAACCAGTGTCTTTCTAAGGCCACTAAAATAATGAATAACTGTTCAGTTCTCCAGAGCTCTGCGCCAAGAAAAGAAGGCTGGATATGGAAAGCTTCCTTGATGTTAGAAGAACTACTTCAGCCACAGTCTTAACTTTAGAAGTAACTATGGAATTAACTGAATTCAGTTCAATTTTGTTTCAGTCAGAAAAAAGTTAAAGAGAATATTAATATCTTAAAAATGTAAAAGGACTAAAAAGGACAGGTTCTAAAGAGAAACATCCTGTAATAAATTATGATACCTAATTAGTATTTATTATTTTCAACTCCAAAATTCAATCCAAAATAATACCTATTTGGATATGTTGCGTACAAAAAAAAAATCTAACAGTCCAGTTTCATTTAGGAAACATTAGGAAAGATTACTGTAAGATGTACAGAACTATATATTGTACATTAGGGACAAATTTCACCTGCAAATAATTTTTTTTAACTATATATCGATGGACTAAGTGAATACATGAGGCCAATTACATTCACTTATCTGCACGCTCTTAGAGGAACAAAGTCATATAGCAGATACTCAAAGTGAAGAAGAGTGATAATGAGGAAAGAAGTAAGACCCTGGGTTGCTACTGCCTGAAAGAAATTGGCTTGCAAAAAAGCCACAAGATCAAACTGTTTCCTGAAGAGAAGGTCCGATTCAAACACCAAAGGCATTCTTACATCTTTAGGATTCAAAGAAAATATGGAGATGTGACTGTGTGGGTACACAGGATGCTATGCTGCAGCACAGCAGCTTTCCGTTGCATCAGGGGCTCAGCTTTGAGAACAGCAAGCAATGCCTGGATTTGGATCTCATGAACATAGCTAAAGAGTTCTCTTCCTACCAACAGAATGTGAATTGCAGTGGCCATGAACATCTGCAGCATGCCTGTGGCAATAGGGATCAAGTCATATTATTATTAGTTAGGACATGACATATGGATTGGACTGATATAATTTGCCCTCCGCAGAAAGCCAAATTCTACTCCAGCACTTACTGCAAGGGAGATTTGCTCAATTGAGGAGAATTTCACTTTCTCCCGCTGTTTAACTGAAAGGAATGTGCTGTTTTTATATTTGACTTCACATGGTTTTATCATTTAACTTGACTTTATCATAATACAGAGAACTAATATATATTACTTCTGGGAGCCATAATAGAGTGCCAGGGCTTCCTATGTTCAATATGCCTATGGTAATAGGAAGCTAATGATATAATCCACAAAGAAAATGAGAGATAGTCCCCCTTTCCCTGGATGATATTCCAGCTATTAAACCTTAAACAAACTATCTGCCCAGGGTGAGAATGTGCTTTAAATGCATAAAATGTTATGTTCCTCTGAAAATCTCAATTACCATAATAGAAATTCTACAGATGGATGTGGTGCCCTGCAACTCTGCAAGTGTTAGGAAACGAAAACGGCTACAAAGAACAGACAGAATCTTCACCCAGGGAAGGCTGTGGCCTTTGTTCTGCAAGTCACTGACAGTTCTAATCAGTGAGATATGCAAGTGTTAATCATTTCAGATAGTCAAAACTGCAAACTGTTTCAAGACAGGAAGAGGTGGGCGTGCAACAGTGACTCAATGCAACAGTCAGCTATCTCATGGCTTATGGCTCACTTTGCCTCCTGCTTTACCAGAATCTTTAAAAGATCTTAAAAAAAAACCCAGCCATCTAGGGACTTTGGGTTTCTACCTACTCCATCCCACTTCATGGAACTCCAAGGGTATTAATGAAAGCACAAAATGTTAAGAAAATGTAGCAGCACTAAATGTAATTTTTTCAAAGTCTAATACAAAACAGGAAGTGTGACTGAGTGGGTATGTGTGGGTGTGCAGAGGCACACACATGTGTAATACAGAACAGGTCTGTTGCTGTCTCATTCAGTTCTCAATCCTTCCTGTCACATCATTTATTATCACTCATGTGGTTTCAGAACATTTGGAGAAACGTTACTCGAAAAAGAGAGGATGTAATAGTAAACTTCCAATGTAACAGTCACACACAAAGAGAAGGCCTGCTTGTTCTCAGTGCAAGCTGACATGCTTGGGCAATCCATCTGACTACCCCAGCACACTTTATGCCATAAAATCTATTAAGAGGCAGGGAGGGTTATTGTGATCTTTAAAAATACATAATATGACAGCAGACAGAAATAGATGCTCTGTGAAAGAAGTCAGCTGTCACTATCCTTGTTTTAAAAAGGCAGAAAACTGTTATTTAACTGATTTTCCTTTGACATAGCAAATTCTATTCCAGATCACTGACATTAATTTGAATGTTTTCCTTTTTTTAGACTGTATTAATTTTAGTGTGCCTTATTCTTTATAATAGTACCTTTGGCCATCACTTAAAATATTTTCGCAGTACAGAATGTAACTAATCAATTCTAGAAATAAATAACTCCATAGAATAAGGCACTAAAATAATGCGGATGCTTCTTGAGAATATATCTGAACAGGTCAATATAAAGCAGTGGTTCTCAACCTGTGGGTCAGGACCCTATTTGGGGTCAAACGACCATTTCATGGGGGTCGCCAAACAACGCAGTCCGCCATTTTTTCCCCTTTTCCTTAGCTGTGCTACTCCCTTTTATTCTATTGGCTTTCGAAAGCCAATAGAATAGACTCTCTTGAATAGAGTCTAATTCTATTGGCTTTCAAAAGCCAATAGGAATTGTCCAGGCTGTCTCTGCCCTGCTGAGCCCACCAAAAGTCCCATTCTGCAAACGGTGCTGCACCAGTTGAGTAGTCCTCGACTTACGACCGGTTGAGTAGTCCTCGACTTACGACCGGTTGAGAGTCGCGGCATTAAAAAGGTTGAGAACCACTGATATAAAGTCAAAGAAGCCTGTGTTCAGATTTCAGGTTCTGCAAGGATCTACAAGAAAACCTGTTTAATTAAGCTAGCTAGGAGGAAGATACTTGGTGTGCTTTTATTATATTCTACCACATCAAAATAAAGTACTTAAAGAAAACTAGAAGCACAATTCTACAGCCCTTGGGACAGGGTCAAGCACAGATCTCTAACCAGGGGTAATCTGACTATAGAAACCTTTTTCATACCAGCTACTAGGAGCCGTACTTGCTGAAGCTGGAAAAATCTTAAGTCAACCAAGTCTTGCAATGGGTGCAGTTCCCTAAGTCCCTCCACCCATCATTCCACAGGGATTTTAGACCAATCATCTAATCTGCCTGCCCTGTTTTCCCTCCCATGCCTTGCATATGGGAAGAAAAATTAAAAACCAAAACGAAAGCAAAAAGAGGGGCCAACCTTTCTCCAGCTTTGCAGAATGAGTTTCTCGTAACTTAAGATTCTTAGGGATATATAAAACTTACAAAATAAAAAGCATGAACCAGTCAGAGAGAAGCACAGCACCATTTTGTGAGCATTAATCCTTAAATCACTAGAATTTTAAAAATTGTGGATCATGAAAATATTCTTTTACCACCAGACTTTTCCATTTTCCTCTGAATCATTAAACATTATTTCTGAAAGCAAATGATTCCTTTTAGGGAGTTAATATGAACCTCGCTAGTTAGGATGTAGTGCTGCTTTAGAAAATATCCATATTATTCACTCTTTGTCACTGACATATTTAACTGACATTAGATAAGATAGAAACTGCCTTAGCACATATATCACTTTCCATACAGAGCAATGACTAAGGTGTGAGTACTCTGATCTTAAACTTTTGGATGCATGTATCCCACAACTTCAAAATAACAAATGTCACTGCAACAATGTCTCCTTTGCTGCACTAATATATATTCTAATTTTAATGAGCCTATGGATATCTTTCCTGATGCCTGTCGATTATTAATTGGAAAGGTCACTTACTGCAAAGCAAAACAGCAGCCTTGAGTGCCATCTTTATTTTCATTCTTTGGTAGGGTCTTAATGGAAAATAAATATGGAGAATGGCTGTAATGTTTAAGAATCAAAATACTGTCACTCAGAACATTTTGAATAGTGCTCCGTTTCACAACAAACAAAGCATGTAGAAAGATGTAGAGAACATTCTGCTCAGAGGCAGTTAGAAGGGATGTTGAAAACTTTAGTATTTTTGTATGTGTCCCTCTGTGTGTACACATCAATATTTACTTCTAATTTTTTGAATTGTTGTGTGAATGAATGTTTTATCTGTGTTCTATGTTTTTAAAAATCTACCCAAATTCTGTTTCTACATGATTCTTGAGAAAATCACTTTTCTTTTGGCCATAACGGTTACTTGCTTGGAAATGGATGTTTGTGGTTGGCCATACCATGGCTCATGGCCTGGAGGAGTCTTCTATTGCAGCTACTGAATTAGGACAGTCAAGACATGTTCTTAGAATTCCTGATGTGCCCACTGGCCAAAACATTACCCTAGTGTGCGAAAGAGACAAGTTGGTCTCTTGGGCAGTTAAGTAATTATACCTAGCTATCCCAGCCAAAACTTTAACCAGACTAATTTAACTCTCATAATTTTCTTAAAGGAGCATTTGGAAAGTTACCCAATGAATTCTGTCAATGGTGATGGAGCCTCTGTTTAAGAGCATATAATTATCTAGAGAAAGTAACTGGTTATAGTGAAATTAGATCAGATTTGCCAAGCACAGGTAGCCTTCAACATATGATCACAACTGAACCCCAAATTTCTGTTATTAAGCAAGACAGTTGTTAAGTGAGATTTGTACCATTTTACAACCTTTCTTGACACAGTTGTTAAGTGAATTACTGCAGTTGTTAAGTTAGTAACATGATTTTTAAGTGAATCTGGCTTCCCCATTGACTTTGCTTGTCAAAAGATTGCAAAAGGTGATCACATGACCCCCGGGGACACTGCAGCCATCATAAATATGAATTTTGATCACGTGACCATGGGGATTCTGCAATCATCGTAAGTGTGAAAAACAGTCACAAATCACCTTTTTCAGTGCTGTTGTAACTTCAAACAGTCACTAAGTGAATGGTTGTACATTGAGGACTCCCTATAGATATGCTCTCTCTGAATTGAAGTATAAATAGTAAATAATATTGGATTACAGCAGAGTTAAAAGTAATATGAAAAAGCCAATATAGGAAGTAGATAACTGGAATAAAGAGTGAGGTGCATATTTGTGTATTGATAAATAACTATGAGGGAAAAAGTATTCCTTTGAGGACAGGAAATAACACATGACTGGAAATGCCTTATGGAATTTGCCTGCTTCTCTGGCTGCCTTCCTATTTCCTCTCTCCTTCTGCAACTATTAATATGCTTCAAAAGACCAGATCAGGCAACTGAAAGCGGATAAAGTGATTAAAGAAGTTAGTGATGGCACAGGGCAGTAGGTAAACAGCTGAGTAGGCCTTTCTAAGTATTTGCACAGCTAGATTAGATAAAAATGCAGAAGAGGATTTCATGTGAAGTTAGAGAAATGATGAAGTCATGATAAACAAGGAACATATGGGAGACCAGAAACAGCTCAGTAAGCCGACTGATAATTTAGACTGTGACTTCAATGTAAAAGAAAGAAGTAAAATTAGAAACACATAAGAGTGTGTGGACATTCGATTTCCACCAAATAGGAAAGAAAAACACTAACATACTTTTTATTTTCAAAGTTCAAAGTTTATTTTCAAAGACCACCTGCAGTGGTCCCTTCTTAGAAGTTGGCTCCTCTTAAAGCAGTGGTTCTCAACCTTTCTAATGCCGCGACCCCATAATACAGTTCCCCATGTTGTGGTGACTCCCAATCACTTATACATCACCGGGTGCCAGGGGCGTGGCCAAAGAAAAGGGGAAAAAAATGGCGGACAGCCTTGTTTGGCGACCCCCGTGAAATGGTCGTTCGACCCCAAATGGGGTCCCGACCCGCAGGTTGAGAACCACTGTCTTAAAGCCCTCTTTGCCTTTCTCTTTGAATCAAGTGAGAGCAGCAGAGTCCTTTGGAGTCTTACCAATGGGCCTGTCCTTAAAAACAGGAGATGGTTTTTCAAAGCAATCTGATCTGTGATTGCCAGAACAAAGTTCTTCAGTCGGCATAAATTCTCATGTTTGTCCTTGTCTGGTTTTTATCTGCATGTATGTTTCAGAAGTGTTACCTGGACCTTGGCTACAAGGCTACCACGGACCAGTTATGGTGTTGACTTAGCCAAGAACATTCTTGCTGTGTGTAGATCATATAAGCTCCTGTTAGCTACTACTATTTCCTTTCCTGCTATTTTAAGCAGTATCATAAAAATCCTTCACAAATGATAACTCTTTTCTTTCTTTTTCTCTGCTCTGTGTCTGAGAGACAAGTCTGGACCAATTTCTCCATCCTGCCTCTGGCAGCAAAATGCAGCTAGCATTTCGGATCCTCTCCCAAATCCCAGCTGCTTCAAAGGAAATACCCTACTTTCTTCTGTTAAGATCATAAGAAATAGAGGAGGAGGGGGTCAGCTCTGTTTGGACATAATTACACTTCATCAAAAGAAGCTTTCTTCATCTTCCATGCGTGAAAAGTCTGCAAGCAGTTAAGTCTGTCTCCCCCCACCTCTCCCTCCCCCTCCCTCTCTCTCTCTCTCTCTCTCATTCATTCATTCATTCTTATTTCTTTTTTAATATAAAAATTGCTATTTGGGAAAGTAGCCAAAACTTGGAAAGCTAATATAGGAAAACTGCATACACTCTTTGTTTTTTGGGGTTTTTTTGAAGTTCTTTGAATAAATACGTTAAACAGTTTGTAAAGTACACCATCACTTTTTCTAGATTTTGCTCATATTGATCTGAGTAAGCTTCTCACTGATGGTGTGTAACTGTGGGGAATAATCATGATGATTCTCTAATTACTCATTTCATTTTCTTTGTGACAGTTAAAGAAGATAAGGCGGGAAGGAGGGAGGGAGAGAGATAGGCAAACCTTTTCCTCCGTTGAATTTTGAAACACACATGTTCCATCATATTTATGTTTGTTTTCAGCAATAATTATATGATGGAACCACTATACATTTTTTTGCAAACCATCACGTTTTATAAGCCAGAGATCTTTCAAGTATAATCAATCAACATAAAGACAAATCAAAATATCAAAATGTTATTAAAGGGGAAGAAAAACTTATAAAAAGTATAAGGCCTTTCCTTCTTATCCAGAAAGACAGTGATCTTTTTTTATTAAGTTGTATTATCTTTGAAGTTGTATTTTATCATTCAGAATTGAAATCAGCCTGGATGCATAAATGTGTACTGATCACATTTTCAGCTAGGGGTTAGAACAGCAATGCCCTGCAATCTGAGTGAAAGAATTAAGATACAGGTTGAAATTCTGATTGTGTACAATCATGCCTTTGTTCCCAGATTTGAATTTGTGTTAATTACACATCCAGAAAGTTCTGAGGTTTCTCTTTTCATGTAACTGTTTTTGTTTTGCTTTGCTTTGCCTCAGCTGAGGAAGTTTGGAGTCTGTGGCTATGTCTTTTAATGCAGGCCAGAACACAAGACTGGACCCAGAGTGCTCTGAGTATTCAAGTGCAAACAGTATGCTGAAGCAGTCTTCCTCATAAGCACAAAGCTACTAGGCCATGCTATCTTTTTGAATGGTGCCCTCAAACTTGTCTATTTTATTTAAATGTGTAGCCAGCCCTTACCTTCTCTTTCCAAAGGAATAAATCAAATGCCAAATCTAGCAAGGTTTTCCTTACTTTGAGCTATGCACTATTCTTGTTTCAGGAAATGTTGTGGAGTAAATTTTAACTTGAGCCAAAATTTTATTTACAACTAATGCAATGTGGTGAGCAAATACTGCTGCCTTTAGAGATTTTGTTTGCTTATTTTGAGTTATCCACTTAACTATTACCTTCATTTCTCATGCAACTAGCAGAATTCCAAATAGAAATGATTATTAGTCTTATTGATATAAAAGCAATATTGGGGTTGCTTTTTGTAAGAGCAATGACTAACTCCTTAAATCTGTGATGTAGTCACTGAAATAGACAGCTATATAAATTTGTTTTATATATTCAGTACAAAAATAAGGTAGGTACTCTACATTTTCCCCTATTCTCACCTATGTGATAGCTGCAAACATTTTTTTTTCCTCTGCCTATCCACCAGTATCTTCAGTCTTGTTTCTGCTTCCTTTTATGCTTCTCTCTGGATTTCCAGCTACAGTAACTGAAAACATGACATGGAGAAGAATTTTGTGTATTTATTTAACCCATTTATATAGCTGGTCAAGTCTAGACATAAAACCTTTATAAATGGGTCCAATTAACATCCCCTTAGTGGTTTTCAGAGACAACCTTTTCTAAGAAAGACCCATAGAAGGCTTGTGATACCTTGTGAAGTTTTCCCTTAAAATGTAATTAAAGACTGAGAAGCCATGGAAGCTGCAAACTGCTTAGGAAGAAGAGTATATTCACACAATCACAGATATGCATCCCTTGGCCTCCTCCTAATTAAATAAATGCAAAAGCATCACACCACTTCTTTGAGAACATTCAACTTCCTAACCTCCCTTGAAAACTGTCTGAATTAAATTCTCTTTCATCAAATTGAATAAAAAAGTTGATAGAGAAAAGCAGGATCACTTCTCTGCTCAGAACCTATTTAGAAAGTAGTTTGAATGGATTCACAGAAAGTCAATTACATCAAAACCAGAGGAAAGTGTTTATAAACAAACCAGCACTCAATACTAAAATTAGGAAATATATGATAATTTTTCTACTAGAACCAGGAAATATTTTTATCATTAAGACTGTGATCCTATGCATGTTTACTTGAAAAGAATTCACTGAATCCACTAAGACTACCTAACTATTCTTTGGATCTGCAAACACATTTAATAGATTCTTTTTCTTTCCTCATCATTTCCATATGCGAAAAATTGCAAAGTGAACTCTGTACCAAAAGGGAAACACCATCATGCTTCCTTACTTTACCCCGTTTGCTGACATCAGAAAGCAATCTTCCCTCAGAATCCAGATTTTTCTTTCTTTCTTTTTTTTTCCTCTTTGTTCCTTCCTTTGTTTCTTTCATATATAATACATACAGAGAGACACACACATACTGTATATATAGTACATATCCATCCATCCATCTATCCATCCATAGGAAAACAATCCTGTAGCAGGTGACCAAGCCTAAAGAATGCTGCAGCCCACATTTAACCTATAAATGAAAGTTTAACAATAGCAGAATAATAGTTAATGGATTCCATTTTAGATCTTGACTGTTCTTTCAGCTGTTGGTTTAACAAATCTATAATGAAATTATTTACCTCTTCCACTTCTGCCAACGAATCTCAGGTCATTAAACCGTGCCACTTGATTCTTCATTACAGCTGAGGCATTCCTCAGCTCTGCAGAATAATTTTCATCGTTTCCAGCCATGACTGTGACCACTGTCCCATCAGGGACTTCTCCTAAAGCCACCACCTATGACAATAAAGACATAACAATAATCTCTCAATTGTTCTGAATTAAATGCTTGGTAGTTAAAGTTATTTGCACCCTTTAATTGTATCAACAGAAGAGGGGAACTTTCAGGCCAATCATGGCCATTATTTTTCAAATGATTATGAACCCACTCCTTGAGGTCTGAGCACATTTGTAACAGGAAGCAGCCATTCAGTGGCCTCCTCCTGGATATCGCACTCTGGTTTCTACTCCACAGCATAAATTACGCACATAGGTTGCCTGCAATAGACATGAATCCAAATGCATGCAACAGTTGGACAAGATGAACTGGTAGGTTAAGACCACTCTATATTTTCACAGGTTTGTTGCTCATGAGGCTTCCATAGTCAAATAGGGCTGATGCAGTGGTTAGAATGCAGTATTGCAGGCTAAGTCTGCCAACTGCCAGCAGTTCGAGTCTCACTGACTGAAGATTGACTCAGCTTTCCATCCTTCCGAGGTCGATAAAATAAGGACCCAGATTGTTGGGGGCAATATGCTGACTCTGTAAACCGCTTAGAGAAGGCTGTAAAGCACTGTGAAGTGGTATATAAGTCTCATTGCTATTGCTATAAATACCAAGTCTTCAATTACTATATTACAGCAATAGGCCACAGCACTGGCAATCATAACACTGGAGGTGATGTCAAATTGATATGAATTTGCCAAATCAGTTTTGCAGCCATCAGAACTCACCTTGATCATGCTTTTTTTAAACAAGCAGTGCAAATGTCTGCCTTTTTTTCAGTGTAAAACTTATTAAAACAGTAGTGTACGCCCTAAAATAAATATATCAAACAACCAGTGAAAAACTGCTTAACTTCCCCAATACCCCTTTCCTCCCACATGTATGATATCATCACACAGTTCCCACAAAATGGTTAAAAGCGGATCTTGGCTTTCCAAGACTGCTAACTCAGCATACCTCCAGAAACCACATGGGATAGAATAGATAAAATGGCGACCTCCCATGCTTTAATTCTAAAGGAAAGAAAATGTTTGCATGACAATATGCTGATTCTTCAGAACCCTACATCTGTGTGTTCCATTATAGTCTTCACATCCAACTTTCACTCATGGAATAAGTCTGTGTTTAATTTTATTTTAAATAACACAAAGCAAAAGAAGAGAAAAAGTTTCTAGTTCTCATTATCATGGGAAAAACATTGAAAAATATGAGAACTATATTAAATGTTTAAGAATCTCAGTTTAGATTGTCAGTTTTGTTTCTGCAATGTAATTTCTCCTTAGGCTATTTATTATTATAAAGGGTTATCTACAGAACCAAACAAAACAGCACCAAATTATTCTAAATGTAGAAAATAATGTTAATTCACATTTAAAATTAAGCATTTTGCATTTTTAGACTATAGAATTACACTTTATGGATTCTGGAATCTGCATTTATCACAATATATTAAACTGTGATCTCACAGAGCTACAAGGTAACACTTTCAATTCTGTAGTTCCAGAAATAAAGTACACAATCATGATGAAAACACTTGTCAAGTTTATTTTGGACTTCTGTTTCAATATTGCAAATAGCTTTGTGAACTAAGAAACCAATACAACCATAGAAATGACAATAAACTAAGTGGACAGATTTTATTTTCAATTTTGCTTTCTGTCTGCATTTTTCATCATTAAATGTATTTCAGAAACACTATGAACAACTTAGAATTCATGATTTTAGCATGAGGCTCCAATGGGTGTAAACAGATTCAAGGTTAAGCATCTAGGAATCAATTCAGCTGATGATAAAAGAATAAATCAGTCATAGATACATAAATAACCTCCTGCTGAAATTGGCGGGACTATGAAGTGTTCCACATTATTGGACTTCTACCTTTTTCATCATCTGGCATAAAAAGCTTCCACCCAATGGGAGCAAGGAACCCAAATAACTGTAACCTCTGTAAAGGAGGAATTAAATCACCCCTGCTTGATTCCATGCATCCAGGTACACTTTAAGCCAGGGAGGGCACACAAGGTGAGTTTCTATTTTATTAGAAGAAATTGTGCAGTTAAAAAAAGATTTGATTTTGTGAAGAAGAAGGGAGCTTACACTCTCGTATGGAAGAAAGAAAACTTTGTAGTTATCTTGCCTTGTGAAAGACAAGCATTATAGGTGCTACAATTTTAATTTATGAGAGGGGCACCCTTATACATTCTGCTGCTTCAATTATTTCAAAAAAGGAAATTTAGCTGCAGAGTAGTGAGAAAAAATAATTATGTACATACTTAGCAGCATTACTATTTCTGTAAATGCTATCTGATCTCACTTTATCATTGAATGTCAATACTCTTCAGCTGCAAAATGGAACCAGTATTTTATAATGTAAAGTGCACATAGGTTACGTATTTGTATCTGTGGCATCTCCTCTTTCTTCAGTCGAATGTGGGAAGGCCCAGAGTGGAGCCCAGAGATACATTTTCTGCACCAGTTATTATAATGGAAAGTGAACCAGTTAAACTTCTCCCTTTCCTAATTTCTCAAACTATCCCCAGAGCTATTTTGTAATTCTGGACTATAACAATGCAAATATTATTTACGACATATACAACTGAAAAGAATGAATTGTTGCTAATAGCATTCTACATTTAGATCCAGCCTGGTGTAGTGGTGAAGACATCAGATTAGAAATCAGGAGGCTATGAGTAAAGTAAAGTAAAAGTAAAGTAAAAGTAAAAATAAAGTAAAAGTAAAGTAAAGAGTAAAGTAAAGTAAAGTAAAGTTTAGATCCAACATGCAAACTTGGCACCCAACTTAGATTTAATGCTAAAAATGAATCAAGCTATAAAATATAAAATCCTGGGTTGTATAAACAGAGGCACAGAATCAAGATCACATGAGGTATTAGTACCCCTTTATAAAACCCTAGTAAATACTGCAGCCAATTTTGGTCACCATATCACAAAAAAGATGTTGAGACCTTGGAAAAAGTTCAGAGAAGAGCAACTAAGATGATCAAAGGCCTGGAGTCTAAAACGTATGAAGAATGGCTGCAGGACTTGGGTTTGGCTAGTCTAAAGAAAAGAAAAAATAGGGGAGACACGATAGCAGTATTCCAGTATCTGAGGGGCTGCCACAAGGAAGAGGAAATTATACACCAAAGAACCAGAGGGCAGTACAAGAAACAACAGATGGAAACTAATCAATTTGTAATTAAGGAGAAACTTCCTGACAGTGAGGACAATTAACTAGTAGAACAACTTGCCTCCAGAAATCGTGGGCATCACTAGAGATGTTTAAGAAGAGGCTAGACAGTCACTTGTCTGAGATGGTATAGGTCAGTGATAGCAACCCTTTTAGAGACTGAGTGCCCAAAAAATGCCCCGTCCTCACCACCCACCACCTCCACGGCCCGCCGCAGATCGCCCAGGCAGCCCAGCAGCACCATGGCAGCCACTCCCTCTGCCCGTGCCCTGCAGCATCATCTGCATGCAACAGGGCGCAAGGGAAGAGTCTTGACTCTGCTGTCCGGCTGCTATGTGCTTGGCTGCACTGCTCCACATGGGCCACGCCTGGGGGCAACTTTCCTCTGGATGAGGGGGTGGGGAGAGATGGGGCTGTGGCGACAGGTGTGCCCACAGAGAGGGCTCTGAGTGCCGCCTCTGGCACGCATGCCATAGGTTCACAACCACTGGTATAGGTCCTCCTGCTTGAGCAGGGGGCTGGACTAGAATACCTCCAAGGTCCCTTCCAGCTCTATTCTATTCTAATATAGCTCACCTGAAAGTGTATCATGGGCTTTCACAACTAGCCCCAATGATGATATACCATCTTGAAAAATATAGTTATTTTATTTTATCCAGAAACCCAAAATGATTTACTATATGTATTTTGGAAAGATCTGCCCCTTAGCCTATTATATGGAATATGTTCACACATACCACCACTACAGTTAACTCCTATTGTAGGCAGATATGAGAAGGAGGAGCTGACCAACAATATGGAAACAGAACAGCAGCCACAAAAAATGAGGCAAACATAAAAGATACAGTCCTGTTACATGCATACACAGTGATGGCAGTTCATGTCTCCAACCCTGGATTTGGGGAGGAAAGACTTTGGGAAGGAAAACTTTCTCTATTAGGCATTTTAAAAACATGGGTAGAAGCCTGAAGCAAGAAAGTCCAGCAAGAAGAAGTGATGTACTGTAAACTCTTCATGGAAAAAACCTCCACAAGATGATAATTATCCACAATCTCAGGGTGTTCTGACTGTCTCAAATCCCATTGTTTAAATCCCCCCCCCCAGTCTTTATAGAAGAAATGAACTTTTTGAAAATAAAGCGACTTAAGGCCATCTCAACAAGATACATAATTGGTTCTGTTCCATGTACCTGACACCCAATAATTTAACAGAGCTACTTCATAAAAGTAATTTATTTAAATAAGATTTTTAGGGCACACATAATGAGTGCTTCTACAGTTATCTAGAATTTACATGATGTATACTCTCCTTCATGTTGTAAAATGTACTAGGGTGTAAATTAATCCATTTAGTGATCCAATGTGTACTGCTGTTTTTAAGAAATACAGCATGCCCAAAACATCACAAGACCACACTTCCAACTGAGCCCCAAGAATTGTTCTTAGTCTCTTGCATATATTTTTTCTATCTACATAATTTCCAAAGTTATCATGTTTTGAGAGCTTGCATTTTCCACACTAGAAATTAAAGGAATTTTATATTATAGTTTAAAACAGTGATAACAGTTTAACAGTCTGCTAAAACCCTGCAGAATTATATTTTTATCAGCTATTTTAACTTTTGCCATTTTCAGTTCAATGATCAAGGTGAGAACTAAAAACTGAACTGTTTCAATGTTAGCCTTCAATAGTCTATATCAGGGGTAGGCAACCTCGGCTCTTTTATGACTTGTGGACTTCAACTCCTAGAATTCCTGAGTCAGCAGCTGACTCAGGAATTCTGGGAGTTGAAGTCCACAAGTCATAAAAGAGCTGAGGTTGCCTACCCCTGATCTATATCATGTAAAAATCTTATTTGAACAAGTATCTTGAATAAATGTTTAAAACGTATTCTAACTATATCTTTTATCTGGTATCTTTTATAAAATGCAACGTACATTTTGAATTTAATATAAAATATTCATTATTAAAATAATTTTATGTAGCTAAACAGTCAAAAGTACAGCTAAGTGTTTTTTTTAACTAGGAGTCTATGCTGTAACTTATTTGAATTACAGTATTTTTAATAATTAAAATAGCACTCTGCTTGCCTTTCATGTTCTGGACTTTTGCTTGAGACTATTGAAATCAACTGAAAAACTGAGGGTCTGATGGAAATGGAAACATCCTGGATAGCTGCAATACTAGTAACAGCATTATTACTTCACACCAAATGTAATTATTTTGCCTGTTATTTTTAACTTACAAGCTTTTTATTACTACTGGCAACATCAAGGTCAGCAAAAATGTAGAGACCTGAATAACTAAGAATTCTGACTACATTCCTTCGGCCACTTACTTTGGTAAAGTCCCACTGACTCCAATAAGGCTTCTCTGGAGCAAGGGATATGATGAATGGACGCAGTGTCTTTGTGAAAACATAATTAGTGCCCCTAAAAGAAACATTAAAACATTACCAGTGGGTCAAATGCTGGATTCCTAGTCCAGCCCCACTATACAGAATGACTCATGGGAAAGTGGATGGATGGAGATGACCACATTGTTTCCATGTTAATATTATGGAACAGTTACAATTTTCACTTAATAGCTGGTTTTTTCAGCACCTCTTAATTTACTACATAAAGGTATGATATTAAAATTTTCACATTTTACTGGGAGAAAGTTTTTTTAAAAAAATAAAATAAAATATAGTTGAAAATTCTAAAAGAAATGTTTAAACAATCTTATTTCTTTATAAATCTAATCAGTACTTTTCTTCAACCAGCCCCCAAATATAAAGATGATCTTCAGTAATGGTTGACCAATGCAATTTCAACAATATAGAATCTAAAGCAGCCCTCTCCCCCCTCTCTCCTTTCCACCACCCCCCCCCCACAAGTTAGAGAGCATTTCAAGGTAATACTGGAAATCTTATAAACATATTTGCCTCCAGTCAAACCACTGCTTCAGATAAATTTACCCATGGTGGATGATGTATTTGACCATCATGTCAACATGCATTTCCAACTGGCATTTCATTTCATTATTACTATGTGAGATTATTTTCCAATTAAAGACTTTTTATAAGTAAATCCATTTCCTTCAACTGATACTTGAATCGTACTTCAGCAAAGCTGTAAGCAGTTCAGTAACTACTATTAAAACCAATGTAACTTACAAGGCTCCTTTTTCCAAGAAGCTTCTATATATTATGTGCCTTTGAAGTGGATTGATCACATAATAGCTAATACAAGCAATCACTTTAAATCCTGTAATTAATACATGTATTTGCAATCATGCCTTGCTTTTTTCAGAATAATCTACCTCCCAAATAACTTCAGATCCTTTTATGAAAATTATTTAATGGAAACTTTTACCAGTATTTTATTTTACAAATGTTCTTTCCAGTGTGGTCTTTATCAGCAGCAGTACATTATAAACACATTGTACTGCTTTATTTTTTATTTGCATACCATAATTAACCAGTAAAAGATTAAGAACATAGGCCTTTATATTTTCTACCACAACCTTTTTCGATTGCTCAGACTAAATAAACATATATTTGTAAAGTGTGTTTGTGATCACCACAAATCGATACTGATGTATAATATAGACATTATATTGGGTCAGCTTCTTAATTAAATGTCACTGATACTAATACCTCTATATAGCATTTTAAGATTGGATTCTCACATCACATCCCTAATGTTTAAAACTCAGCAGGTGACCGTAATAATTTGAAAGGAGCATGTTTATTTTCCATGGGTGAAAATTATGATACCAGTGTAATTTATCACACATCAACAATATTACAAAAAGGAAACTTTCTCTGTACCTGCCACAGCCTTTTCATTTGAGATGAGAAACATATTTGGCAAATATACAAGCAGAAATCAAGTTTGTATGCATGAACACACATAAACACCCAAGCAAGAGTTTTGAATGCTTTTTCAATTTGCCAGCTGCAGCTTCTACCATGCTAAGCTACAATACAGAATGACTGTAATCAGATCTAAAGATCTCTCTCTTTCTCAGGGATTCTAGGCTACATATAGGCTACATATTGCAGCCAAGCTGTTGATGAACTCAGATAAGGAAAGATCTATCACCCTTCCAACACACAATACAAAACTCAGCTTATAACATTTTCATCCTTTAATGGATGGCCACTGAACTAAGCTGAAAACTTTGTCCAGTTTTAAAGTACAGAATTTCATTTATAAGACCACATGATATATTAGATTCTTCAGTGATTTAGCTACTATTCCCAGGAATCTCCAACTGGAGAGGTCATTGCATGTTTGGAACAAATACAAGCCTGAGCTAAATTCCCAAACCAAACTTACTGTTTTCCTAATAGCTCCATAATGTCTTGTTTATCATTTATGAAGAAAATATCTCTTTCAGTACTAATATTCCACTCTCTGGGGAATCCTGACTGCTTATTCATTTAATCCATGTATTATTTTAAACTCAGAATTCAGTGTAGCTTTGGCTGTTACACCAGGGGGAAAAGCTCTTGCATATGCATTAGATATGATGGACTCGATTTATATTCTTTATATTTTATATATATACCGAATATGCTGGCATACAAGGCGACCCAGCGTATAAGATGACCCGCATCTTTATCGCCGAGCTGCATTCCTAGAACGTCGTCTTATACGTCGGAAACTACCAGTATTTCCGGCGTATAAGACGACTCGGCGTATAAGACGACCCCCGTCTTTGGCGCCGATTTTAGCGCTCGCGGAAGTCGCCTTATACGCTGGCATATACGGTATATATATATATATATATATATATATATATATATATATATATATATATACTATATCTAGATATAGATATATACATATATATATATACATATATATCTAATATATATATATAGAGAGGGGGGGGGGGCGCTTAGCACTTGTATTAAACAGTTTTTTGGTTTGTTATTATCCTGGTGTACGAACTTACTTATTTTCATTGCATGGCTCTACCCAGGATTCGTATTTTTAATATAATTAGAGACATATATACAGTGCTTTTTTTCTAGAAAAAAAAAAAAGGTGCCGGAACTCACACACGTCATACAACCCGCCTTGCCTACCCTATATATATATATATAACGTATTTTCTGGCGTATAAGATGACTTTCTGAACCATAAAATCTTCTCAAAAGTTGGGGGTCGTCTTATATGCCCAGTCGTCTTATACGCCGGAAAATACCGTATTTTCCGGCATATAAGACGACTTTCTAAACCAGCAGTTCTCAACCTGTGAGTCGCGACCATTTTGGGGGTCGAACAACGCTTTCACAGGGGTCGCCTAATACCATCGGAAAACACATATTACTGATGGTCTTAGAAACCAAGACACCGCTCCTCTATCCGGCTGCCGCCACCGACCTCCTCCTCCTCCTCCGCCGGCTCCTCCGCCTCCAGGGCGCCCTTCTCCTCCAACAATGCCTGCTTCTGCCACCGCAGCACCATCGTGTGCGCCCCCGAAGCCGCCCTGGGCTGGCTCAGAGGCCGATCTGAGCTGAGCCGGGTCTGGGCGGCTGCTGGTGCTGTCACTGGGCTGCTCTGCTGCTGCCGCTGCTGCCGGATGAGCTGCAGCGCCGAGCTGGTCTCCATGCCTCCTGGTTGCCCGGCTGTGCTCCATCCCCAGCCACCATCCATGCCACCCAGCCAGCCTCCTTCGCTGTCGGAGGCCGCCTCGGCCCTCTGGCGCCTGGCGTGGCCATGGGTCTGCCAGGTAGTAACGGCTCCTTCCCGGATCGCCGGGCTCCGGAAGCAGCCAGGGGGTGGGGAAGAGGGAGAGGCGGCAGCGATGCCCGCATGTGCGTCGGAGGCCAGCCAGCCGGGCGAGAGAAGCAGCGCCTTCCAAGCTGGAGCTGGCGCTCCGGCCACGCCCCTCTTGTGTGCGGTGGGCTGTGCGGTGTGGAAAGGGGCTCCTGTGACCCCACCGCTGCGATGGCGCTCAGGAGGCTGGAGGGACGGGCTGGTCCTGGGGGGCAGCTGGGAGAGGGCAAGAGGTGCCGAGATGAGGATGGGGGGCTCCAGGTTGGTGGGTGTGAGAGGGAAGCCGGCGGCTCCAGGGGCACGGATCTTCCACGCAGCTTGAGGCCCCAGATGTGCCGCTGCTTGGCTCTCCACCAGAGCCTCCCCCCTCCCTAGGCAATTGTGCAGAGCTCCTTGTGCGTCCTTGGCAGTGCCTCCCCCCTTCAATCTCTCTCTCCTTCCTTCCTTGCATCTCCATCTCCATCCCTTCCCCTTCAATCTCTCTCCTCTTCCTTCCTTCCACCTTCAATCTCCTTCCTTCTCCATCTCCTTCCTTTCCCCTTCAATCTTCCTTCCTTCCTTCCTTCCATCTCCATCTCCATCCCTTGGCGGATGTGAGAGGGTGGCCGGCGGCTCCGAGGCACGCGGATCCTCTGCGCAGCTTCCAAGGCCCCAGATATGCCGGCGCTTGGCTCTCCACCAGGCTCTCCGCCAGAGCCTCCCCCCCCGGGCAATTGTGCAGAGCTGCTTGTGCGTCCTTGGCAGCGCCTCCCCCCTTCAATCTCTCTCTCTCTCCTTCCTTCCTTCCTTCCATCTCCATCTCCATCCCTTCCCCTTCAATCTCTCTTCTTCCTTCCTTCCTTCCCCCTTCAATCTCCTTCCTTCTCCATCTCCTTCCTTTCCCCTTCAATCTTCCTTCCTTCCTTCCTTTCCCTTTCAATCTCCTTCCTTTCCCCTCCAATCTCTCTTCTTCCTTCCTTCCTTCCCCCTTCAATCTCCTTCCTTCTCCATCTCCTTCCTTTCCCCTTCAATCTTCCTTCCTTCCTTCCTTTCCCTTTCAATCTCCTTCCTTTCCCCTCCAATCTTCCTTCCTTCCTTCCATCTCCATCCCTTCCCCTTCAATCTCTTTCTCCTTCCTTCCTTCCTTCCTTTCCCCTTCAATCTCCTTCCTTCTCCATCTCCTTCCTTTCCTTTTCAATCTTCCTTCCTTCCTTCCCCTTCCCTCCCTCCCAACATTTTTGAGCAAGGAAGAGTAAGCTTCTCCAGAGAGCATTGCTATATTGTTTTTGTGATTAATCATTATGCTTTAATTATGTTCAATTCGTAACAATGAAAATACATCCTGCATATCAGATATTTACAGTACGATTCATAACAGTAGCAAAATTACAGTTATGAAATAGCAACGAAAATAATTTTATGGTTGGGGGTCACAACATGACGAACTGTATTAAAGGGTCGCGGCATTAGAAAGGTTGAGAATCACTGTTCTAAACCATGAAAATCTTCTCAAAAGTCGGGGGTCATCTTATACGCCCAGTCGTCTTATACACCGGAAAATACGGTGTGAATATATAATATGGGTACATATAAACAAATTTTGTTTCTATGTATATAAACATAATAAAGTATACATATACTATGTTAATGTCCATGTGAAATGTTTAGCTCTCTTATGTATTAGCTATTATTCCTTTTCTACTGGACAAGAGTCATCCCATGAAAGAAGAAAAGTAGTGGCATAAATCTGTAGTGCAGATAAGGAGATGCAGCTGAGGATTGTGAAAATGGATACATGAGAAAGGAAAATGGAGAAAACATTCTATGTTTTCTAAAAGTGTGAGTATACTGTAAAAAAAATAATAAAGCTATTCTTGATTCAGTTCTGAATAGCATTTCACTGATCTATGATCACGTTAAAAATATTGACTCTCTTTGCCTTGGCCAAAACAAAACAAAACAAAACAAAAAAACCTCAAACCCACACTTCTGGGCAAACGCTTCCTAATTTGCCCAGCAGGAGTCCAACACAATCTCCCCCTCCTCAACAGAAATCTCCCCACTCAGACCAATCAACAGTTTTTCCTTTCTGTCACTAGTTTTAAAGATTCTTTCATCCTCATTACTCCACAAATCAACAAAACACCTTCTATTAAAGAAGTATGTCTAAACAGCTTCCAGCAGAACTTTTTATCTAATGCTCTGGAGAGATACAACAAACACAACCAGATGCAAAAGAGGCACATCCCACAATGAAACTTCTGCTCAAATCCATTTTTAGATCAACATCAATGAATTCAAAGTTCTCCTAGAACAGGCACCCATTTTATGGTTGAGAAAGTTAAACAAACAAACAAAAAAAGGAAAGTTAAAATGACATTGGATGGGTCAGGAAGTTGCCTAGGACCAAAGGATAGAAACACTGCAGAGATCTAACAACCCCCCCCCCCTCTTTCATTCTGGAAAGAATAGTTCCAGTGTCCCCAGAGGTTTTGCCTGATGTTTTGGTCAATTAGATGAATCCTATCTTTATGATTATTTGTGGAAAACATTTTGTAACAGCTGGGGTCATTTTATTTTAAATGCTCTCTGTATATACTAATACATCACTCTAATTTGTGTTCATCTTACCAGGCGGTTTGCTAATAATAAGCCAATGAACTCCGGTCTGGAGCTAATATGAGGGAGGTAAATGTTGATCAAGAACTATAAACAGGCATCCTAGATGGTAAAGAAACTAATAGCCAACAGAGGACTGGAGAACTGTCTAAGGACTAAGACTAAGGATACCTCTGTTTTCCTTGATTACGACCACAAATACACAGTGCCCTCCTTTTCTGATGTGGCAAAAGACACAAATCTCCTATTTTAAAGAGGACCACAAGTCCTCTCCTAAAGGCACAAGATGAATTCATGTTCAAACTTTTCTGCACTTTTCTTTAAGAAGGAAGGATCCTTTGGCCACTGCAATAATCAGGGTAGGGTAGGAAGAGGAGAGGATGCCTTCTTCTTAGGATTTAAGGAAAAGTGAGAAGCAGACTTGTGCCAGTAACAAGGAAGGCTTTAAAAACAGGCAGTGAGGAGGAGGCCATAAAGCGAAGGCTATTAACACCCCCCCCCCAAGAGAAGGCCAGGTACCTATAGATGGGCAATTCCCAGCTAATGGAAAGTTCTATCTCAGTGCTGCTTAAGGTCCTCCTGGAGAATAGCAGCCAACACTTACAAATCCCCCTAAACTGCACGCAGTGGGTGCCAAGGCCCTAACTTATCACATTGGCTCCTGACGCCTTGCCCCTTACCCAGGCCAGGAGGAAATGTGGAAATTGCCTTGGGCCATCGTGAAGGGCGGTGTGTGTGGGGGGGGGAAACTGATGAAAGGTTGCCCAGCTCTCCTTACCTTGAATGCCACCGGGAGAGTTTTGTTGCAGCGCCAGTGTGAAGGCAGCACGGAGCACAAGAAGTTCGGGCTGTCGGTGCGGACCAGCTCGGCTGGGTGGTCGGCGATGATCTCCACCATGGTGCGGTTATCGTGCGGGCGAAGCCTGGGCACCGCCGCCGCTACTGCCGCCGCCTCCTGGTGCTGCTGCTGCTGCTGCTGCTGCTGTTGTTGCTGCTGGGCTGCCGCCACCACCGGGCTGACTTCGCTCATCTTTCCGGGCTGCAGGCTGCTGGAAGGGGGGCTGAACCTCCTGCTGGTGCTGGGATCTACGGGAATACGCATCACAACAGCCACAAGTTAGCGAGGTCTGCAGGGGACTCAGAGGGACCGCTCGAAGAGGCGTTGGAGGAAGACCGGGGGGTGGGTGGGTCGAAAACAGATTCGGGGAGAAGGGACTGGAGGGGACGGAGAGGGATGCGGGGAGGACAAGGGAAACCGGCTCCGATGAAAGGGAGAGCAGAGGGCTTGCGGGGAAAATCGCGGTAGGGAAAAAGTGCGTCTGAATGCGGGAGGCGTTTGGGCGGCCGCGCGGCTTCTTGGCCAAGCGCCGCGGCGAAGTCCCGGCTGCAGCAGAGCTGCGAGCGCGTCTCTTCCTCTCTTTTCGCTCCGTTCCGCTTCGATCGCGCGCCCCGTCTCTCTCTCTCTCTCTCTCTCTCTCTCTCTCGCACCGGCGCGTCTGTCTTCCACTGCTACGTGTTTGGGCTGCTTTGTGCCCCCCCTCCCTCCCCGCGTCCTTATTTTCTTCTTTCTTTGGAAGGGCGAGGAGGTAAACTAGCTTCCTGAGCCTTTTTGCCGCTCCTCCGGGCAAGATTTATTGGCTGGAAGCGGAGTTGCTCGCTTTCCTACGGGGGTCTTTCAGCAAACTCCCCCTCCCTTCCACCCGAGTCGAATAAAACGAAGGTGCGAGTGCACTTGGTGGGCTTTTTGCTCGCGAGTGTTGTCGCTTTGGGTAGCGAATAATAATTGGGAGGGGGCAGGAGAACTTTTGAGCAAAAGTCTGCCCTTCGCTCAGAATGAGCTTCAGTTCTTCTTCCGCAAAACCAGCAAGTTCTCCGGGGTGGGGTTTAGGAAAGGAAAAGTAGTCAAAATAAGGAGGACAGGAACTTTAGGCGGCTCCTGAACTCGAGAATCTGTCAGAGGGCGAACTTCCGACTGGAGCAACAAACTGCGTGGGACGAAAAGCCTGTCTGTCTGTCTGTCTGTGTGTGTGTGTGTGTGTGTGTGGAGGGGGCGGGTTGTCGGGGCGAGTTTCTAAAATAGGCTGCTAGGGGTGGCCTCTGAGGAAGGCGAACAACTCTTGACTTCGGCCAGCACTTCGAAAAAGCCGCGGGGCTGATCTAGCAAAAAAGCCACCGACTGAAAAGGATCGATTTGGGGAGTCAAGAATGGGTCCAGAATGGGTGCGCGTGGGCGTGGGCTGGAGGCTGGGATTTCTAACGATTAGCTGTTTGCGGTTTATATTATAGACAGAACTCTGCCTGCAAGGCTAACGCAACCATTATGCTGATGAGGGGCCGTAGCGCCGGGGGCTTTGCGCGGTCCTCCGGCTCCGATGCTTTCCAAAGCAACTCAAATCCTTCGCGTCCTTGCCTTCCCTCTGCCCGTTCAGAAAAATCCCACTCCGGGAATAGCGAGAATCCCGAGACCCGCCCTGCTCTCTGGGCGAGGGGGGAGTCTTCCTAGACACCCTTCCATTATAAACTTTAAGATCAGCATCTTACTTTCCAAGCAAGCCCCCGATGACCCATTGTCAACACAGTCCCCATTCCAACCCCACATCTGGTAGTCGGAAACCTTTTCGAATCAATTAAGAGTCTTCGGAGGAAGCATTAAAAGGTGGAAGAGCGCTCGATTCGTTCTCGGCACGCGCACAACAACAGGCAGAGCTTACGAAAAGCGTTCGCACACCCAATAGTGGAATAGGGTAAACGCCGCCCAGTGTAGATAACAACCTATCAAATCGGCCCTAATTTCTAAGGTCTGAATTCGGCTTGATCCTTCAGCCTCCCCGCCAAGAACCGCTGCCGGCAGTCCGTGCGCTCAAGGCAAAGGGATCGGCGCGAGAAAAAGTTGAAAGCCGATGGGGTAGCCCCCGCGACCTCCTCTTCCTCTTCCTAATGCAGTTTCACGACAGTTGCTGGGGTGTATTTAGCATCGAGAACTTCCTTCCTTCCTTCTGTTTCTTGACCCAAGAAAGAGGAGGAGGAGGAGGATGCCTGAAAACAACAGGCAAGACCAGCGAGGTCAAAAAAAAACCCCTTTCACCCCATTTGTCACCCGGAGTACTTTTCGAGATAAGAGGGGCCATAGTAGCAGACTTCCTCCCCAGCCACGCGCCTCGTTGATCTCTCTGTTTCGTCTGTCGTCGTTAAAAAAGAAACGCGTTGCAACGACGGTTAGCCCTGAGTTAGGCCTGTTCCCTACCGCCCCAGTCCCGAAACTCCCTGCTTGTTTTAGAGCAAATCGCCGTTCGGGTTGGAGCGACTTTGTCAAGAGAGGACAAGTTCTTGGGGTCTGCATTTTTTTCTTTTAAATACGCAAGTCCATTCTTCCATTACAATTATCCTCCATAGGACACCCAACAAACATCTCTGCTTTCAGATAGAAATGTTTCTTTGTTAGACGATTCTTCTGATCGCTAGTAACTCTTAACATCTGCCCATCTTTTAGAAGGTTTTTTTAGGAACAGAGCCTGATATAATTGTATGGTAAATTTGGTGCAGCCAACTGAAAACATACAACATTGAACATTATTCTTGCACTTTTTTATCATCACTATTAGAATGCAGTTATAATTACCTGAACAGTTGACATTTGCCATTTCAAGCCTAAACAGTTATTCTTCATTTATAAATCCAGTTGATTTATTTAGGATCTGTGCTAAATATATTACTTGTTACTGCATTTGGAATAATTGAGTTGTTGATACCTATTTGGTAATTTATACTGTCTTTAGGACACCTCCACTGAATATTTATAAAATTGCATGCACAATTAATAATATGCTTGTCAGATTTCTATTTGCTTTGTGTAAATCTCATTGAATATAAACTTTCCCTTCTCTGCTGACTAAAAATAAATGTTTAGATGTTTAAGGAAGCTACTGGCAACTAGTGTAAAGAGATACTTAAAATAGCAGTCATTTCTAATGTGGAAATAATATTTTCCTACCAAATGCCTCCACAGTTTTAGGCTTTTAGTAAAAATGATCCTCATTCTCTGGAAAGAAAAAAAGCCTTGATGCAGAGGTAACAGCATTTGATCCTATAAAAGCCCACAATTTAGAGTATTCAGATTATACTTGCTTTTATTCAAGGAACTATTCCAAGTTTACTCCCAGTTTTTACCTGGAACTAAATCTTACTGATTCCAATGGAATTGACTTTCATGATAAAATGGTTTAATAGAAGCCATAATATTTATAAAGATAAATGAAGCTTAGAATTCCATAGATATTATATGATTTGGTTTATACTATCTGCACAAAGCACAAATGCTTTGCTTTTCATCATCTATGTTAAAAAAATATGATCAGAATGCCAGAATGGAAAAGATGCTGAGCAAATAAAAGGATTTGACACTGAGTATATGGAGTGGGAAATTAATTGCAATCAAATTTGAATTGAACACTCTTGATTTTAATGATTTTCAGAAACAGATGTATCACCATTGTCTTGAAAGTAATAGAACTAACTTAATTACATGGGCTTTTATAGATGGCCTTCAATGTAATGAAAGGTTTATTGGCCAAATATAGCATTTAAAATAAATGATTGCAAAACTATATTTAACTTTGTTAATGAAAGTTTCTTTTTTAATTTGATTTCTTTAAGTGCCTTATGAGAGTGGATTGTTTAAAAATCATACTGAGAATGTGTCTCTAATGGCCAGGATTTTGGAAAAGTATATTTCATGGAAGGCAGACATACAGGTGGTCCTTGACTTACAACAGTTCACTTAGTGACTGTTTAAACTTACAATGCCACTGGAAAGACTGACTTATGACCATTTTTCACACTTTCGACTATTGCAGCATCTCTGTGATCACATGATCAAAATTCAGACACTCGGCAACTGATTCATATTTATGACTGTTGCACTGTTCTGGGGTCATGGGATCACCTGTTGCGATCTTCTTACAAGCAAAGTCAATGGGGTAACCAGATTCACTTAACAACAGTTTTATTAACTTAACAACTGCAATGATTCACTTAACAACTGTGGCAAGAGTGGTCGTAAAATGGGGTAAATTCACTTAACAACTGTCTCGCTTAGCAACAGAAATGTTGGGCTCGATTGTGGTCGTAAGGCAAGATCTACTTGTATTTTACCCACAATATGCACAACAGACCACTCATATCTGTGTGTCATTGACTAAAACCACACCACCTTTGAGTCCATTCTCATTGTATTAATAGACAGTTATTGATTTAAAGCATCTTGAGCATATATTACACATTTTCAATTGATTCAAGTGCTATCTAATACAAATAAAACTAAGTAGGAATATTTAATAATTACAGTAGTATAAATAGTGCACTAGCACTGTCTAAATAGTAAGTGTGAATTCCAATTTTTAAATTCATTCAATACCCATAAATACATAGGCTGCTTTGGGAGAAGTTATTTTTTCATTAATGGGACAGACCATTGCTTTATGGTTTCCTAGCTAAGCCACAAACTTACGTTTTCTGAATTTGCCCAGATCCTACCATTTTTCAAGTAAAGACAATTAATCAGAATTGTTTGCCTTATGCACATTCTGTTTTTGATGAAGATGGTTTGTCATTATTTCAGTTGTGCTGTGCTACCTTCATCTGACACTTGGAATACCAGGGGTCATGAGGCTCTGGGATGAGGCTACAAGCATTGCCTACATTACAACATGATTGAGGCTCTTTGATCTTTTCACATGGATGGATCACTTAGGTACAATACATAATTCCTTGACTGCTGTTCTGAAATGTAAGATTAGTGCATATGATGTCTCAGTGGAAGTTAAATTAATCAGAAGTTTATCTATGCCATCAAAATAAACAAATGTTGAATTTGCTTTGCTTTGGCTAAATTACAGTACATTCATACTTTCTTAGCATAATAGAATAAAAGACTAGTTATCAAACAGTTTTACTAAGTTTACAACATTTCTACTCAAATGTTATATACAACATCCTTTATTGTGATCAGTGATTCGTACTCATTAAAATATGGAAGGATATAAACATAATTAAATATATGATAATCAGGGCTACAGTATTTGATTATGTGTCAAGATTGCTGCCACAGAAATCTAATCAAATGATTGGATGGAGGCCCTGATGCAAATTATAAGAAGTGGTTGGATTCGAACCAGGAAGATGACAGCCCAAATAACTATCTAGAATTAAAGAGTGTTTTGTAAATGAAGGGCACCAAGTACCCAATCTATTTAGTGGGGATTGCTATGGGACCCCACAAAAACAAGCTTCCATATACAACATCCTGAATTCCCTGGAAATCTCCATAGTGATATCATGCAAGTTGTCTTTTCTCAAAGCCACAACCTTCCAACAAATAACCTCCATGCTTTGCTACTGAAATCAGGGATAGCCAGGTTGCTGCTTACTGGGAGGAGAAGGTGCAGGAGGGAAGGAAAACACTGTAATATTCAGATAGTGACTTCTGTTTCTCATGGCTGAATATTATGGCCAAGTATAGAAGGCAAATTAAGTGAAGTGATTAACTAGGTTTCAATATAACATATTGTCATTGAACAAATTTTATTATCTGATTTACTGAAAACTACAGGTAGTCCTTGATTTACAACCACAATTGAGTCCAAAATTTATGTTGCTAAGTGAGACATCTGTTAAGTTTTGCCCCGTTTTACAACTTTTTTGCCATTGTTGTTAAGTGAATCATTGTTGTTGTTAAATTAGTAACTCAGTTGTAAAGTGAATCTGGCATCCCGATTGACTTTTCTTATCAGAAGGTTGCAAAGGGTGATCACATTACCCCAGGACAGTGCAACCGTCATAAGTATGAACCAGTTGCCAAGCATCTGGATTTTGATCACGTGACCCTGGGGATGCTGCAATGGGGATAAGTGTGAAAAACGGTCATAAGTCACTTTTTCCAGTGCTGTTGTAACTTTGAATGGTCACTAAATGAACTGTTGTAAGTCAAGGAGTACCTGTATTAAAATGTTACAATTTTATTTAACTGCCAGGAAAGATAATAGCAAAAGAACCTATGAAATAATGTATTTCAGTGTGTTTTAGAATGTTAGTATGTACTATCTAAGACTTCTTTTCAAATGCATTTCATGTGTTTCCAACTATACAGTTCCAAAGGCAAGTAATTTCTTCTGAAATGTAAAAAAATAGATTTTTGAGGCAAACTGAATTATTGATTTCAAATAAATTGGGAGCATAATTTAAGAGATTTTAAACTATATTTTCTAGCCACAAATGTTTCCTATGGCTTAGTATGAGCTAAACCTTTTCAGACAATGTTCCTGCTGGAGGAAGGAAGGGAGTTTATTTTCACCAATTTTTTCTTCTCTTTCCTTGATTGACTGATTATATGTCATCAAGTCAATGCTGTCGCCTAGTGACCCTGTAGTTAGATTGTCTCCAGGATTATCTGTTCCTCACCTGGCCATGCAGATCATGCAGTGGTGTATTCATCATTGCTATAACTGAGTTCATCTACCTTGTTGCTGGGTGGGTATCCTTTTCTTCACTTTCATTCCACCTTGCTAGAACTATGGAGTTTTCAAGGAAACTGGGTCTTTATCTATCCAAAATAGGATAATTTGAACCTACTCATTTATGACCATATTCTTCTACGATTCCTTTGTTTGTTTTCTTGGCTATTCATGGTATTCTCAGAAGTCTTCCCCAAATGTCTCCCTGAAAAATGGGTTTCTGGAGCTAGGGGAATCCTTGAAACAATGTGGGAGTTCATCTAGAAGTTTAAAGCAGAATTGACAAATACTCTCTCCCACCTTTCTTCAGTGGGATCCTCCTCTGTGTATGTCTTGAGGCAGAAATTCAATCTCTGAATTTTGTGTATAAATAATGCATGCTTAAGTCTGCCAACTTCATTCAAACTAAGTTTTCATAATGAGATCAAAGTATAAGTTGTCTCATTTTCCTCCTCTGATTAATTGTAGAAGAATTAAAAGGTGAATGTTATTGAAAAAGGATTATACTACTGTAATGCTTGGGGATTATTCATGATGTGTACAAAATTGGCAAAAGACAAGCCTTACAAATCTCCCTTATAGTTTACTTCATACAGGAAGGAAATTTTAACTACTGCTTTATAGGAGGTATTGATTTTTCTGAACCAACAATATATTATAGAATTAGTATAAGTAAGGAGATGTTCAAGAATTACTTTATACAGCAAGTTACACAAGTGTTCCTGCATCTGCCCAAATTCCTTTGTCTTCTGGGCACCATTTACAGTGCTAGGAGTTGGCATAATTGCTATCTCTAATATCTCATCAGAATTCTAAAAAACAGTTGAAAATCTCCTTTATAGCAGGGTGAGCAACCTGTAATCAATCATAGCATACCAGTAATAACATGTAAGACTGGTATGAAAGGTTCATCTCAGATATTAGGACAAGTGGCTTTTCAGGCTAGGAAAAGTCTGCTCTAATATCTAGAGCGCTGACATAGTCATGGTTAAAATTAGAGTAGGAGATCCAGGTTTCAGCCCACTTTCAAGCTTGGAAATTTACTGGGTGAATTTGGGAGCAGTTTAATTCTGGGGGAAAACTGAAGGGGGGAGATTTAGCTGCATTGTCTTGAGCTCATGGAAGAAAGATGGGATAGGAATCAAATAAATACCATTGAATATATAAATGGAAATTCTTGGTAAAGGCATTTTGCAGAAAAGTTACCAGTGAAAAAAAAAGGAGAATTCTGGAACCAGATAGGACAATCCTGATCTCCACTATTCCATTCAAGGCTAACAGCAGAAGATATTAGTCTTTATGGATTTTTTCCTCTCTACGCTCTACTTCCTTACATGTGGAAGAAAACTGAGAGGTAGCAGGAGGTATTGGTAAAAGTAGAACAATTGTCTTTAAAGATCAAATGTAATTACTTCCCAGATACATCAATGTATTTATCAAGGGGATTCCACACATTTCACTGCAAACCATTTCTACTGCTTCTCAAATATTTACAACTAATTGCTAACAGGATAGACTTCTCTTTCTTTATTCATTCCTTAATTAGTTATTGAAGATTGGAAAAGTCCAGTTTTGGAAAATAGATGGAACTATGCAAAAGAGATGGGGAGGAAAGCAAAGAGAAGCTCTAATTGTTCAAGCAGACATCTGCTTGGGTGACATTAAGTAGCTTATGGTATCTTATTCCTTGCACTATCACAGTTTGGCTTCTTGGGACTAAATGAGACAGAGGAACATTGCCCCAATTATCTCACTAAGATCTTGCCTCTAAAAGAAGACATGGGGAGGAGCTGGGGTCAGGAGGGAGGGAACCTGTGGGAAAAAGATAAGAGTCTAATACATTCTTATCCTCCATCATTCCTACAAAACACTAGCACTTCTGCTGCTGATCTTTTATGTTTCTGCTGGTTCCTCGCTGGGAGATTTCCAAGAGGTTTACCTTGCGTTCCAGTGGACCACAGAGTGTGTTGTACTTATTACTCTGTTATCTCTCTTTACTCTTTCAATCCCAGGACATATGAAGTCTTAACAGTTGGTCTCTCACTTTTATCTCATCCAAGTGAGGTAGTGGAAATGCTTAATCAAGGTCTGGTTGCTGTAATTGTCTAGAAGAGGGCCAGTAATCTGCAGTTCAAACCAGACAAGACAGAAGTGCTCATTGGTGAGTCATCTACCTGCATGAGGAGTTTGGCATATTCTGAAAGAGTTCTGCTCCTCCTAAAGGATCTATCAAAGGATAGTTGATAGATACTTTTTTGTCCCTAAAGTCGCACAGGTACCCTATGCCGAGGAATTGCCTTTTACAAGTTTGGATGGTACATCAAGTACAACTCTGTTTAAAAAGAGAGCCTATCTTTAGTAATCTACATCTTAGTAATCTCCCATTAAAATTTTTCAAGGACTGAGGATGATTTAGAAATTCAGTTCATACAAAATATAGTGACCAGAGCTGGATATTAGGATACAATCATATAACACCAATATAATATCAGATTTATCATTTTCCAGTTGATTTCCAGGATGAACTCAGTCTGTTGGCATTGACTATAATGTATAACTTTGTTTAGATCTTGGGAATGAAGATGAAGAAATGTCTGCTCCAAGCAATCACATATACAGTGTGAGATTAGGCAAAGACTTGTTGAATGTTTTAAGTAATCATCTCTTTTTTAGCTTTTTTTTTTTAATCCTGAATCTTCATTTTTTTTTTGCATTTCTATTGATGTGTAGGTTTTAATTGTTGCTTTAATTCATTATTATTTTATTATTGCTTTTATTGTACATGCCTCCAAGGACTTCTGCTGTAGGATAATGTAATGATGATTATATTACATAATTATCATGATTTCATGATTACCAGATGGTTTACATCCCAGGATACTGAAGGAGCTGGCAGATGAGATCTCGGAACCACTGAATAAAATCTTTCAGAGCTCCTGGAGCATGGGGAAACTGCCAGAGGCCTGGAAAAGAGGTAATGTGGTTCTAATCTTCGAAAAGGGGAAAAAATAGAACCAGGAAACTATAGACCAATCAGCTTGACATCAATACCTGAGAAAATCCTGGAAAAGATAATCAAGCAGTAGAGTTGTGAGCATCTGGAAATGAACAAGATGATTACTAGAAGCCAATATCGGTTTGTTAAAAGCAAATCATGTCAACCAAACCTTATTGCCTTTTTTGATAAAATAACTAAAGTAGTGGATTAAGGAAATGCTGTGGATATAATATACATAGACTTCAGTAAGGCATTTGATAAAGTAGAATACAGCTTACTCCTTGATAAGATAGAACAATGTGGGATAGATAGTACCACTATCAGATGGATTTGCGCTTGGCTGACAAAGCACAATCTGTATGTGTGTAGTCCTCAATGGACTACATCTACTCAGAGGGAGGCATGCAGTGAGGCACCTCAAGGTTTTGTACTGGGGCCAGTAGTCTTCAAAATCTTCATAAATGATCTAAATGAGGGGGTAGAATGGGAGCTCATCAAGTTTGCAAATGTCACCAAGCTGGGGGGAAATGCTAACACTTTGAAAGATAGACACAGGATTCAGAAGGATCTTAACACTTGAGCATTGGGCCCTACCCAACAAGATGCAGTTCAGTGGGAAGAAAAGTAGAGACCTGCATTTAGGCAGGAAAAACCAAATGCACATGTACAGAATAGGTAGTACCTGGCTTAACAATAATGCCTGTGAGAGGGATCTAAGTCTCCTGGTGGACTACCACTTAAATATGACTCAGCAGTGTGCCATAGCTGCCAAAAAATGAAAAATCAATGCAGTCCTAGACTGAATTAACAGAGGAATAGCATCAAGATCATGAGAAGTAATATTACTGCTCTATATTGTATTAGTGAGGACACACATGGAATATTGTGTCCAATTCTGGTCCCCGTGATACAAAAAAATGCTGAAGCCTTAGAAAGAGTGCAGAGAAGAGCAACAAAGATGATAAAGGGTCTGAAGGCTAAATCATATGATAAATGGCTAAGGGAACGAGGCATATTTAGCCTAACAAGGAGAAGGCTTAGGGGTGACATACCCATCTTCAAATACTTGAAGGGCTATTACAAGGAAGAAATTTAGTCTCCATAGCACCTGCAGATAGGACAAGAAGCAATAGGTGGAAGCTCATCAAAGGGAATTCCAATCTGGAACTAAGGAAGAATTTCCTGATGGATGAGAACTATCAATAGAACTGCTGGGTGCTCCATCACTGGAAGCTTTCAAGAAAAGACTGGACAGCCATTTGTATGGGATGGTATAAGGACCCCTGCCTTGGGCAGGGGGTTGGACTAGAAGACATCTAAGATATGTTCCAGCCCTATAATTCTATGATTTCAATGATAACTACACACTAATTTTCTGGACTCAAAAATTCAAGTTATCATATCTGCTTCTCCATGAAAATTTGACTAATTTCTAGATGCCACCATCACCCACCAACTACTTGAAAAGAAAAAAAAAGATTTGAAATCCCAGGATCCCACTCTGTAATGGGCAAAAGGAATAACCTTGAGGCATAAACAAGACAATGGTCAGATAAAAGAAATCTGAGTCTGGGCCAGACTCATTGGAGGAGATAAGCAAGTTTTGTAGGGACATAATATGCAGAGACCAGCACTCCACCAAATCAACAGGATGGCAATGGGCTAGACACACTTAAAGGGACCAGGGCAAAAGAAATTGTGTTACAATAGCTAAAGAATTAGCTAAATGGGTCTGTTGGCCATTGCATTATACTTGTCATTGGACTCCTAATATTAGTGATAGCACTTCAGAGATCTCTTTATTTCTATATTGTTTTCTGTATAAAGAATTTGATAACCCATGGAAGCATCCTACTGTCATGTTCACCTAATGTGTGAATGCTACTAATAAAAATGGTACTAAATCCTTTTTTTAAAAAAAATGTTAAAGTCTATTTCTTTGAATACTGATGTATCATTTTAACAAATGGACAAATGATAAGTATTGTCCTATATATGGACAAAATTTAACGGCATCCCCGAAAGGATGGTTAAGATTATTCCAAATTGGAAAAGATGCATAGGCCTGAAATGATCTTTTCTTTACAAAAACACATCCCAAATGTAAGATCTTTTGTACAAAAATGCACCCGGTTAATTTTTTTCCAGTCGTTTATCATTAAGCAATTGGATCATTGGGAAACTACAAAATGATTTTTTGATTTGCTGATTAATCTTGACCAAAAGGGAGAGAAAGAGACGAAGGGAAAGGAAGAAAATTCAAGGCCTAGTACTCAAATGGAACAAAACAACAATCTTTTCCTGAGATGGCTTTCATCTAACAGATTACCATCTGCCCTGAAACAAGAATTTTTTTAAAAAATTTTTTTAATATAAACAAGTTCTCTTATAAGATAAAAATAGCATAGCATATCCCATGTTCTTTATATTTTGATAAAGCGCTCAAGAAACATACAAGTAGTCCTCAACTTCTAATAGTTCATTTAGTGACTGTTCAAAGTTACAGTGGCACTGGAAAGAGTGACTTATGACTGTTTTTTACACTTTTTCACAACATTGCAGCATCCCCCCTTGATCACGTGATCAAAATTCAGACACTCGGCAACTGACTCATATTATGGTTGTGGTGTCCCTGGCTCATGTCATCATCTTTTGCGACCCCCTGACAAGCAAAGTCAATGGGAAAGCCAGATTAATTTACAGCTGTGTCATTCACTTAATAATTGTGGCAATAAAGTTTGTAAAATGGGGAAAAATTCATTTAACAACTGTCTTGCTTAACAGAAATTTAGGGCTCGACTTTAAGTAGAGGACTACCTGTATCCAAAGTAAAAAGCAAATCACTACCCAAGCAAGGATAACCAGCATCTCTGACAATTCTGCTGACCTCTAACCAAGTAAGAGATAACCCACTGACAACATGAATCCCTTATTGTCTGTTGATCCCAAGGTACAATAATGTAATAGATCCAGTCTGTATCTCCCCTTATTTGCAATTGAAAGCACAAAACAGCCAACTGGTTATGAAAGTAAATGAATTCACATGTCACTGAATTCAACATTGTCCTGAGATTCTTTTCCAGGGAAGAGTCAGAAAGAAGCATGAAAAACCATTCCAGTGCCAAATCATATACAGAACCCAAAACCCAGTCACGAGTGTAACCAAGCTGCTATACACACAATATTCACTTTGAAACAAATCAGTAGGAAAGAATAGGGGAATGCAGATCCAAAGCTGGGAGTTAAATTTCACTTCCCAGCCACAGAAAAAAATCAATAAGACAGTGCTTAAACAGCTTACATCAACGTGTACGGTACTAGTGGTAAAACAGTTGCAACAAGTGTGGAATCATGTATTTCTACTACAAAAGTAATTTTATAAGAATGAATCAATAGAAGTTCATGTCTATCATGGTCTATTTTGAAGTCTATCTTGATTTATCAAATTTTTAAAATCGCCTATCGCCTTCAGAAGAGCTTATCATTTATTTTTTGGGGGGGGGTTAGAAAGTCTTGCTTAAAATTCCTTTAATTACCACTAGTATGAATACTATAGATCTCCCCCCCCAAAAAAAACAAAAACCTGAATTGAGGAAATTACTGCTTCACCTTTCACATGCCTGTGTATGCCCTCACACACATGTGGACACACATTTGCACACACACCCACCATAAAAATTCCTCTCCAGCAAAAAATGGATTGTTCATATAGAGTCATGTAGCATTTTATATTTGATTCCAAAAGGATGCTTTGCAATTGTTAGGGGCACCAATGCAGCAGCTGTCTGCAATTCTGTAGAGCAGCTGCATGTTTTCCTGGGATCACAAGTTCCTATACACTTAAAAAAGATGGGGCTAAAGCAGTTTAAATCCACATTTTTTAATTTCCTTGGTTTGTATATGAACAGGGCATGACTTCCTCTTCTAACTCCAAAGAAATGGATTCAGTTCAAAAGAATGGCACTCGCCTTTAAATGATGTGGACAGTATGGAACATAAGTCACAAATGATAAAAATAAAATTTGACAACTTTTGCTGAACCTATGAACAAAGCTGTCAAATACAATTAACATCTGAATTCAAATCTACACTGGGTGGATTTATGAAGTTTGATCTTGCTCACAGATACTCATTTCTGCTCTAATCGTGATGTTGGCAGAAGTAAAAGTTCAAAAACTAACTTGGATAGAATATAGCATGCTGTTTCAGAATCCAATGTGATACTGCATTATAGAAGGGTGTTACTTCAGGTTCTAATGGAAGAAATACTGTCTATACCAAAAGGCTAATTTGTAGACTTGCCAGATTGGACCTTATTGTAAGAACAGATGTTTCCCACATCAAAGCTTTTTTATCTGGCCATGAGGTTTTTATAATCTCTGTTACATAAGCCCAATGAGTCTTTATTGAGCTTTGTCAGTCAAGAATAATTGGTGTATAATTGGTGTATGCTGGTGGCTCCTAAATTCCTTAATTATGTATATCAGCAAACAATGTAACAGCTCCCAATGTGTCCAGAATATAGAGATGTAAGGAAATATTGCGGATAGGTTGGAGGGGGTAAAAGAAAGGTTATTTATGGGAGGGACACCTGGATATTTTGGGGGAAAAAAATCAAACAAGGTTTGTAATTATCCATTGTAAAAAACAAAAGTCTTTTTTATAGATAATTTGGGAAGCTGAAAAAGTTTCATTATTGGAATATGTATTATTAAATACTTTATTCATCACCCTTAAAAAAACACTTTTAATTCAAAATTCCTTAATTGATCAGTTCAACTGTTCTGGCAAAAAAAGTACAATCAAAACTGACAACCATTTTGAAGAACTCAGACATACGCCCCAGCTTTTCTGTTTTTTCTGTTTTCCAGCCTGAAATTAAAGGGAGACTCCCTTTATCAAATAATTACATAGAATGGGGGAATTTGATAGGTGCAGAACAGCATACAAATGTAAAAAACAAAAAAAGCCTTATAGCATCTAAAAGTACTTATTGCATGTATAAATATATGCATATTATAATTATTTATTTTTGTACTTCGCTTAAGAGACAGAGTCACCATCCACTTTGATATCAGTGATTTTTCTTTACCCTTGTCAGGTTGTTCCAACAGTTTTGCTATAATGGCAGTCAATAGCTGTGTTCTGCTACCAACATGGAGATACTATACATGAAATACTACTAATACTTGTATTGTCAGCATTGACATTTTCAGCCTTAGTAACTGATGTTGGTCTTGGATAAAGAAGAATAGTAGTACAGCTTTGGGTTGCATAATAATAAACCATTTTGTTCAGCCTACCGCCTCTATCCAATTCTGTTAAAGGTCATTTTTTCTCTCTGCATCCTTTTTTCCCAATGAACCCATAATACATCCATTTATATATTATGTACCTCATGAAAGTGAGGGGTTTTTTTATATTCCCTTGTTGTTGTTAATTGCGAAGTCGTGTCCGACCCATCGCAACCCCATGGACAACGTTCCTCCAGGTCTTCCTGTCCTCTACCATCTTCTGGAGTCCATTTAAATTCACACCTACTGCTTCAGTGACTCCATCCAGCCATCTCATTCTCTGTCGTCCCCTTCTTCTATTGCCCTCAATCTTTCCCAGCATTAGGCTCTTCTCCAGTGAATCGTTCCTTCTCATTAGGTGGCCAAAGTACTTGAGTTTCAACTTCAGGATCTGGCCTTCTAAAGAGCAGTCGGGGTTGATCTCTTCTAGGACTGACCGGTTTGAACGCCTTGCAGTCCAAGGGACTCGCAGGAGTCTTCTCCAGCACCATAGTTCAAAGGCCTCAATTCTTTTGCGCTCAGCCTTTCTTATGGTCCAACTTTCACAGCCATACATTGCAACTGGGAAAACCATGGCCTGGACTATACGCACTTTTGTTGGCAGGGTGATGTCTCTGCTTTTTAGTATGCTGTCTAGATTTGCCATAGCTTTCCTCCCCAGGAGCAAGCGTCTTTTAATTTCTTGGCTGCAGTCCCCATCTGAGGTGATCTTGGAGCCCAGAAAAATAAAATCTGTCACTACCTCCATTTCTTCCCCATCTATTTGCCAGGAATTGAGAGGGCCGGATGCCATGATTTTGGTTTTCTTAATGTTGAGTTTCAAGCCAACTTTTGCACTCTCCTTCTTCACCCGCATCAAGAGGCTCTTTAGTTCCTCTTCACTTTCTGCCATTAGAGTGGTATCATCTGCATATCTTAGGTTGTTGATATTTCTCCCGGCAATCTTAATTCCAACTTTTGATTCATCTAGCCCTGCCTTTCTCATGATGTGCTCTGCATATAAGTTAAATAGGCAGGGCGACAGTATACAGCCTTGCCGGACTCCTTTTCCAATTTTGAACCAATCAGTGGTTCCGTGTTCGGTTCTCACTGTTGCTTCTTGACCCGCATATAGGTTTCTCAAGAGACAAATGAGATGGTCTGGTACTCCCATCTCTTTAAGAACTTGCCACAATTTGTTGTGATCCACACAATCAAAGGCTTTTGCATAGTCAATGAAGCAGAAGTAGATGTTTTTCTGGAACTCCCTAGCTTTCTCCATGATCCAGCGTATGTTGGCAATTTGATCTCTAGTTCCTCTGCCTCTTCGAAATCCTGCCTGTACTTCTGGTAGTTCTCGATCCACATACTGCTGGAGTCTAGCTTGTAGGATTTTAAGCATAACTTTACTAGCATGTGAAATGAGTGCAATGGTGCGATAGTTTGAACATTCTTTGGCATTGCCTTTCTTTGGAATTGGAATGTAAACTGACCTTTTCCAATCCTGTGGCCACTGTTGAGTTTTCCAAATTTGCTGGCAAATTGAGTGTAGCACTTTTACTGCATCGTCTTTTAAGATTTTGAATAGCTCAGCTGGAATACTGTCACCTCCACTAGCTTTGTTGTTGCTCAGATTTTCTAAGGCCCATTTCACTTCACATTCTAGGATGTCTGGTTCGAGGTCAATGACCATCTCATTGTGGTTATCTGGGATGTTAAGCTCATTCTTGTATAGTTCTTCTGTGTAGTTTTGCCATCTCTTCTGCCTCTGTTAGGTCTCTGCCATTTTGGTCCTTTATCATGCCCATCTTTGCATGAAACGTTCCCTTCATATCTCCAATTTTCTTGAAGAGATCTCTGGTCCTCCCTATTCTGTTGTTTTCTTCTATTTCTTTGCACTGTTCATTTAAGAAGGCATTCTTATCTCTTCTAGCTACTCTCTGGAATTCTGCATTCAATTGGGTGTATCTTTCTCTTTCTCCTTTGCCTTTTGCTTCCCTTCTTTCCTCAGCTATTTGCAAAGCTTCCTCAGACAGCCATTTTGCTTTCTTGCATTTCTTTTTCTTTGGGATGGTTTTAGTTGCTACCTCTTGTACAATGTTGCGAACTTCCATCCATAGTTCTTCAGGCACTCTGTCTATCAGATCTAGTTCCTTAAATCTATTTGTCACCTCTACTGTATATTCATCAGGAATATGATTTAGTTCATACCTGAGTGGCCTAGTGCTTTTCCCTACTTTTTTCAATTTAAGCCTAAATTTTGCAACAAGAAGCTCATGATCTGAGCCACAGTCAGCTCCTGGTCTTGTTTTTACTGACTGTATAGAGCTTCTCCATCTTTGGCTGCAGAGCACATAGTCAATCTGATTTCTATGTTGACCGTCTGGTGATGTCCATGTGTAGAGCCGTCTCTTGGGTTGTTGGAAAAGAGTGTTTGTTATGACCATCGTATTCTCTTGACAAAATTCTATTAGCCTGTGCCCTGCTTCATTTTGTACTCCAAGGCCAAACTTGCCTGTTATTCTGGTTATCTTTTGGCTTCCTACCTTAGCATTCCAATCCCCCATGATGATAAGGACATCATTTTTTGGTGTTAATTCTATAAGGTGCTGTAGGGCTTCATAGAACCGGTCAATTTCATCCTCTTCAGCACCAGTGGTTGGGGCATAGATTTGGACTACTGTGATATTGAATGGTTTGCCTTGGATTCGAATTGAGATCATTCTGTCATTTTGGGGATTGTATCCGAGTATTGCTTTTCCTATTGTTTTATTGACTATGAAGGCTACTCCATTTCTTCTGAGGGATTCTTGCCCACAGTAGTATACCTGATGGTCATCTGAGTTAAATTCACCCATTCCTGTCCATTTTAGTTCGCTGATTCCTAAGATGTCGATGTTCAGTCTTGTCATCTCTTTTTTGACTACGTCTAGCTTGCCTTGATTCATGGATCTTACATTCCAGGTTCCTATGGAGAAAAAATCTTTACAGCATCGGACTTTCCTTTCACCACCAGATATATCCACAGCTGAGCGTCCTTTCGGCTTTGGCCCAGTCACTTCATTCTTTCTGGCACTACTAGTACTAGCCCTCTGCTCTTCCCCAGTAGCATATTGGACACCTTCCGACCTGAGGGGCTCATCTTCCAGCGTCATATCTTTTTTCCTTTTAGTACTGTCCATGGGGTTTTCATGGCAAAGATACTAGAGTGGTTTGCCATTTCCTTCTCCAGTGGATCACATTTTGTCAGAACTCTCTGCTATAACCTGTCCGTCTTGGGTGGCCCTGCACAGCATAGCTTATAGCTTCACTGAGTTATGCAAGCCCCTTCGCCACAACAAGGCAGTAATCCATAAAGGGGTTATATTCCCTAAAGAAGGAATACACATTTGCTGTGTTTTTTCTACTCTGTATTGTTTTTAATTGTATAGTTATGGGAAACTAAGGTGTGTACATAGAATTTCCACTGGGCTGCAGAAGTAAACTTTCTTTTTGATTCTTAAACATTTCCCCTAGAGAAGAAGGAGAAAGAAAAGCCTGTGTATATACTCTTACCATTTCACTCTTCAACTCATCTGAAATTTGCTTCTCAGTCATGCTAAAGTGTAACGAACATTTTCAAATATTAAAGAAAAACAGCTGACTTTCCTTGAAATCAAAATCAAGATTCTCAAGGAAGGTTTAATAGCCAGCTGATTAGATTTAACATCTAACATTTATCTGGTTATGAGAAAGAATCTGCTGGCGGAATGGGTTCTTCCTCTCCCATATATCCCTCAAACCTTTGCTGAAGTGTCAGGAAAAGTTTGCTAATTGTAACACTGACTATAATATATAAATATTGCACATTAGAGCTAAAATTCATTCAAGCCCTAAAACCACACCAGATGTGATGCTAAAGGTAATCCTAGAAATGAGATCCTGTAGATGTGGTACTGCAATGTACAGAGAGGAAAGGATTATCTTTTCCCTTCTGGTCATGCAATTGATCTTATGATACAAACCAGCTAGTAAAAAATCAACACTAAAATCCCATTCATAAAATTAGAGTTTCTTTAAAACATAATATCACGGAGAATGAACTTTAACATGCCTGTGATCAGCAAAGGAAGTACAAAACATTACATTATACAATTGAAATGGTCATCAACTACAAAAGTTTAAAAAAGAAACCTACTGGATTTAATAATGATGACTTTTATAGCACATGGATTTTCTTTAGATACAAAAGTGGATGGGCTTTTATCAAAATGTCAAGAGATAATTTCAGCTGACATGTATTTTAAATCTTTATTTTGGGGCCCTTTTAACACCTGAAAGGTGTCTTTGCTTGGTTTTCTGTCTGGTTGAAATATTGCCTTTGTGCTGCCTATTGCAAAAATAAGTTCAACACAAACCTAAATTAGGAATTGAACAATTACTATGGATAGATGAATTCATAATATTGCAGCTTTCCTATATTACACACATTAAGAGGACTGCCTGATAAGCAAAACTGTTGTTAAATCTCTGTAGAAGAGGAAATCTATATTGCAGGATAAAACCAAGCATTTGCAAAGGATATATTTCATAAATGAATATAGCTATGTGCAATTATAACATACTTTGCTAAAACTATCAATAATTAAGGTATTCAGGAAAGCTAATTCCTATAGTCCTTGCAAGTTATCTTTATGATGAGGACAAAGTATAAGTAATAGCAATGTTAACTACCAAACAGAATAAATGTATTAGATGGATAAAGTCACATACAAAACGAAGTGGTTGATGCATCATCATCATAGATCAATTTGCAGCAGCCATAATTGCATAAAAAGTAATAGTATAAGTATAACAATCTTTACTTTGGCTAGAAACCAGCAGAAGATAACATAAGGCTAATACTGTACAATCCATAAAATGTAATAAAAATTAAAACGGATAACCCATATGTCTATCATTATTCAGAAATTCAATATTAATTTAGTGTTAATTTATAAATTATATAACATTCATCAATTTTTGTTCTTAATCAACTCCTGGCAAGTTTTAAAAGCTGCAGCATAATAGAAACATTTGCAAATATGTCTGATGAGCATATCTGATAGCCTTGATAATATCAGGAAGATAAACAAGATGCTTGTTTCTGTACAGCACAGATTGAAGACTGATGTGCTCAGCAGTCTCAACTTCCCCATTACTATGCCGGCATAGACATTTCATGCATGAAATCTTCTTGAAACCATCCTCTGCAACTTTGGAGGGAGCAGCATCCATGCCAAAGTCTTTCTGTAATTTGCCATTTTTAATTGCCAGCCATTTTGACTCCACTCTGTAATTGAGCTGGAGGATAATAAAACGAATGTGTGCGCAGGAATTATAAGCTGGTCAAGAAAACGAATGGTGTCTGCAACAAGATTGATTGGAACTAATATTTGTTGGAGGGTTTGGTGAGTGGAGCAGCCCACCTTTTGGGATGAAAGGGGATGTAGAGTTTGTGTAGTTAGGTCTTCAGCAGTACAGTGAGAGACTGACTGAGTACCTAGTGCTGTTGGATTATAACTGGAAGGCTGAATAAGTTTTCTGACTGCCCATAAATGTTGAATGCTAGGCAGAAGCACTTTGAGTAGCAAAGGCCTCTCAGGAATTTTGTATGTGTGAGGCTGGAGCCAAGGGTGGACATGTATTGCTATGAACAGGGAAATGGGGAGACTCTGAAAGAATGGGAGCAGGGTATAAGATTCCAATAGTGATAGGTAAAATATGGTGAAGTTGAGAAATGGACTGCTCATGGGGACCGAGCCACAGGTATCTTGTTCCTATGGCACATCCAGACTTAGGCCCTGGATGGCAGGCTTTCAAAGGCCCTTTCAAAGCAGCTATTGGTTGCTGCTGGTGAATGCTAGATCAGTCAGTGTAATAAAACCCCCTTAATCTAGGGCTTAATTGTCTAGGAAAAGGCTGATCTAGCATACATTACTGAGACTTGGTTGGGGCAAGGGGGCAGTTCCACTCAGTGAGATTGGCCCAGCTGATTTCCGGATTGAACACTAGCTGAGACCCCAGGATAGGGGACGTGGGATGGGATTGTCTGAGGCATCCAAGGGCCTTGCCCCACAGATTGCTGTAAGTGAGACACTATTTCTTAAGTTGGGCGCCAGGAGAAGTCAGCTAGGGCTGTTGCTATGGTACCAGGCTCCCTTCTACTTAGCAATCTCCCTGCCTGATCTGCTTGATTCTGTGGCTGGGCTGGCGATGGAGTTCCCTGGACTCCTGGGGGATTTCAACCTGCCATCCTTAGATGCAGAGTCAGAGTTGGCTTGGACATTTGTGGTCACTATGGCAGCCATGGCCATGGTCCAAATTATCCAGGGCCCAACTCATAGCAATGGTAATACACCCAATCTGGTTTTTCTGTCAAAGCAATGGCAGACTGTTCTGGATTTTGATTTTTCCCTACCATGGACAGATCACTCACGGGTGTCTTCACAGGGATGCTAGGCAACTAATGGACTCAACTGGGTTCCAAAGGGAGGCTTGTGGTTATTCCAAAAAAACGGCTACTCAATCCGATTGAAGCCTTGGTGGCTGCATGGAATAGCAAAGCGGCAGTGGCATTAGTTTCTGAGCAGCCTCTCAGTGCTCAGGATTTGTGATGCTCTTCGTGGTATTTGATGGAATTGAGGGAACTTAAATGGTCTAAGAAGCAGAGTATCACTGGTGAAAGACAAGGAACAAAGACAATCAGACACAAGCTATCTCATGGTGAAATTTAACTATTTCTCCATCCCTATAGCACCTGATATATTAAAAGCCTCTTTCCTGACTGTATTGCTAACTGGGCAAGCATCTTGGCTGCTATGCATATTTAGTTTGGATGTTTTTATTGCTTTTTATTATTTTAAAATGATTTTAGTGATTTAATTATAATATATTTTTTGAACTGTAAGCGACCCAGAGTCATTGATTGAGATAGAAACTGAATGAATGAATGAATGAATGAATGAGAGTCAGTTTGATGTACTGGTTAAGGAATCAGGCTAGAAAACCTGAAATTGATTCTAGTTCTGCCTTAGGTACAAAGCCAGCTGGGTGAACTTGGGTCAGCCATTTTCTTTCAGCCCTAAGAAGCAGGCAGTGGCAAATCACTTATAAAATCTTGCCTAGAAATGACAAGGGCTTGTCCAGGCATTTACCAGAAATTAATATTGACTTGAAGATATACACACCAATTTTTTTTTTGCCAGTGTCTTCATTTCTTGGGGAACAATAGATTAGGTACCTGAGATAGAGTGGACTGCCACTCAATTGAAGAATTCATTGCTGCAACACCTTATGAGCATTTTCTATTCCAAAGAGTATAGTTAGCAGAATAAACCTCTAGGCCTGCAATTTAAAAGTTATTTCAACATGTGGCATTTGCTTGGACTGGTTGGTAGAAGGAAATAAAAGTTATTCCAGTGCGGATGGTTTCATATTATTGTGGCTTTCACTGAGGTTTTGGCTATCCACATTATGAAGTAGTTCTTATAATATGCAGATGAAACATTTGTTTGAAACCATTTTTATTAAATCTGTGGCTTCTACATTTAAGGTGCTTGTGCTATTGGTGCTTGGCTATTTTGCCATAAGCATCACAAAACAATTGGCTTTTGAAGTTCCACCTCAGAGAGTTGCAGTGGCAACAAATGTGGTCTTGAGAGCTGCATATGCTCCTTCGTTCCTGCTTAACATTCATATGAAGACTCTGTAATACTCAGTGTTTTACTTAATTTTAAATATCTCTTCTAATCCTTAATTTTGACAATTTCATTATCTGCCATTATCCTAGACTTTCAGTTCTCCATCTCAGTAGAACAAGCTCATACATTTAGGGAATGCATCCAAAATGAGATTTGTTCTTAAAACAAATACATCTATTGAATTTCTACCCAATATTTCTATAAGTAAATAGCACTCACATGGTTAATCGATCATTTAAATATGATTACAATGAAGGATGATATAAACATTAGAAACACAATATATTAAAGAAACTGCACATACTCCTATCTTCCTCAATTACACTTATGCACGTAGACCTGCTTTAATAAAACTTTTTTTTTCTTTTGCAGAAGAAAGAACAACCGTAGACCTGCTTTAATAAAACTTTTTTTTTCTTTTGCAGAAGAAAGAAAACTAGCCTTAAGAGGGGACTCTATAGTCTGAGCCTAGCCATCAAGAAGATTGTCTCAGATGTTGCCCTTACTCTGGAAGCTCCAAGACAAAATGAGCCAATTTTGCCAACATCTTTCTGGTTTGTGAGATTGCATCACAATTTTTGGACTCCAGCCCAGAAGCCTTAGCAGATTTTCAGTTCCTCTAAAGAAGAAAGCCAGGCCCCTTTAACTGAAGATGCTTTGATCATTAGACACTCAGATGGAAGCTTAATCTCGAGTTTCATGTTGTTGAAATCTCATTTTAGCCTATTGTAGGATTATCCTGCCTGAATTTCTGCCTCAATCTGAGTTTGACTTCTGAAGACTACTAGATTGATTGATGTTGTTTTCTTGACAGCAACATAGTAGTCACTGCCTTCTTCTCAAACCCATATTTCAACTTTGAAATTTAACCTACACAACTGAATTTCCTGATAATCTTTTATTCAAGTACTAATTACTGCAGATAGAGATCCACCTCATTTGGTGAAGGGAATGGAGGTGATTCTTAAAATCTGGGTAGATACATAGGTGAGAAAGTATTCCTTCAGATAATTTGGTTTAGGTCTTTCAAGGTTGAAATCAACATTTTAGATTGGGTCCAGAAAAAATTGGCATCCACTGTAGATGGCAAAGAATTGGAATAATGTGTTTGCATTGGCTTATCCCAGAAAGCAATCTAGCTGCTCTATTTTGAACTAACTTTCCAAATCATTTTCAAAGGCAGCCCCTTACACAGCTCATTATATAATAATCAATAATTTATTTTCATATTCTATGCCCAGATTTAGTTTCTTCACAAGTGGCCTGATCACTGCTTCTTTTAAAGTACAGCTTTATCTAGAGTATGGTCTTGGATAGGTTCTCATGTATGAAAAATGAAAGCAGTAAAGATATAAAGGAATGAAAAATGTGAAGAAGTGTATATTGTATAGGTGTGTATTGTTATTATTGATATGGGAGATAGTATACAGATCTCTTGCAAGCATTAATTCAGGAAACACTTGAGACATTTTAAATAATTAAACCTGTTCTCTTGGTTTCAGCCAATAACTTATATATTTTGGGGTATGCAGAAGTTATGCAAAGAAAATTTATCAAAGTTGAATGTTACATATCTATAAATCACTACACATTTCAGAAGAAAGAATATGTGAAGCTGTTAATGCAAAATGTTGAAATATTAAGGATGCATTGTTAAAAATTATTTAATTTTGGAACCTTAACTTGAAGGTTTATAGTTGCATTTAATGGAACTCAGCAATGATTATAGTATATGAGATACACTGTAGAATAAACTGCAGAGTTTAATTCAGGCAAATTAACCCCCCTCCTGCTTTTACCTTACTTAATATTCTCCCAAAATTCTATGGTGCTTCATTTCTGTTTTCAAAATATATTTCCCCTTGGGGTTTTTTTCCTAATAGAGAAAATATAAGAGAGTTTTTTTGTGTTCCTGGTCCCTTGCAACTCATTTTGTGATTTAATACATTTTTTAAATATAAAGATCTGATTCTTATAATTTTTCTTTGCAATCAGTTTTCTTCCTTTTTGACTATGTATACACTATGTATACACTATGTATACACAATGTTTCTATGTATACATTAATAAAAGTATTAGTAATAACAAAACGTTCTCCTTTTGTTGTTGCTTAAAAGTTTTTATTTTAAACATTTGTAATGCTCGTTTAAGATCAGTCAAATTTTAGAAAAATCGTTTGTGGGCTAATCAAAACACAGAGGAAGTTCCTGAAATGTGTTTTGTAAATTAGGTACATGTCATGTACTGTGTAGTAAACTTACATGTATTTTTGTAATTATATCTGCACAAGAATCCTAACAAGTGTTTTGAGCCAATGGCATTTCTGCATATCTCCTAAGCCAGTAAGACATAAAATAATAGTTTGAAGTGATACTACATTTCACAGAATAACTGCAAAAACATCACGATTCATTGGGATGCTATGATTATCTCCAGACTACAGCATGTGCTTAAATTGGGTATTTGAATAGTCAGATAATGGGCAAGTATTTTAAAAACATGCACATTTTGAGATCTACCCAAAAGAATTATCAAAAGGCTTGAGATGAATGCCAACTATAATACCAAATTTAATACCTATAGTTGTGAAACAATTAAGGAAACTTTTAAAAAGTTATTAATAATTTATTTTATAATGCCCTTTCTACAAGGACTTTAAATTCAAATATTTTGAATTTAATCCAGACAGAAAAGGACTGCCTCCTTCCTCCAACTGTTGTACAGAAAACTGAAGTTCACTGGGGAGGTAAATTATATCCAGGTGAGTAAAGCTGTACAAGGCTTAGAAACAAGATATTTGCAGAACTGCGTAATCTCACACAATCTGTCCTGCGCTCTGAGGTCATCAATAGTTTACCATTTGTGTGTTCCTCAGATCCCTCTGAATCTATGGTTAATTTTGTTTCTTCCATGATAGAATTCAAGTTGTGGAACAAATTGCCATTGAAATTGAAGGAAGACCCTTTTTATTACAGTTTAAAAAGACTCAGATGTGTTTGTTTACATAGGTCCTTACATTGTTTTAAATTTAATATTTTAAATTTAGTATTGTAGTATTTAATTAAATTTTAGTATTTAATATTTTATATTACATATGGTTTGATGATTAACAATGCTCTAATGTTTGTTTTGACTGAATTTCTGTGAACCATTCTGAGCTACTAAGGTGCCATACAGAGAATTGAAATAAATAAAATAGAAAATAGTGACATTGTGGCATGGAATTATATCACATTTATATAGGCAATATTTAAATATAAAGTTCAGATAGTATCTAAGCTAAAGGTTTTCATATTAACATAATTATACTTACATATCTAAATGACATTTTCTCTTCACCAGTTTCTTTAAGTCCACATTTGTATTCCTTTAGTTTTCAAAACCATCACAGTATTTCAGTCACATTACAAATACTCCTGTACTTTGTCAATACCACCTATCTTTCCTGGGAGACTATTTTTGTTCTTGGAAATATCTTATTATCTCCCCTGAAGCAGGGCTATCTGTATAATTTTATATTCAGCACTGTATAAAATTCTGGAATGAAGCTATTTTCAATTTACTGTCCCAAGAGATGGCCTAAAGGGACATTGTCAAGATGATGATTGGTCAAAAGAGCAACACCAGCATGGTTTAGGATGAAACATAAAATATTGTAGTTTTGCTAGTAATGACAATGCATAAGTTTTTCTCTTCCCTACTTATCCTCTAATAATAAACATTGTATTATATGACAAAACACTGTGAACCCTAAGATTGGGAAACGAAGCAAGAAAATAACTTTTGATACTGAATAATATCAGATTTATTCTCTGTGTGACATTAAAGGTTTACTATTTTTTTATTTTAGTAAAAATATTACTGAAAATAATAAGGGCCAACATGAAATGAAGAATATTTGGGACAAATGACCTTTCCAGTTATAGGCATCATTACTTAGAAATTTATCAGACTGATTGCAAAAGGTAGACCACACACATACACATTGATAAGCCCTTTTAAAGCTTCTGTGAGCATACATTTCAGAAGGTAAGGCATTTGTGGAATTTAGGGAATGTTCATTTCCTGATTTTGGTTAATGACTTTTTAAAATACCACACAGATTAATTTTCATGCATATGTTTCATATTCTCAATGTAAAAGTGTGCATGAAATCTTTTGCTAAATAGAATTAGTACATTTTTTTCATGCATTTTGAAGATTCAGATTTTAACTTCAGATACATTCAAAGAAAAATGACTCCTTGAACTTATTATGATAAGCTGTATTTGCTGGGGCCAAAGAGGCAACAAGATCAGTCACAAAAAGCAGCACTGATGTACAAGCGCTGTCCTCTTTCTTTGTACATTGCAATATCATATACAAGGCTGAAAGGGGCTGAGCTTGCAATATTGCCATTGTCATTTTGAGAAAAGTGGCAAGATCCTGAGGATACAACCAGTGAAGATTGAGATCTGTTCCTAAGTCTGTCTGTAGATCAAATTCCTATGCAAGTCGGAATTTGTACTTAAAAACAGACTGCATATTACTAAAAATGGCAAGTGGGATCATTTTTCCTTGAGCTGATGAACTGCTGAAAACAGGACGTATTTAAAAATGCACAATTTCAACAGTTCATAAAAACATTGCATGGCTTGAATGATTTCTCAGCTAGAAGGAGAATGTTGTCCACCATTTTTAGTAATAGGCAACCTGTTTGTAAGTACAGTATGTGTGGTCCATAAGCTGGACATCTTTAATCTGGGGAGTGCCTATACTACTGGCTATAGCTTGTAACTCTCCTTACTAACAGTCTTTCAAGGAAGACCAGGCAGAATATTAGAATTCTATTTTACTAATACTCAGGCAGTCCTCTTTTAACTATCCCTTGTACAGCAAACTTACACTGGCATTGAATGAGTAAGTACTTATGACTGGTCCTTTACATGTCAATTGCAGTGTCTCTGTGATCACATGGTGTCACAATTACAACATTGCAGCATCCCTCAGTTATTGCCATTTGTGACCTTCTTTATTGGCTTTCTACAGGCAAAGTCAATGAGGAAACTGCCAGTTCCTAAATAGCAACCACATGATGTCCTCTCTTAATGACCCATGGTGATTTGCCTAATAATGGCAACCAGAAATGCCGGAATGTTCATTGCTTAAGTGGCACAGTCATGTGACTTCAGGTTTTATGATTTCCAGTCCCAGTTACCACTAGGTGAGCACTACCTGTAGACTAAAGAAATATAACAGTGTTTTCCCTTCCTTCTTAACCTGAATTTATTTTCTCCCAAGTTTAAAACATGGGAGAAAATGTAGTGGTTGCTACATTGCTTATCCAAGGACATTTTTGGGGCTCTCTCCATAAGCAAGGAAGTGTTTCAGAGCATGCAGAGATACAAGCATAGCAGTTTTTGTAGCTCCTTAAAGCAACCATGCCTTTCCTGGGAATTCATGACTGTCCTTTGCAAAAAATATTGAGAAAAAAATTGGTTGGTTTAAGGGGCTGCAAAGAGATGGCATATTTTTGCCTATTTGGTAAAAGACAGCTTTTTTGCATTTAAACTAAACTGTGGCATAGTTGCAGAATTTGCATTAAAAAACAGAAAGCAAACAAATAGCAAGTTTCCAGGCAGAATACTATCGGTGACCTAATTATTACTTTTATGCATATCCTGGGGCAAGAAGGCCCATCCCTTCAATGTAACAAAGCTAATAGGTTCAACTTTTATGAGTACAGAATCTTAGTCAGGACTTAAGCCACTTCTGGATAAAAGACTACTGTTTTTCCACCATGTCCATCTATCTGTTAGGACAGGGGTGTCAAACTCCCAACGTCACGTGATATGTCATGACGTATTGTGACTTTTTTGCTATTGCAAGCAATGGGGTGGGTGCGGTTTTGCTATGATTCATCCGGCCCGTGGGGCAATAGTTTGACACCCCTGTGTTAGGACAAAGTCTGATTTGATAAACTATAAACATTCTGTATTATAATGCAGCAATGGTATAAAAGGCATTATATCAATATATATTTAAGCATTACTGCATAACAAACAATGACTATTTGTTTTTACTGTTGTTATTTGCAAACTTGAGTTTGCATGATTTTTTTTTACTCTGACTTTGTAAAACAGGAACCTAGAACAGCAATCCAATCCTTAATAAAGGACCAAGAAGAAACAGAATCATTGCAGAAAATTATTGACTATCCATTGATAAGGGTAGCTTATAAGTAGCTGGGATATTACTTATGACTGTGCAATTCAAAAATGATTCTGTATTGCAGTGCTTCAGACCTTGCATGAGCAAAGGATTTCTTTGCTATTGATTAAAGTAGCTTTTTTCAGGTTTTCATTAGATTAATTCTTAAAGCAGACAAAACTTTTTCTCATTTTTTTTTTACAAAAGTTTAAAAACAAGAGGGTACTTTAATGAAAAAGAGAGAAATCCTCTGCTGACACAAGGTCTAAGTTCTTCTAAAACATTTTAAAGCATTTATAGTCCAAACAACTTAAGTTTGCGATTTGGGGAAAAAAGTTTAATTTTAATATGGTAAATTTAGAAAAAAAGTGAATTGGACAGAAATGTAATTCTTTCCTAGGATGAGTTTTATTGCTATCATATGTCTATTTGATGTTACTTCCAAGCTGAGAAAGTTCATATAAATTAATATTCTCAACTTTGAACAAAAGCATTATTACATCCACATAAATTGTGGACACGTAATCTAAAGTACTTTTGCCAAACATCATTCTATTAAACATAAGGCTCTTAACATTATTCCCTGAAACCATGAATTGGTAAACCAGTTTGGGCTAGGAAGCAAGAACTGGTCTTGGTAATAATGGAAAATCACTTTTAAATTTTTGCCAAAGAAACTACAGTACATAAATATGTCTACAAGCTCATTAGGAATGAAGATTAACTGAACGCAATACTAAAACCACTGTAGTACTTATGTTCTGTATCACAATTAGCATGGATTCATATGAACATTTCAGAAGTTTATTTTCAGAAATATGATTTTGTTTAGAGAAGATTAAATTCTAGATACCCTTAAATTTAGATAAACTGTACAATATCAAAATGCTATTTTGAACTGGAATTGAAACTGTTATGAGGTGTCTGAAATGACATATTAAATTGCTGAGTGATAGCTTTCATATAAAGAACTATGAATAAAACTCTTTTTATGCAACGTTTTCTTTCCTTTTAAAATATTTTTTATGAACAACAGGCTTCAGAAGAATTCCTAAAATATCACATAGAACTTTATAATTACTAATTTTAAATAGTGTTAATAAAATATTATCTCCATCTAACGGTTCAAATATAAACTAAAGCATGTTGAAATAATCTTATTCCATCTGAACATCTGAATTCACTTTGCAGGATATGGCATGCAGCTGCATTTAGATTCAAAGCAAGAGCAACTGCAGTACATTGACCCATTGAATATTACAGTAGGTTTTGAGTTTCATGTTAGTTGGATTTATTGGAGAAAATTGATTTGAGTGCTTCTGCTTTTGCCAGAGTTTTTTAATGTTCGGAAGAAAGGAAATAAGACATGCATAGGATGTGACTTTGATGTGCAACAAGTTAATTATCTAAACCGTCTAACAAATCTTGGCTGGGGGAAGTAATTATTTTTAACGGTACAGGGTGGTCTGATGAAATGTTTTCCGCATCTCAATAAAACACTTCATATTCTTCGCAGTTTGGGAATGAAGCTTCCCACGCTCGGGCCACGTTATCTTGACAAGTGATGAAAACTGACCAAAACGGAAGCAAAATTTTCCCTGCGTTGTTGTAGTACATTAATTTCCTTTGCTTTGGGGCAATAATGAAGTCGCTGGTCACGAAATACAAAATCGTGTAAAAAACGTCCAGGGAAAAGCCAAGGCCAATCTTCTTCTCAACCAAAAGCGCGCCTCCTGGCGTGGCCTCGTGGCCAGTTTGTCGGCCTGGTCCACGAATCAGAGGCGACGCGTCTTTCGCCGCGACTCGCGCAGGAAGCGCCGCCATGGCTCTTCCCGCCCGCTGAGAAGCCGCTGCTGCCGAAAGGGCTGCTCAGGTACGGTTGGGGGAGCCTCTGCCCGCCCAGGGAGCCGCGTGCACGGAGGCGGGGATAGAACGGACCCCCCCCCGCCAGGACCCGGGGAAAGTCCCGAGGGGGCCCGCGCTTCCTTATGAGCCAATCCGGGGAAGGAAGCTTCGTTGTGCCTGGATTCCTTTAAGTTGAGAAACGCCGGGATAGCGGCGTCTCTGGTTTATGGACGAAAGAGGTGGAATTATATGCCGAACAAGCATGCATGACAGCGAACATGCGGCTCTCTCCTGGGCTGGGAAAGGTCACGTGTAGGCCGCGGGTCTTGCCAATTTGCTAACTAGCTTGCTGGCTTGAACAGACGGGGGGGGAGGGGGGAGAGTCCTACTGCCTGCCGTCCTGCTTGCCTTCGCCGCGCCGCTGGCTCCGGCTGCCATGTGGGGCTTATGGGTGGCGGTGTGTTCTTGCTTACAGCCTCCAATTGTGGTAGCGGTGTCTTCTTGTTTTTTTAATTACTCTTTTTCTGTTGTCGGCCCTAAAAATGGAGCTGAGAAACACCAGCATTTCCCCAAAGCAAACCTACAGACTAAAAGGAGGGCTTTCCTTCTGGAGACAGGAAGAAATCTTAAGATTTGCCTTCTTGCTGGAACAGATGAAGCCCATCCTCTCCTGCAGGCTCCATCTGGATTGACTGAGAAGGCCAAGATCTCCGAGATAACTGAGCTGTGTTTTTTGTATTTTTTTTAAACAAAGCATTGAGTTAATTCTCCCCCCATTCTAAAACAAGGGGCTCGTGCAGTTTCCAACTCAGCTACCCTCCCCATCATACCCCTGCATATTTGGAAAAGTGTGCAGCTGCCTGTTCAGGCCCTATACTGAGTGAAGGTCTATGGAAAATAATTTTCCATTAATGCTGTTTCAGCCACAGTAGTATTGTACACTCTTTCGGTCACTAAGCTGAAGACTCCAGTATTAACAAAATGTGTGATAGTCTGACCACACTTAAAATACTGCATCCTATTCCTGGCATCACATTTTAGGAAGACAAGGGCAAACTGGAGCATAACCATGAAAAACAAGGTGATAAGAGGTCTGAAAAAACCAAGGAATGCTTAGAGATGTTTGGTATGTTTAGTCTGGAGAGAAGATGACTAGGGAGACATGATAGAGGTCTTCAAGTGTTGGATGAGCTTTTAAAATTTGTTCCAGAAGATGGGATAAGAAAAAATATGTGTAAATTACAAGGAAGTTGATTTTAGTTGAATGTTAGGTTTAACCTTACTAATGGTAAGAATTCAGCAGTGACAGACTATATCAAGAGATGCTGGACTATTCTTTTCTGGTGGTATTAGGTATACTGTAGTAGTAGATTTTCAAACTGAATATGGACTTGGATTAGATGATTTTCCAAGTTCTTTTCAACCTTGCAATTTGTGATACTCTGATATTACACGAACAGCAGTGAATACTCAGAAGCACTTTTAAAGTGCTGGAGATGTTCAAGTTTTACCCTTAATTTGGAATAACTCTTTGAGAATGGTTTGTCTTACCCAATTTGAACATGGAAAGTGCAGAATGACTTGGCAAAGAGCATTTCTGAGGTGCAATTACTGGGAATTTGTGTTTGGAACCTTATACCCATGTAGAAATATCGATTGGCTTGAATGCCCAGTTAAGCCTCCAAAGTCCAAGGTGTTCATTTTAAAATGATTACCCATCCTCTGTGTTAAAAGAAAAATATCTACTCCAAAGGAAGAGTTTAAACTTGTTAGGGATGCACTGAAGATAATGGTGCCAAGTCACATATAAACTTTCTCCAGGCATTTAAAACTGAACAAAAATACTGTGGTGAGTGCTGACACCCATTAGCCTGGGAAGAGGAATATAGGAATTAGAACCTACCTACTACCTGCCTGCCTGCCTGCCTGCCTGCCTGCCTTCCTTCCTTCCTTCCTTCCTTCCTTCCTTCCTTCCTTCCTTCCTTCCTTCCTTCCTTCCTTCCTTCCTTCCTTCCTTCCTTCCTTCCTTCCTTCCTTCCTTCTCTATCTATCTATCCATCCATCCATCCATCCTCCAATACTTTTACAAAATTTTGGTGATTGATTGAGCCTGTCCTATCTAACGTACTCTTTGTTATATATCTTGCTTCCACAAGGTTTTACTTTTGGATTCAGACATTTGCAAGTTCTGTAAAGTTTTACAGACTAATTAGTAGGATTTTGTTTTACTTTTATTCAGTACTAAGTGTATATTATTTGCTTTTATGAATTCTATCAAAAAGTTAAACTTGAAAAACATGTGAGGCTGAAAAAAAGATTGTTATTGCTTTAAGGGATCCACTCAGTAGCAATACCTTTTCAGGATTAAAAAGAAGAGTGAAAAAAAATCTCATAAGGGACCAAGAAGAGCTGTGCTTGTTCTGAATCATTTTTGAAGATTTAAGAATCGTAATGTCTGCTTATTTGCCACCAGACAAACAATATTTAAAGCATTGTCTCTTAAACTCCACAAATGGTTCCCACTGAAAATCCCAATTCAGCTCTGACATCTCATATTGGGAGGACTCAGAAAATTGTTACTGATTAATATTCACTTCAGATATTTGGACTATAAACAGTTCAGGATTCAGAAATGCAAAAAAAGGAAGATGTATTTTATAATGTATTTTTAAAAATACATGTACATATCCTTAACATTTGATTTAATATTTTACCTAATATTGATGTCAAAAAGAGATCAAAATTTAAGGCCAGTTGAATTATATCAGAGTTACAGTAATTACTGTAAAGTGATATAGCTGATATAATTCAACTTACATATTAAATGTTGACTCCTTTTAGGTTAGCCCTAGAAAAAATATTAGATGTTTATGCAGGTTCTTGGTCAAAATAAAGTCTGAATTGAAGTCACATTAATTATAATTAGTATGCATTATTTTTGCCTACCTGTTTGATAAAATAATATGTCCTGAAAATTTTACACATGCTGAAGAAAGTATTGCAAATTTTTGGTTGAAGCACAGTTGGTTTAATACATTGAAATATCCCTGACGGTTTGTGGAGTTCACTTGCTATATTTCATGTGTTGTCCTTGTCTGCTGTTTACTCAGATGAGCAGTACTGGACCCAGCCCAATGTCAGCTGTTCCGTCTAGCAGTGGAAGAGGGACGGGGAGATCAACAAACTTTATTCTAGAATTGCAAAGTATGATGTGAGTATAATTCTGTTTCTATATCTTACAATATTTATGGCTAGGCAATAGTCCAGGGGTGTCAAACTGCTGGCCCGTGGGCCGGTTTCATCATACTGAAGCCATGCCCACCCCATTGCTGGCAATGCAAAAAGTCGCAATATGTCGCAACACATCACATGATGTGGCGAGTTTTGACACCTGTGCAATAGTCAGGAAAGGAAAGGTTTAATTAATATATATTAATGATCTGATGTTGCAGAGGGTAAAATGTATTTCAGGATTGAATAAAGTAGTAAGGACGTCCCTTGACTTTGAATGATAAATAAGGCAATAAATGTTATGTATGTCTTATAATAGCTTTATAATTTTCTACTTTTTTATGTTTAACAATAAAATAATTGCATTGATACTAAAGTTAGCATATGTAGATAATTTAGAATTTCGTATTCTTCCTCCTGACATTACAAATAATAAATATTAGAGATGATGATTTACAGTGAATTAATCAGTTCTCCTTTGTAATGAGAGCACAACATTGTTTTTGCTTTTCTTTTATTGTTTATTGGTCCATGATATGTAGGTTTCATAGAGTTGTCTTCTACAATGGACCAAATTACAAATCTTGATTTAGAAGAAGGAATCCTATTAAGACTGAATAGATGTAAGGGAAGTGAGATTGTTATTTATGGATCATTGTTTATTATTTATTGACCAATTTATTTTCATTTTAAGATAAAAGTGGTATCTTTCTATTAGACCTCCAGAGGGAGTATTATTATAAATATGGTGCCTAATTCTTTAACGGCAAGGATTTGCTATACAAATTTCAGTTGCACTATGCTTTATGTTGGTTTAATTTTTTTTTTAACAATGAGATGATCTATTTAGAAAAATTCTTATGACTGCCCCTCAAAAGATAACTTCAGATAACTTTTTTTATTGAAAATTTTAAAGTTTTTACAAATAAGAAAAAAGAAAAAAAAAGACAAAAAACAACCCTAACCCACCCACCCCAACCCTCCCTCTCCATCCCCCCCAACCTTCCCAGAGCTGAGTATAGGCTTAGTTAAAAAATTTTAAGAATCTTAAAAAAAATTGAAAAAATATAAATCATAAGTATATCTAAATACATTACATAAACAACTTGTAAAGTTATTAACAATAATATATATATAAGAAAAAAGCATAAATATTAAAAAGAAAAAGTACTTGAAAGAGAAAAAAGTAAGAAAAAAAGGAGAAAGAAGAAAAGAGATATGGAAAAAGTACAATCTATAAAATATTAAAATTTATATATAAGTTATTGAAAAACTAAATGATATTTTTTTATATCCAATTTATATTGTATAAAATTTATCCATTTTTCCCATACCGCAAAGAATTTCTCTTGCGATTGCTCCTTTAAGAAAGCCGAAATCTTTGCCATTTCCGCCAAATAAGAAACTTTAAAAAACCACTCTTGCAAGGTAGGCAAGGACTCCTTCTTCCAATATTGCCCTACTAACAGCCTTGCGGCTGTAATCAAATTTAACATCAATATAACCTCCTTAGCGTCACAATCAGTAACAATACCTAACAAAAACAATTGTGGGGTAAATTTTACCCTCTTTCTAAAAATTCTTTGAATATTCCACCATATCTTAATCCAAAAAGCTTTTATATTTTTACACGACCACCAAATATGATAATAAGTAGCATCCAAACAACCACATTTCCAACATTTAGGCTGTAAGTCAGGATACATACGAGACATTTTTTGTGGATCAAGGTGCCATCTATAAAACATTTTATAGAAATTCTCCCTTAAGTTCTGGGCTTGTGTGAATTTAACATTCCTCACCCAGATAGTTTCCCAGGTATCCAGTAGAACTGGTTCACCAAAATTTTGTGCCCATTTAATCATACATTCTTTAATTAGTTCTGATTCTGAATCCAGTTCTACTAGAACCCCATAAATTCTCTTAATATGAGTTCGCCTTTGATCTTTTACTTGTTTAAAAAGATTTTCATCTTCTTTAAGCAAGCCCATATTACGGTCCATCTTCCATCTATCCACTATTTGTCTATACTGAAACCATGAATAAATAATATTTTCATGTGCTAAATCTTCCAAAGATTTTAACTGCCAATTTTGACCATCCCATCTAAGTAATTGTGTATAAGAAACACTATCCATCTTAACTCCTCTCCTTATCCCCTCTATCGCATGCCAAGGTATAGCCCATAATGGTATTTTAAAATCACTTTTATAATATTTCCTCCAAACCCGGAGTAGAGAAATCCTTATAATATGAGATTTAAAAACCCGATCAGCTTTTTTATTAAAAATTAAATAGGCATGCCATCCAAAAAGTAAATCCCAACCCTCCAAATGGAGTATTTCTACATTTGTTAAATTAACCCAATCACTAATTAGTGTTAAAACCACAGCATCATAATACAATTTCAGATTCGGTACCTTGAGTCCACCTCTCTCACGGAAATCTTGCATAATTTTAAGCTTTACTCTTGGTTTTTTCCCTGCCCAAATAAATTTGTTAATACCTTTCTGCCATTCATTTAAATTAATCTCATTCTTTAAAATAGGTAACATTTGAAATAGAAAAAGAAACTTTGGCAGGACATTCATTTTAATCACTGCTATTCTTCCCATAAGAGATAACTGTAACTTCTCCCAATTTTTCAAATCTTTTTGTACCCTGACCCACAGCCTTTCATAATTGTTTTTATACAATTTTACATTAGAAACAGATAGGGTAACCCCCAAATATTTTATCTTATCAACAACTTCAAAATCTGTCAAATTAACCAAAATCTGCTTATCCAAATTAGTCATATTTTTAGGTAAACTTCAGATAACTTTTAAGCTAGGACAAAAACATTCTTATAGATGAAAAACTTCACATCTTTATTTTTAGATGTAAAATGAGTAACTGAGATTGTTGTATATATTTCCCAGCCTCTCTAAGTTGGTATGTCTCCGATAATTACTTTATGTCTTTTTTTTGTAAAGAAAAGCAGAACTAGAAGATGTAAGATAGTGATTTGGAATGATTTATGGTAGTACTGGACTATTGAAAATAGTTTGCATTGATGTGAAAATTTTTTACTGCTTGGCATTTGCTATCCCGAGATATATATTCTTCTTTAAGGTTTAGTTTCTTCCCTAAATATCTGGTATAGTTGCAGGCAAAAAAGTGACCAATTTCTCAACTTTGAGATCCTAATAACTATAGGTATTACTATTTATGGCAACGTTGAGAGAATCTTATTAGAAATATATTCCACTTTAAGGTTCTGAAAGAACAATGATACATTTTATATTTATCTGCATGAATTAAAGATACAGTACAGATTGAGTATAGGTATTTCATAATTGAGCCCAAATTTTCTGCTAAGCAAGACACTTCTTAAGTGAGTTTTGTCCCAGTTTAGCAACTTTTTTTTGCTACCATTAAGCAATTCACTGCAGTTGTTAACTGAATCATGCAGTTGTTAATCAAATCTGGCTTCTCCCATTTACTTTGTTGTCAGAAACTGGCTGGGAAGGTCAGAATGATGATCACATGACTCTGGGACAGTGCAACTGTCATAAATACATGCCAGTTGCAAAGCACCTGAATTTTGATCATGTGACCGTGGGGAACAGGAGACCAAAAAAAGGGGGGGGGAGTACAAGAAGAGGGGAAGACCAAAGAACCTGAGACAGAAGAAGGTGGAAAAAGGTGGGGAGACAACATCAAAGACATACAACAACAGCATCAAATAATGATTTGAGGCTGCCAGAAGTAAGCAACCAGACTTTCGTATCTCCCTTGAAACCTGAAGTGATAAAAGAGGAAGTAAAGAAGAAGAAGAAGAAAACTGATCATAAGTCTCTTTTTTTTCAATGCTATTGTAACTTTGAATGATCACTATACGAATGGTTGTAAATCAAGGACTATCTGTACTTGTGCTGCAACAGCTTGCTTATGGGATTGTTCTCAAAAGGAAGTTATATCTTCCTATAGAATATGGTCTCCCTAAGTCAGGGGTGTCAAACTCAATTTCATTGAGGGCCGCATCAGCATTGCGGTTGCCCTCCGGGGGGCCGGGTGTGTGTGGCCAGGGTGGGTGCAGCCTACTGGGTGGGTGTGGATGGAGTAAGTGTGGTCTACTGGGTGGGCATGGCCAGCTCTACATTGTTCGCATCAAGGGTGCCTGTGGGGGCCTGGGCAGGAATGGGACAGATCTGAGGGTCTCTGGCAGAAGGGGGTGGAACTGGGGCAAGCGCCAAGGCATGATCCATTTCTTCATTCCTCACAAAGGGTGACACCTCCCCAGCATGCACCCAGGAGGCGGGGCCGACACAGCAGGGGTTAGTTCCTCGGTGTTTCTAGATGGCCTTGTGGAGGTAAGACTGAATGCGTTTCAGCATAGATGGCCACCACAAAATTGTACATTGGCTCCTGGCCGGCCAGGGCCAAGGCAGCGGGGCCCGTTCCCTCACTGTTTCCAGGATGGCTTCGCGGGCCACATGAAACCACTTCGCGGGCCGCATCCGCCCCCTGGGCCTTGTGTTTGACATGACTTCCCTAAGTGAACACTTGCTTTTTCACAAGGAGTTGCCAATAGATGCTGTGGGCTATCTCGATTCCAAGGTACTTTTATGCCTTGTAATCTGAAACCCTGCAGCACTCCAATACATGTCTGCAGTCATGTGAAGAAAAACAATTGTAATTCACAAAGTACCACTTGAGGTTCTTTGCTGGAATGTAGAACAGTTAAAAATCGACCATCTGGATTTACCTTTAAAATATCTGTGAATTGAGTCCCCAATCTACATTTTCTTTCTGTTCTTTTATTCCTCTGATCAAGCAGAAAATTTATATTTTGTTATTAATAATATATTTTGGTATTTGGACTGGGGGGAAATAGAACAGAACATTTCTTGGATTTGGAAATCAAAGGGCATGAATGTGGAAATTATGGACAAGAATCTGACAAGCATCATTTTATATAATTGCAAGACTTCCTGATTAAGCACTTTTGAAAGTATATACCCAATTCCTGTTAATACATGAGTTCAGCAGAAATAGAAAACGTAGACATCTTTGTATTCATTTAAGACCAAGGACAGTTTTGATTTTAAAAGTTATCCAAACAAATAAACTGATTCTGAAATATTTTTGATCAACTGTTTAGATAACTACATTGGAACTGATGGAATACTTTTAAATACATTTATTTCTTCTACCTTGTTTCTTAAAAGAAGTCCTTTTAGCAGAAATAAAATTTCATGATAGGAATAGATTATGAGCAAATTTAAAATTATTTTCCTTGGCTTCTGATTTATAGCATTGACCCCTAATTTTTCTAGGACTGTTCAGGGCTTAAATAACAAAATGTAATATATATCCCTATCTTAAAGCACATTTATTTGTACAAAAGGATATTATTCAATGAAATCAGTCTTTAAAGATTTTAAAAAGTGATTTTGTCATAAAGAGATAATAATTGTATTTGCCACAGAGACTTGCTGTTAGGTACGGTGCTTGATAATTATGCTACTTAAAAGTTAGTCAGCTAGATACAGCAGGATTGACTAATGACTATAAAATAATTAAATATTTTAGAAACTTATCTCCATGGCTGCAGTGTCTTGTTAAAACTACATTAGAAATGATAAATCAAGATTGATAGCTGTTCTTAATGACCACAGAAGCAGCTTTGGAAAAGATCTAAAAAACAGAGATTTCCCGATGATTCTCTATATAGCTGATATTTGCTCTATGATCTAAAACAGTGGTTCTCAACCTGTGGGTCGGGACCCCATTTGGGGTCGAACGACCATTTCACGGTCGCCAAACAAGGCAGTCTGCCATTTTCCCCCCTTTTCCTTAGCTGTGCTACTCCCTTTTATTCTATTGACTTTTGGAAGCCAATAAATAGATTCTCTTGAATAGAGTCTAATTCTATTGGCTTTCGAAAGCCAATAGGAATTGTCCAGGCTGTCTCTGCCCTGCTGAGCCCACCAAAACTCCTATTCTGCAAACGGTGCTGCACAAGTTGAGTAGTCCTCGACTTATGACCGGTTGAGTAGTCCTCGACTTACAACTGGTTGGGGGTCACGGCATTAAAAAGTTGAGAACCACTGGTCTAAAATATAAATTGAGCAATGGAAACATACAGAAAAATTCCAATTTTCCTACTGTTATGCTTACATTAACGTATAATTTATGTCAAGATGTGAATATATGCACTGCATATATTTCCTTATCTCCTGTAAAGAATGAAGCTACAGTACAAATTAATAAAATAAGCATAACTAAAATTAGCAGACTGGAAATTGAAATGTAATGATTGTGACTCTAGAGAGCCTCATTTCAATTATTTAACCTTTCCATTAAATAAATGAGAAATATATTGAAACTGAATATTATATTGGACTATGTACAGTATAGGACTGATACATTCCATGTAGAGAAGTGTTATTTAATACATGCACTTCTTATATATGTGGTACTAGCTCTTCAATTAAAAGACTAAGAAAGGCTTTTAAACAGGAAAATGTCTATGTACTGTATATGTTGACATTTTTGCATTTGGGGAATGAAAATTGCCTTTGAGTACATTGCCATTAAAAGGTACTTCAGATGAAAGCAGTGTCTAATGAGACAAAGAGAAGCAAGATAGGGAAGCCTCTAAGTTACTAGTGTTTAATTGTATTGCACACTGTTAGCTGTATTAATAAACTGCAGTTTGTCAGTATTCTAAAATATACTGTCTATCACTAGCAATTCGAAATCAGTAATATTTTGAAAATGTATTCATTCAAGATAATTATTTTTTAAAGCACTTATATTGTATACTTTGAGATCTGTATGCTAAGAAATAACATGTAACATTAAATAAAAGACCTTTCAAAACATAGGACTTTAGTTTTATAATCTCTGTTGGGGAATGAAACCAAAAGAGCTAATAATATCCAGAAAGAAATATTAACAACTACCATAAAAGTGTTAAATGCAAAATAATGTTCAGATATGAGCCCAACATTATGCTTACATATTCAAAATGTCACAGTAGCTGAAAGAAAAATGGAAGCTTATATTAAGTGAGAACAATGCAAGCTTAAGCAGATAGTACATGTGTCTGTAATAAACACTTGTATAATTTTAAATATTTGCTTATAATCTTTTTCTTTTGCATACTGTGACTTTTTGTATTTTTAGTTCTGCTTTGGTATGGTTTATTGTTTTAATGAAAAGACTAAATTTATTTATGTTTGGTATTGTACTTTGGACATGCTAGTGGAGGACATGGACAGACTTGAACACTGGGCGCGATCTAACAAAATGAAATTCAATGGTGAAAAAAGTAAGGTTCTACATTTAGGCAAGAAAAACCAAATGTACAGTATAGTATAGGGGGTACTTTGGTCAATAGTAGTAACTGTGAGAGGGATCTCGGAGTCCTAGTGGACAATTACTTAAATATGAGCCAGCAGTGTGCTGCAACTGCCAAAAAAGCCAACACAGTGCTGGGCTGCATTAATTAACAGGGATAGAATCAAGATCACATGAAATATTAATACCACTTTACAATGCTTGGTAAGGCTACACTTGGAATACTGCATCCAGTTTTGGTCACCATGATGTAAAAAAGATGCTGAGACTCTAGAAAGAGTACAGAGAAGAGCAACAAAGATGACAGGGGACTGGAGGCTAAGACATACAAGGAACGGTTGCTGGAATTGGGTATGTCTAGTTTAACGAAGAGAAGGATGAGGGGGGAGATGATAGCAGTGTTCCAATATCTCAGGGGCTGCCACGAAGAAGAGGGAGTCAAGCTATTCTCCAAAGTGCCTGAGGGCAGAACAAGAAGCAACGGATGGAAATTAATCAATGAGAGAAGCAACCTAGAACTAAGGAGAAACTTCCTGACAGTTAAACAATTAACCAATGGAACAACTTGCCTCCAGAAGCGGTGAATGCTCCAACACTGGAAGTTTTTAAGAAGAGACTGGACAGCCATTTGTCCGAAATGGTATAGGGTTTCCTGCCTGAGCAGGTTGGACTTGATGACCTCCAAGGTCCCTTCCCACTTTATTATTATTATTATTATATTATTATTACATCATTTAGGATAATTCTTTCTGCTCTAAGGAACTTTTAATATTAAAAGCATTAAATAAATCTACATAAAGATTCCTCTGTAATTCATCCTTTTATCAATTTTCTGTGGATGGTGGTTAGGGGCTTTCTCAGGATTTTAAAAGCATCATTCCATCAGTTTTCTAAGAAAGGAATGGCACATCATTTGTAGAATCCTATTGTACTTAAGTCAAATTCTGATAAAAAGTTTGACCACCTTTTATTTTCCTTGCTTCAAGTTAGCATTGACTCCTGGCAGAAGATCCTGTAGTTTTCTTGGCAAGATTTTTCTGGAAATGTTTTGCCATTGTCTCTTTCCTTGGGTTAAGAGAGAGGGATTGGTCTAAGATTACCCAGTTGGCTTTGTGCGTCAGAGAGGATTAGAACTCACAGTCACTTGATTTCTAGTTGGGTGCCTTAACCACTACACCAAACTGACCAACTTCTCTTTATTAAGAAAAGAGAAATTTAAAATCAGGTGATCGTATATTTAAAGTTACTATAAAATATCCCAGTTAGATCAAAGTGTTTGCCTTCCCAATAGAGAGAGGTGAATGCTGTATTGTGGAATGCATTTTTCCTGAAAGTGCAAAATATATTTCATCTTTAAAGTTACACAGTAGCCCAACCCTGTTCTGGCTACTAGTGATCTGTGTTCTAGCCTAAATGTGACCCTGTATGTTTTCCTAGTATTTTCTTTATTTCACTCTTCAAATGTGTTTATTATTATTGTCATATCCATCACTCTAGAGAGTTGATTTTGGTTGATGTTGGAAGGAAATGGTAATAATGATCTTGTCTATGAAAAGGCTGGCAGATCAAGCTGTAATTTGAGGTTACACAGGATTTCTCTATTCTTGATTGAGTTTCTGAATCTAAACATTCTGTTTAGTGTAAAAATAGCTTATTTATTGTATTGAACTTCCAGTTTGAATCTTTAAAACTTTTGTTAGGAAGTAGTTTCCATAAGTCCTCCATCCCCCAAATCAAAGATATTATCAAACTAGATAAGGATGTTCCTGTTTGCTGTACATTGTATAATATTTTGAGGCAATGCCCTAAGTAGTCACATTAGAGATAAGTTTTGTTTGAAAGGATACACAGTGTTCTACTATCTAGTAGCTCTAGATTTCATTGTTCTGAATGATTCATATTAGCTCAGTAATCTCTTAAACAGGGAGTCGGTTTGGTGTAGTGGTTAAGGCATAAGATTAGAAACTGGGAGACTATGAGTTCTAGTCATGCCTTAGACACAAAGCCAGCTGGGTGACTTTGGGCCAGTCACTGTTTCTCAGGCCTAGGAAGAAGGCAAGGGCTAACCATTTCTGAAATCTTGCCAAGAAAATTGTCAGGCCTAGTCCAGACATTCATCAGGAATCCACACTGACTCAAAGGCACAAACAAACAAAACCTTAAAGGAGCTATAAAAATTGTCCGGTATTAATAGCCCTTTATTGCAGATTGGAGAGGGCATAAAAAAGCTGAAAATACAGGAAATTTAGTGAGCTCTTAGCCATTTCCCCTTATTAGATCCCAATTGAAAAGCAGTATGTTTCAACAAGGTGCCACTGTGCTTTCCTGTATTTGAGATTGATTTGTCCATATATGCTCCTTCTTTCTGTTTGGTATTGCTGTGATTGTCCTTGATGCTTGGTAGAACAGATACTAGAACCCACAGGGTATACCATCTTCCCTGCATTCACTGTGGTGTACTTTTGCCTCTCCTTCCTTCTTTCCCAAACTCTAATGGAAGAAGATAAAACATTGCTGGCTTTTACATCTGGTGATTGCTGTCAACATCTTGAAAAGTGGGAGTCTATTGAGAAACTAAAGCAATTTCTATTCTTATTCAGCTTTGTATTCTAAACAGGCCTAGTCATCTGTAATAAGCTGCTGTAGAACGGATGTATATATAATGAGCTTCATGTGTCTGTCTTAATAAACAAATTATGCCAGGATCTTTCATTGTTTACTAGTTTAAAAATGTGCATGTATGTGGAGCAGTATCACATATATATCCCTTGCCTAAATATAAATTGAGTAGACATACTGGTTTGTTGAATAAAGCCCAATCCCAACATTTATTTAAATATGTGTTAAGAAAGGAAGATGCTATGATTTCCTAATATCATTAGTCTTGTCCTTGCGTTTTTGCTATTCAAAACCAAAGTTTTTTCATTCTAATATGAATTTCCTATACAAATGGGGAGTCTGAAAAAGCTTCTGATTATTCTGATTATTTTTATTTATTTGCTTATGTATATTCTGCCTTTATTTTTTATAAATAAGATGGTAATCATATCCAACACATTTTTCTCCTCCCAATTTCCCAACAAGAACAACCCTGTGAAGTGAGTTAGACTGAGACAATGCCTTTTTCAGATCTGCTTGTCTGAACCAGTATTTCTATTTCTGTATTTCTTTCCAGCTAAACTGGTAAGCTTTATTCATATTAGTGTTTTTCAAAAATGTAGTAATGCGTAAATTTAAATTTACACAAGCCCAGAACTTAAGGGAGAATTTTTATAAAATGTTTTATAGATGGCAACTTGATCCACAAAAAATGTCTCTTATGTACCCTGATTTACAGCCTAAATGTTGGAGATGTGGCTGTTTGGACGCCACCTATTATCATATTTGGTGGTCGTGCAAAAATATAAAAGCTTTTTGGATTAAGATATGGTGGAATATTCAGAGAATTTTTAGAAGGAGGGTAAAATTTACTCCGCAATTATTTTTGTTAGGTATTGTTACTGATTGTGATGCTAAGGAGGTTATATTGATGTTAAATTTGATTACAGCCGCAAGGCTGTTAGTAGGGCAATATTGGAAGAAGGAATCTTTGCCCACCTTGCAAGAGTGGTTTTTTAAAGTTTCCTATCTGGCGGAAATGGCAAAGGTTTCGGCTTTTTTAAAGGAGCAATCGCAAGAGAAATTTTTTGTTGTATGGGAAAAATGGATAAATTTTATACAACATAAATTGGATATAAAAATATCATTTAGCTTTTTTATAACTTGTATATAATTTTTGATATTTTATGGATTGTTTTCTTTTTTTCTTTTTTTTCCTATTTTTTTTCCTCTTTCTTTCTTCTTTTCTTTTTTCCTTTTTAAGTATTTTTTCTTTTTAATGTTTATGTCACATATATTTTATTATTAACTATTTTATAAGTTGTTAAAACTTGTTTAGGTTTCTTAAAATTTTAATTACGCCTATATTCAGCTCTGGGAAGCTCGGGGGGGAATGGAGGGGGTGGTTTGGGAGGGGTTGGGTGAGGGTTTTTTTGTTTTTTTTTGTTTTTTATTGTTCTTTTTTTGTTATTTGTAAAAACTTTTAAAAATTCTCAATTAAAAAAAAATGTAGTAATGCAAAACACAATCCAAGGGTTGCAACATTTTAAGTGATTGGACGTATTTGCTTTATCTACTTTTGTTTTGCAAATTTGTGATATGATAGTGGAGAAGGTTTTGTTGAGGTTCTTCCTGATTGCAGAACATTTATTTAATTAAAAAAAATAACAGGAACATAAAAAACAGATTAGACACTTCATAATTATTAAAAAATAGAGTTAATTTCCTAAGGGCTGCTTATTGCATTTGGTGTCTAGTAATTTAATATATTAATTGTCTAGAAGTTTGTCCTGAAAAAAAGCCGATAATAAAAATGGGATGGAGGCAGGTGAGAGGAATGACTAATATGGACTGTGGGGAAAGCAAAGAAAAACGAAGAGTGGGTAAAGTTAATTGAGGAATTGGAGTCTGAGATTTTCAGTTAAACTATACCAGATGTTTATACAAAGGAAGAAAGACACATACATGTCCATGGAGGGGGGGAGGTTTACTAAAATAAATTTCTCTCCAATCAGTTTAAGCTGTAAAGTTTTACTATCTTACAGGGTCCTAAAATTGTTATATTCTGGAAAACATCATTACACATATTAATTTGACTCTGAAACATCCGTGTTATTTGAAAGACTGATGGGTCAACTATGGGAAAATAGTCTCTTTGCTATTCTTACTGCTAAAAACCTTCCCTTCAAATTGAAAAGATAAACTTGTGGACCCAGTTACTTATGTTCTTTGCATCTTGAAGATATAGAATATTCTTGGATAATTATGTCAAACTCAAAACACATTATTTGGGTCATTGGCCAACTTTATGCAAAAGAGATCATTTGTTGCACTCCTTCCTTGACTACATTAGACTTCCTTGTAATTTGTATCTGCGTAGATGAATAGATTCAGGACTGAATAATATAATGAGGTTTTTTCCCCCAATTGGTAAGTATGGGAGTTGAGTTAAAACTATTTGTAGTTGCTTATTGTTAGAATGTTGACTTCCCAGTGTTTGTTTGCAAAAAGTCAATACCAATCTTTGCTAGACTCTTACATTTTTATCTTTTTTAATATATAATCTTTATAATATATAACTCAGGGTACTTGATATTCCTGCCTCCTATTTTCTCTGTCAAGTGGGTTGGGGTGCTGTTTGTCCATGCTATACTATACTTAATGCTTTTCTTTATTTTATTTAAATTATTATACTGTTGGATACTATTGTATCCTTGGTATACTGCTGACTAGAAGTAGTACTCCTTTAAGTCCTTGTTTTTATGGCATAATATACATTGCTATAATTTTCTGTTTTTTTACTTTTTTCCATTAATGTTTCTCAATAACATGACATTACTCTATTTTTTTTCTGGTTTATGTTGGGATATCTGTAACTGATATGACTGGATTTCCCACCCCAAAAAGGACAGGATTACCTTTTTTTTAAAAGAGTATTATTTTTATTTGATTCATACTTTTCCAATCTTTAACTTTTTAGGGCAGGTAACAGCATATTAAACAATATTTGTTTTGGCATAAGCATAATCTCTTACCAATAGTGGTTAAATTTTTGGACCACAGATTCAGATTCTATTCACCCGTAAAATTTACTGAGCTAATTACTTTTTTTTACCCTATATTTCCCACATAATTATTTTGAAGGTAAATGAAATAGGAGGGGGAATTAAATAATATGCTGAGCTTCTTGAAGCCAAAGCAGGATCTAAGTGTGAATTATGTGGCAAATCACAATTGCTGAATGCATTCCTATAATGGATGACACACCGTGTTTTCCTGAAAATAAGACCCAACTGGAAAATAAGCCCTAGTATGATTTTTCAGGATGCTCGTAATATAAGCGCTACCTGAAAAATAAGTCCCAGTTAAGATAGTTAACCAGTCGGATGCAATTAGTACTGTATTTCCCCCAAAATAAGACCTAACCAGAAAATAAGCCCTAATGTGTCTTCTGGAGCAAAAAATAATATAAGACCCGGTCTTATTTTCAGGAAAACATGGTAGCAGTAACTTTGTTCTATTTCCCTGTAAGAGAAAACTAGAATCAAGAAGTAGAATTAGATAGTACATGTCAGTCTACTCCAAGTGAAATTCTGAATGGTTTGTTTTAATGCTAAGTTTTTCTTCCAGGTGCAATTTTAATAGTTTAAATAGTTAAATTTAACAATTAATATTTAAACTATTAAAGTAGGTAACAGTTTGCAAACTCCTAATTTTCAGTCTCTGTGTTGACCCTTTTGATCAGAGGGATTTGTTTGCCTTCTAATTCTAAAAATAGATTTCAGTAAAAGAAAATAAGTGCTGACTTCATGATCTTTATGGACCACACGAGACTTAAATAACTATTCTGCTGTATTATTGCAAATGTTCTATTCTGTTCACCTGATTTATGACTCAGAATCATTGATAAAACATTTAGTGTCTTATAAAACAAAACTCAGTTGCTAAATCTTCCTGAACCTGTTTAGTCATAATTTATGTGTACTTTTTGTTGTGCTAACTGTAGAGTATTCAACAGAATCTTTTGTCTTTGTACTAATGAGTAATTGTCTGGTTTTGGTTTTGGAACACAATATAACACATTAGTTTTAAATAACTCAATGCTCAGTCAACGATTCTAATAAAAGCCAAAGTTGTATTGCCTTATCTAATGGACTTCACACAAGGAAGATAATTTTCTCTCCCATTTTTTAGCTAGAAATTGAAGCTGAGGCACAGTAGTATAACAAAGTCTTTCATTAAGGATATGACCAACATTGATACAGTCATATAGTAGATGACAAATCTTTAATATAAGTGTGGCAGTTTATGACTATTACAGTACAGAAGGGTGTAGGTCTGAAGATGAGAAAAATATAGTTGAATAGGTTATGATTCCCACTCTAAAGCAGTGTTTGTAACTGCATTATTATACTGATGTCTTAATGATCCCGTTCTATAAACTGACCTAGTGTATGAGTCAACATGATTTGGTTTAATGTAGCTGTTGCCTTCCAGTGTTTTTATTCTTATACACAGATCACTTTCAGTGGGATATTTTATGCAGGAAGAAACACATTTTAATAGCCAGGCAGCCTTTCCATCAGCTTTTTTTGCTCACATGGTCTTCAGGCAACATAGACTAAATACAGAAGAGTGCTGGTAGCCTAACAGTTAACTTTTTTCCCATTTCTTTCAGCCAACACATTCCTTGGTCCACATTTCCTTAGCAGAAATGGAAAAAAAACCCATGAAGTACAAACACAGGAATAAAAAACAGGGGAAAGGGTTGATATAATGGGAAGGAAGGCAAAAGGAGCCGAGGTGGCGCAGCAGTTAGAGTGCAGTACTGCAGGCCACTTTAGCTGACTGTGTTCAGCAGGTCAGCGGTTCAAATCTCACTGGCTCAAGGTTGACTCAGCCTTCCATCCTTCCGGGGCAGGTAAAATGAGGACCCAGATTGTTGGGGGCAATGTAAATATATATATATACATTGCTTACTGGTGTACACCACTTAGAGAGTGCTTGCACTTAAAGCGGTATATAAGTCTCATAAATAAATAAATAAATAAATAAAAGAAAGGTGGGAATAAAACAGGATGAAAATGTGGTAACTGGACAGAGAAAGAAAGGAACGGAAAAAAAAAAGTGACAGTTCCTGATAGAGTAAGAATATTTGTAGTGTGAAGCTCCAATCACAGTGGTTCTCAACCTTTCTAATGCCGCGACCCCATAATACAGTTCCCCATGTTGTGGTGACCCCCAGCCACTTATACATCACCAGGTGCCAGGGGCGTGGCCAAAGAAAAGGGGAAAAAAATGGCGGACAGCCTTGTTTGGCGACCCCCCATGAAATGGTCGTTCGACCCCAAATGGGGTCCCGACCCACAGGTTGAGAACCACTGTCCTATCAGATTGAGAATTCTAGAAAAACTTGTATGGGATTGAAGGAAGAGAGGTTCTTTATCCATTGATGTGACATACTTGTAAGGCCTCCTCATTCAGTGAATCAGAATTCACTTTTCCATTTCAAAGCTGCCTGCTTTCCTGTAAATAACTCTTTGTGTATGATTTACTTTCTTTCCCCTTGGTCAACGATAGTAATTTCAGAGAAAAATAATTTATCGTTCACATAGATATTATAATAGATTATGTATTGGTTGTTTTAATGGAAAACATGCTTTACACTAGTTTGTCCATTTCTTCAGCTATGAGGATATGTGATTTTTATGAAGAGAAATATTGTATATAAGAAATGGGGGGATAGTCTATATCAAGAAAAGATAGGATGATTATTTCCCTCAGATGTAAATAAACTATTCACCACTTTTTTAAAGAAAAAAACCCAAACGTTTGTAAAGAAACTTGTGAGGAAATCAACTAAAATAATAAAGAATTGGAAATATATAAAAATATACTGAGAACTTTCTTCCTTAAGATGGTAACATGACTTAAATATTGGTTATTTTCATTAACTTGTAATTAAAATAAATGTATATTGTCAATGTGAAAAACCAAGCTTTTCTAATAACTTCTTAAATACAGAAATTAATATGAAAAGCTTCATTCTGGATTAGGAAAATTCTCTGACTTTTTAAAAAATGTTTTCACATTCTTGTGTATGCTCTCTCAAGTAATTTCAACGGGCACCCTTATAAATCGAATAAATATAAATTAAAAAATGGGTTCTTTCATCTCATTTTTGATTACTTCGTAGTGTTGCTCTCATTGTTCCAACTTCTACAACTATGAAGATATTTTGAAAGTTAAGGCTTTGGTTTATATTCTATTCATTAAGTAGAATTGAAACTTAAGACGAGAAGGAGCCATGGATTTTACAACAATGTGAACCCCTAAAGTATTCATATGTAATCTGCTATGATTCTTCCTAGAATGGCAAATTCTATCCCCCATGGAAAATTCAAAAAATACTTATAGCATTCTAAGATCAGGGTTTTGCTTAAGAACTTCAAGTGTGTGGAATCTAATGTCCTTCCATACAAACTTTTTGATAGAATTGAAAAGGGCAGTTTAGCTCATTGAGTCAAATCCTCTGTTAGATATTTATGTTTTGTGTGAACATCTTACAAAGGAGTGCTTTCTTGATACTTGTTTCATTTGTATATTTAGGAAGTGTTTTAAACTATTTAACCTTTGTTCAGTAGGCAATTTGACCATTGTTACACATTCTGGAATAATTGAGAACACATTTTAGTTGAAGTGTGATGCGGTTTTATTTGGTTTTGTTTAATTTTACAGGGTTTTGGTTTTTATTTTCTATACATTTATAGTGGTTGGATTGTTATTAGTTATCAGCATTATATTGTATAAGATGAGTAGCCATATAAATCTTATAAATAAAGAAATCTTGACAAGTTACCATATGACACTACAGGCAGTTAAAAAGTGCTATATCACATTCCTTACTGATTTTCACAAGTAATTTCCTTTATTGTCTCCTTTTAAGACTTGATTTCCAGTCTGTTGATCGTCGATATAGCCTTTTGTTGCTTCCTTTTCTTGACTCTTACTGTGGACATAGTAGTCTGGCCAACTGTTTGTATAGCCTATGATTTTGAAACTACACTTTTGCTGATGTGATCCAAAATTGCATTTGCTTTTTTTGTAACTGTATAATACTGCTAACTTATATTGAGCTTGCAATCAACTACAGCTCTTTTCAGATTCTTTTCAGATGCGTTATTATCAAGCTAAATATTCCACATCTGTCTTTTTGATGTATTTATCCTAAGTAAATAAAGATACTTATATTAAGTTTCAGTCTTATTTTCAAGCTATTTCTGTAACTGACAAAATATTTGGATATTCTTTCTGTCTTCTAGAGTATTATATAGTAGATCTGTGTAAAGCATTCAAAAAAGTTGCTTCATAACTGCTTCACTGCCAGTGATGGTTTCAAAAGACATCACTGTTAATAATTTGGGGAGAGGCGGTTGATAACAGTTTACTAGATACATGTTTTGAATAGCATGTGTGGTATATTAACCATCTCACCTAGTTATATATCATCTGAAGATTCAATAAGGGCCTCTTTCAAGGCTTCATCCGGATCATTAATGATAATGTTTCTTTAATACTGCACTTGTATTTCAGTGCAGTTTGATGTGTAGTTTTTAAACTAGTATTGTATCCATCTAATAAATCTGCCATTCAACTTTTTACTTAAGTAACTTACAAATAAGAATGCCATGTATTTTAGCAAAATGATTTCCAATATATTTTATTTCTATAGTGTCCCCACAATGAACTAAAAAAGCTAGCCAATTAGTAAAAAGCACCCTACTCAAAAGATTAAGCTGATCTGACCTGTTCTTGGTAAATCCATGATGAATTTTAAGATACGAACAAAAAATTCAAACCCTAATCCATTTGTCAAACCTACAAAACTACTTTGGTTACAGCCATCTTTCTTCATTTTTTGGTTTGCCACAGCTATGGGGGGAGGGAAGATGCATTCTTCTGTTTCAGTCAAAACAATAACTTTCTTGTGGAAACCAAGGTCAAATCGCTCAAGTGTTTGGCAGGCTAGAATTACCATTAGAGAGCCCGCCAAAGGTGTTAACTGGAGAATGTGATTTATTACATAATTAGTAGGTGGGGAGTTTAACTTCTATTTTGTAATCTTTTTTGGGGGGGGACTTCCAGTTTTGGTTTCACCTATGGTCGTGCTAATATGTAGCCATTAAAATTGTTCTTTGAGGAAAGCAAATGCCTCAAAGTTCTTATTTCTACTGGTCTCATCTATCAGAACCATGACATTAAACCAAGACTCCAAAGTTAAGAGCCGAGGTGGCGCAGCAGTTAGAGTGCAGTACTGCAGGCCACTTTAGCTGACTGTGTTCAGCAGGTCAGCGGTTCAAATCTCACCGGCTCAAGGTTGACTCAGCCTTCCACCCTTCCGAGATAGGTAAAATGAGGACCCAGATTGTTGGGGGCAATGTAAAATATATATATACATTGCTTACTGGTGTACACCGCTTAGAGAGTGCTTGCACTTAAAGCGGTATATAAGTCTCATAAATAAATAAAATAAATTTCAATTATCCACAGGGTCCTGAGCCCCGGTCACCTACCCAGACCTTTTGGGAGGACGACAAAGACTCAGGGAAGACGCAGAGATGGAAAAAAGAGAGGAATCATTCCCAAGCCTGGGAGCGGCTGTAGCGGATGGGGCAAAGGCTGCTACTTTCGTGGAGAGTATAAACGTTAACAGCTGGAGTGAGGCCAAAGACCCGTGAGGTCCCAGGAGAAAAGCTGACTCAGAAGGAGGAAGCCATCATCCTAGGCGGGATTTGGCGGTCTGATGCTGCACTGGTGCTAAAGAGCATCCTGAAGGCTGCAGAGGTTGAATTCCCATTGATTTCATCACAGAGTCTCCTTTCACCTGTACCGATGAAGAGTAAGCGGCCTGCAGCTTGGAATGAGTCCAGTGAGTGGAAGTACTTGACGGCTGTCCACAACCACTCAGTGGAACACCTGAGGGAGAACTTTGATCGGTTGGACATGGGCGAAGGGAGACAGGCCATCCACCAGATATTTGCTGGCGGGAGAGAAGGCAAATGGGCACAGGAATCACAGGCCACCCCGGTGAAGCCCTAGCCATGTGGTGATCGAGCTGGCTGCCTCCCCACTGCTGAAGCCTAACCTGACGTCGAGCCTGGTGCACTGGCGAAGCCCTGACCGCCATTGACGCAGGCTAGTCCGGATCGGCCCCAACATCAGGTTAGCCCTGAATATTACAGGCAATCTGTAAGCACTGAGCAACATAGGTGTCCCCTAAGCCCAGATCGGCGCTATAGGTCTCCTAGTCCTGATCGTTACTGCCACCATGCAAGCCCAGATTGGCACCATCGCCATGGACTGATCACAAAAATTTAGAGGCGTTGAGAACTACTCGCAAACTATCCCCTAAGCAAGTCAGATGGATGCAATATTTTAACCATTTCAACTTCACGTTAAAATACCTTCCTGGGGCAAAAATTTCCTGGCTGATGCCTTATCCAGATTGCCCCAATACAAAAGCTGTCAAGAAGAAATTATAAACTCTGTCATTCCTCAGTCAGAATTGGTTTCTCAAGTAAGCACAGATCCTTCACACGTGAAACCTATTAAGCCTGATAACCCTATCTCTAAGAGACTAAATGGGGAGCTGAAAACTGATTCCTGGTTCCTAGCAAATAAAACCATTTTGACTTGTCGGGACAGGTTAGCATGGAAAGGGTCAAAATTGTATCTGCCAGAGACTCTCCGAGTTCAAGCTCTCCAACGCAGTCACAATAGTAAACAAGCAGGCCACTATGGTTACCTAAAGACTTTACATTTGATTCGACGACAGTTCTGGTGGCCAGGAATAAAGAAAGACATTGAGAATTATGTGGAAAGCTGCACAACTTGTGCAACAATAAAGAAGCGCACAGGTAAACCTCCTGGATTGTTACAGCAAGTAGGAGATCCTTTCCAATCCTGGGAAGAAATCGCCATGGATTTTATTGTGGAATTACCAGAAAGTAGACGAAATATGGTAATATGGACTGTGATTGACCTTTTTCAAAACAAGCTCATTTCATCCCCTGCACGGCTCTCCCTTCCACAAAAAAGTTGGCACAAATGTTTCTTAAACTTATCTACTGACTCCATGGAGTCCAAAGCGAATTATATCAGATAGAGGAGTGCAGTTCATTGTGAGATTCTGGAGAGACTTTCTAAAACTTGTTGGGTCCATGCAGGGACTGTCATCGGCTTTTCATCCATCTACTAATGGACCCACTGAAAAGGCTAACAGTAGGGTAGAACAATATATTAGATGTTACATGGATTATCAACAGACTACTTGGGCTGACCTCCTCCCCTTTGCTGAGGTGGCTTACAATAACACCGTGCATAGCAGCACTGGACTCACTCTGTTAAAAATAGCTACTGGTAGGGAATTTGTTCCCATGAACTCCCTCAGGACTCTCTTGTTTCACAGACTTTAGATCAGTGGTTCTCAACCTTTTTAATGCCGTGACCCCCAACCGGTCGTAAGTCGAGGACTAAACTGGTGCAGCACCATTTGCAGAATGGGACTTTTGGCGGGCTCAGCAGGGCAGAGAGCCTGGACAATTCCTATTGACTTTTGAAAGCCAATAGAATTAGACTCTATTCAAGAGAGTCTATTCTATTGGCTTTCAAAAGCCAATAGAATAAAAGGGAGTAGCACAGCTAAGGAAAAGGGGGAAAAAATGGAGGACTGCGTTGTTTGGCGACCCCTGTGAAATGGTCATTCGACCCCAAATGGGGTCCCGACCCACAGGTTGAGAACCACTGCTTTAGATCAATGGGTGACTTCTTGGAAAACTCTTTGGAATAATGCTAAATCAGCTCTTATTAAAGCTGCAAAAGTTTACAAAGAGCAGGAAAACAAGAAGAGGGCTTCTCAGAGATCTTTTCATATTGGTGAAAAAATATATCTCTCTACAAAATATCTGAGACTCAAACTACCTAGTAAAAAATTGGGACCAGTGTTCATTGGACCTTTTCCCATAGTAAGGATTAGAAATCCAGCCACTTGTAGAATTAAAGCTTCTTCCCCTTTTAGGGAAGATTCATCCTGTTTTTCACTGCAGCCTATTAAAACCTTTCAGGAAGTCCTCATTAAGACCTCCTCCCAAACAAGCACCTGATCCTCTTGTTGTAGAGGGAGAAACTCATTGTGAAATAAAACAAATCCTTGACTCCAGATTGTACAAGGGAAAGCTGCAATATTTAGTGAAATGGAAGGGCTATCCCCTATTAGAGGCAACTTGGGTGAAAAGTACTGATGTAAAAGCTGAAAGATTAATACGTAAATTTTATGATAGACATCTGAATAAGCCTAAAGGATAATTACTGACTTTTAACTTCTCTTTATTTGCAGGATTTTTCCCTTCTTTAGGGAATCCGACTGTCAAATCTACAAAACTACTTTGGTTACAACCATCTTTCTTTGTTTTTTGGCTTGCCACAGCTATGGAGGGAGGGAAGATGCATTCTTCTATTTCAGTCAAAACAATAACTTGTGGGAACCAAGGTCAAGTTGCCCAAATGTTTGGTGGGCTAGAATTACTGTTAGAGAGCCCGCCAAAGGTGTTAATTGGAGAATGTGATTTATTACATAATTGGTGGGTGGGGAGTTTAATTTTTATTTTGTAATCTTTTTTGGGGGGGACTTCCAGACTTGATTTCACCTATGTTCGTGCTGATACTATGTAGCCATTAAAATTGTTCTTTGAGGAAAGCAAATGCTTCAGAGTTCTTATTTCTACTGTCTCATCTATTGGAACCATGACACCATTGTTAATGCAGTATTAGAACTGAGGAGCTTATCAAGTCTCATCAAATACGACAAGGGAAAAATGATAGCAAAGAGATTATTAAGAAATCATAATTTCAAGAATATGAAAGAAATTGGGAGAAGGGGACTTTTTATTATAGAAGATCACAGGACAGTGTTAACAGGAAATGCCTATCCAGATAAGGATCTGTAAAATTTTTCTAAAACATCATACAGCTTTCTTAAAGCATCTATAAACTGCGTATAAATAGAGATTTTATATGTTGATAATATATAATAGACACCCTATACTGTTTAACCTAGAAATATATAGACCTTTCAGGAAATTCCCAAATTAAGCAAGATGGTCACATTTTCCATGATCATACATGGTAAGAATGGATTGATATGATGTTTGCTTTTTAACTGGAAGATAAATTACGTATATCTAATTTTGAGCACATCTATGTCTCTTCTGCTAAAATCTGTCTTTATACATTGTTGTTGTTATTATTTAGCCACCCCTCCAGTGGACTTATCTACTACAGTATTTTCTATTTTGTCTATAATTGTTTATTTCAGCATGAGGTTAATTGAAACCAGATGTGCATTGCTGACATTCCTAATCTCATAAATTTCATTTATGAGATTTAAAGTTATATTTTAAATTCTACAGTGCACCAGTATAGTAGCAAAATGTGTAAGAGAATAACGTGGTCAACATTTTTTCCTGATTATTCTGCATCAGGTGACAATATCTTCAGACCAATAAACAAGGAAATAATTCTGTATTTTTCATTGCCAAGCAAAATTGTGATAAATACATATGTTAGTTGACAATACTCTTGCATCTTTTTAATTTTCAGGAGCATTTTTGTTATTTAATTATTAAAACTGTTTCTTTTTCAAAGACAATTATATAGTTATTCTGCAGTTATTTTGTAGCAAGGGCTAGAGGTGAAATCATCCCCTCCCTAATTCAGAGGTAGATATATAATACATTTATATACGATGGTCATCACTTTTGCACAGAATTGGGCAATTGCTAGAAAAGTCGATGTCACTAAGCACCATTTATAAAAAACAAAAATCGCCTTTGAAGAAAAAATTTCTGTGTTGTGCTATAAATCTCAATCTCAAACATAGATTGTATACTGAATTAGATTTGTTTTATCACTTACATTGTTTTATTATTTACTAAATACTTTTGTCATTTCTCCCATAGTCAAATTGGATCCCTTAAAATTTAAGAACAGAAGAACATACTGCTCAAATATGTATGAGTAGTGCTAATGCAAGATTCTTTTTATTTTTTTGTAATGTGATTCTCATGCAGTGGTAGCAAGCATATTCTTTTTAAGGATAAGAGAGAATATCTTACATAAAACTCTCCAATGCACCTGGTATTTTGCCATTTCACAGTGCACTATCATGTTTTATAGAAATGCAAGAAGACAGATATCAAGAGCACCTGGTGTCTTTTTACAATACAATATAGCTAATCATTGTAATAGATTTATTCTTTTGGCATTCATAATATATTGGCTATTTCCTTAAATGTCTTAGAAAATTTGAGACTCTTATTCCAGTTTTCAGTGAATCATAAAACTGCAGATATTCTCTCTGGAATTGAAACATTTATGAACTACTCCATAAGAACATAACTGTGGAGTAGTTGCTAAATCAGACTGTATTTTAATGAACTTCATTTTTAGGTTATCACTTCCCTCTTTTAAAAACTATTGACAGTCTTTATATCAATTTTCATTTTCACCACTTCTGAGCAACCTCAAACTTGTTCAAGTTACTGATCATGCATAAGTCATATCTGTACAGTACAAGAGTACTAATAAGTACCATCCTAACACTGGTCCTTCAGGGATTCTATTTCTTACGTTCATCCGGTTGATGTTTGTTTTTCATAATGCATAAAATAATAGGTTCTAGAACCACTAAGTTCTATTCAGTTTGCTTCTGTATTTTTCCTTTAGGCGCTGTTCCTAATAGACCAGTTTACTGGAAGTCCTCGACTTAAGACCAGTCACTTTGTGACTTTTTGAAGTTATGACAGGGCTATTTAGGACCCGGATTTGAAGTTGGGACTGCTGAGCCCTCCCTATGATCATGTGGTCACATTTTGGGCTCAGCCTGCATTTAGGACCATTTGCAGCATCCTGCAGTCATGTGACCATGATTTATAACTTTTTTGCATTGCACAAAACACCATTTTGGACAATGGATTGGCTTAATGATTCGCTTAACAACTGCTGCAAAAGTTATAAAATTGAGTGCTGTCATCTGCTTAATGATAGGCATGTCTTAGACTGTAATTCCAGGCTCAATTGCAACCATAAATTGTGGACTACTTGTATATATTTTTTGCTATGTATGCAAAAAATTCATTTGGAATCTCAATACAATCTTGATCATTTTCACTCCTTTATAATCTAATAGCCAAATTTTAAAGTATTTTTGTTTATCTTAAAAGTTTTTGTCATACACTTAATTATTCGTTTTGCATTCCTCAAAATATTTTTGTTTTACATTTCATTTCTGTTAGACTTGGTGATCCTTTTTGTTCCCCTCCTTAGGCTTTCCATTTGCTGAAATAAATTTTTACACTTTCCTGGAAAACGCTAAAGTCTTCCTGAGTTGATTGACATTTTTTACTTTGTGTCAGAAATTCCAAAGAGCTGCCATTATGTAATTTTAAATAACCTTTAGGCATTATGAAGATATATGGACCTCTTGAATTTTCTGTCTCTCTATTACCAGAACCCTCATTGAAACAATTTCCTTTCTTGTAGTCAGATATGTTCCTTTTATATGAACATCTCGCACTAGTTCATAGTTAATTTTTAGAAGGAAAAAATGGGCATATAGACAACAGACATTAAGTGCATCTAGAGGTTTGGTTTATTGTCTATGATTATATCCAGGTGAGGGTAATTGATATTCTGCATTATTATATCACCTTTTCCCAAGTTTGTCTTTCTTTATCATCTCAATATCATCTCATATTCTATATTTTCATCAGGTGAACAGTAGCATATCTCTTCATCTCATTTATATTTGAGTCTATTTATTTACTCAATTTATATGGCCACCCAACTCATGATAAAGGGCTGCTAACAGTAAAACAGCATTTCGAAAACACTCCTCAAATACACACATATAATCCACAGCCAAGATACAAAATAAGATCCCCAGTGATAAATCAATATAGCCATCGCACAGATTCTGCCTCACATCCTGATCTCCAGGGCTGGTAACAAAACTATGCCTTAAGGACTTAACAAAAGGTTGTAAAGATAAGGTTGGCTTCAATCTTATCTCCAGAAAAGTGGACACCATGACAGAAAACAACCTCTTCCTGGACCCCATAAGATGGCACTCCCTAATAGATGGAAACTGAAGCCTCCCTCTCCTACTGGACTTAATGGGACAGGTAAATATAATGAGGGAGAGGCAGTTCCTCAAACATTCCCGTTCACAGTGACTGGTGAAATCAAGTCTTCCATTGCTTTCTGGTATATCCCATGTTATGTACATAGAATCAAGCATGTTAATTCCCCCATCTTGTCTTAAAAAATTATAAAATTGGTATATGTATATATATATACCTATTCATCCATCCATCCATCCATCTATCTTTCCTATATATATTTTAAAAAGTTTGTATGAGATTTTTCTAACATTTTCACTCCTGACTGTCATGTCATTTCATTAACTCATTTCCAACATTTGTCGGATCCCTTACAGAATTTTGAAACTATCTACTTACTTCTGGATGCTGTCCAACACTGGCCATTTTTTCTTTGAGTTTTATTTAAAAACTGCTGTTTGATCTCTGAAGCTGATCTTTAAAACCTTTTTGATCATATGTGCCAGCAACCCGCTGCATTATAGTTCAAATGGAATCTGTCTCGTATAAGTTTGGCTTGTTTCAAAATGTATCCATGTAAATTCTCTCTGAAAAACTGTCTCATCCATGTATTGATGTTAGGTGCAAATGATCACATATGAAGGTCCAGTTAAACTGATGTATTGCTAATCGCGCCTGTGCATAAGAATCTTTTCAACTGATGGATAATACCTGGAATTAACTAAGATCAACAGAATTCAAGGGAGGTTGGACTTAGTTTTCTTACAGCTGTGTAGGGATTCTAGGCTGATTCCTCTTAATAGATTCTGTCATCCTTCTACAATTAAGGACCTCCCCTCAATTCTGCCTGCCTAGCTAACTCTGCACATGTAATGCTAGCATTTCTGAATATGTTATATTGGCACTGTGTGACTCCATTATTGGCAAGAATGTCCTTTGGACTAAAATGTCCCTGTTACTATTTGTCTTCTTGTGAAACTCCCAAATATGTCCCCTCTTAAAAAGCAAGTCAATTGAGACTGCTATTAATTGAGGAAATGTAATTCACCCACTACTTAATACTTTGTTCAATAAGTGAACTCCAACTATAAGCCCTTCTACCCCAAAACATGCTCAAGAAGAAAGCAAACAAGCAAACACATAGCAGAGCACCCCTCACTTTCTTCTGAACCGAAGATGCTTCTTGGACGAAAAGTGAAATGTCTTCAAGAGAAAAAAAAACAAAGTCCGGTTGCCTTTTGAACAAGCATCTTTAGGGCAACCATGACCTGGATGATTGAGAATCTCCATAGCCCTCATTCTCCACAACCTCCCTCAATTAGCAAACAATCGTCCTTAAACTCTAATAATTATTTTCACATATTCATAGCTCTCTTACAATACTCTCCTGTTTCTGCTCTCTTTGTTACATCCAGAAATATGTACATTTCACATGGTTTTCAACTTTACAATATAATACATAGAAATTAATTAATGAATCTGAAAATGAACTGCAAGTTATTTTCAGAGGTTTAAACCCTTAAAAAAAACTTACGTGAAACAAAATTCCATTTTTTCTATTTCTGCTTGCATATGAGTTTCATTCCATATAGAGTATAAGACAGTTTATGAATTTTTATGCTAGATTTTCCATTAAATTATTCAAATGACTATGAAGCAAACAGCAGATTCTACTCTAATAAACTGAAATATGTTTCAAATTTCACAAGTAAATACCGCCTTAGCTTGTTTGTCAGAAAAAGCATGCAAGATATCACAAAGGACAATTTACATCAATGTGCTTCCAAAAGCTTTTATGGAGCTGCATTTTTTTATTTTTTGGGTGCTTAAGGAATTCTGCTACAGTCTATACATTTATCCCACCCATGTCTTTTATTCCATGGAAACTTCACTATTTATTTCAGGGGGAAGAAAGGATGTAGAGGGCATTGGATGCATGAAGACAAGAGACAGATTAATGCCATGTATATTTTTAGTGAATAAAAATAGTGCAATGGATTACTTAACTCTTTACCAATATTCTCCAATATGCTGCTTATGTATCTAAGCCCAGCGTAAATAAAATCATGCTTAAAAAAAATAACTTTATTACGGTTGTAGACCAGCAATAAACTCATGCTTACTTTCTGAAAATAGGATAATATGATAGCAAGTGGGATAGCATAGAGCAGCAGGAAGCTAGCCTGCTTCCTGTTCCTATGCATGTCTTGAACTAGAGGTATAATTACGAGCTATGGTAACACCGTTCCTTCTATTAGTAATCTATATACTACGACTACTACTAAAACGTGTGTGTCTCTTCAATTGAATGATTTGGTGCATTATAGGATAAAATGTTCTGGACCAAGGTCTTTGAAATGGGCTAACTTACAGAATGCATTCAAAATCTGGGGTGCATGACTACAGTGGAATTGTAATTTGGCGATTTTATAAAACATTTTATAGCATAAATATAAATCATTTTATAACAAAAACAAAATATTATAAAACATTTTGTATGGTCTGTTCCTAATGCCTGATTGTGCTATACAATTCAGCATGGGCTGCTTTCAAGGTAGATAGATTTCTGAATATCTCCTTGAGTTTTTAAAATCTTTAAAAGTGCATTAGAGCAGAGGTCCCCAACCTTTTGGGTACCCGAGACCGGTTCCATGGAGAGAGGTTTTTCCACAGACCAGAGAGGGCGTGGTTTATGTGCTGCCTTTGTGCTGTGAATGTGGGGCTTTGCTTGTTGTGTGGACCGGTTGCTGCCCTGCCATGGCCTGGTATCAGTCCATGGACCGGAGGTTGGGGACCCCTGCATCAGAGAGTCTGCATCATTAAGGGCATTACAGAATCTGGTAAGAAAATATCTCTGAAATTATAACCTAACAGGTAACGAGTTTTCTAGTGATTTACAAGATTTTAATTTTTATAATTCTACTCACAAATCTCATACTTCTGGATCAGGGTCTTCGTTCCCTTTGGGCATCATATTTTAGTGATAAGGGTAAACATCTTTTGCACTTTATGGACAGATAGCCATTCAAATGAGTTCTTATTCTTGGCTTCCTATTTTCACCTTCCTTCTTTGGAAACATTTATTTTAGACATCAGGGTTACTTCAATGTGAACGTGATTTGCAGTTTTTGAGAATATAATAAACTTAATACATGATCAAGAGCTAAATTCAAAATAAATATATTCATGCTAAATTTATAATTTCCATGAGGAAAGTGACTTTGTATTTGTATAGAAATATACAGAAATTTTGAAAGCTACATTTATATGTTTTTCGTGAACTGGTATATAACCCTCCACCCCATCTCAGTTTTATGTTTCATTTTAAAAACTGCTCTAAAACAAATTCCTACATATAGAAATTAGTGAACCTATGTGTCTTTAGGTATTACTGAACTTGTATTTGTTCAATTAGTGCTTCAAATATGGACTAGATTTGTATGACTTGTTATGCATCAGGTCATATATAGCCTATTAGCAATGTGTAGTAGCTATTCAAAGCCTTGACAATCTTTTCCTCTTTGTTCTGCTTTTTTGCCAAGAGCTGGAAAAAGAGAAGTTCTGAAGCATAAGCTAGAATTCCTTGGCTGATTAGCTGTTGAGCAACGTATGTCTGTGTTTTGATAATAACTCCATGCATAGTCTATTGGCCATGGTTCCTACTCTGCCAGTTACTTCAGTAGGATATGAGTAGGAATGGCATTGCTCTCCATGTCCCTCCAGTGTAATTAAATTGAGTTTTAAAAACAATGAAAGCTTGTTAATCAACAGACCCCAAAATTGAACATAATCGTAAACAGTGAGGGAGACAGTATTATACCTTCTCTCTCTCTCTCTCTCTCTCTCTCTCTCTCTCTCTCTCTCTCTCTCTCTCTCTCTCTCTCTCTCTCTCTCTCTCTCTCTCTCTCTCTCTCTCCCTCCCTCCCTTCCCCCCCTCTCTCTCCTTCTCTCCATCCCTCTCCCTCTCTCTGTAAATATAGACTTCTTAGAGGTGTATCATATTATAAATACATTAGAAATGTTTTGCTCTGAGGATATGAAACATTCCTATAAAGGTTAAATCAATAAAAAAAATGGTTTGGCCGCATTCCTAAGCATGGCTAGAACAGGTAGTCTGTTGTTTAATGTGCCCTTGAGTTTTTGGATCACATCATTATGGTGCAGCAGAAAGGACTTGCTCAAGGAATGCTAATATATACAGACATTCTAGAAAGTATCATCAGCCTCAGTTCAGGCAAGCAGTTAAATATATTTAGATATATTTGCATTTGTGTAAAAATTGTATTGTGAGGTACTATATTTAGCAAGGCTGGGGGTGGGGTTGTAGAGAAAGCAAAACAACAACTTTAAAGCTGTTTATTGATTATAAGAAACTTGGAAGCAGAGAAGTTGTGTTGCAGGTATTTGCATTAATAAACTATCCACTTCAACTCCTGTTTAATACAACTATCACTCTATAATATTTATCCAAATTTTGTTTGGAAATTTGCATATTGACAGAATATTTATCTGTGATATATTCACACATTTAGTCTTGTGATAAGTAGCCATAATATTTATTTGCTATCATGAAGCCAGTATATTATTGGTTGACCAAGTCACAACTCATTAGTCAAATCAAATCTTTATTATGCTCAAAGGGCAGCCTAAGGAAGCTATGGTACAGTCTATTAAAAAGTGTAGAAAATACACCACAGTTAAAAATAAAGAATTTAATTATAAAAAGCTATATCTAAAAAGATATTTTAAAATAATCTTAACAAAGGGTAGGAGAATTAAATGGGTATATAAATGAGCAGCACACATGGTAGCATGTGGCAGACTGAATCTGTCATAGCACAAAGCACTCTAGAATGACAAACTAAGATACTCATTAGGATTACTTTTTGGCACAAGTCATTTTAAATGCTGCTGTGCAGAAACAAGTAACATTATATGTTGTATAGCAGGGCTGGTATCTGAAAGTAGCAAGCAGATATAGAACGGTCATGTCTTCCCTGAGTATTTATGCAATAATGGTGAGATGACACTAGTGCAAATAGCTCTTTAATACAGGCTCTGTTGTTTTCGTGTGACCAAAGTCACGGGCATCATCTTTTTGGGAAGGGAATTTTCCTGTAGCAGCCTTCATGGCAGCTGAAGGGAAGGTATGACATCAGGCCAATGTAAAGGCTCTCCCGTGGCTAGATACTTCGAGTTTACAGTAGTTAACTATTTCATCTATTAGCAGTAAAGGTTGGGGAGGTAATTGACTAGTCCATTTTAAAGTTTCTTTCTTTCCTTCTTCCTTTCCACTAAAATAATTCTGTATTGTACTTTAGTCTCACACAGTTATAATGCATTTTAAACCTGAATGTGGCAATGAATAATTTTTCTAGACTGTATTTAGATTCATATACAAATATATAAGAAAGCAACAAACCCAGCAATACATGCTTGTAATGGATAAAATAAAGAGTATCTTTAAAAAACAATATTTTGAAAGATTCAAAGATAACATTTCCCCCCCCCCCCAATTCTATGGAATGTTCTTGAATTGTTCCATTTTTTTAATCCAGTTAGGGATCTGCAGGCAGATTTATTATAGAATAATTATTGAATGCAGCCCTATGATAATATAATTTTATTCTGAAATAATGCCTCTGTTAACACAATGGGACTAGAGACTCATTTTAGCTTTTACTAAAATGTTAATAGTTCAATATTAAAATTTATGGAAGTAAAATGTGTTTCCTATGAATGCTTTTTTAAAGTATCTTGAAATGGAATGTATACTCAAATAAAACGTGATTCAGAGTTGTATGTATTATGTGAATAAATAAGCTACAATTTTATAAGATCGTGTATTTCAACAAGTTTTGCAGAAAAATTGACGTTCTAAAACAACTGATTATTTGAGCTTTTATTATGCTAGAACTTAAAATTAAAACTAAAATTTTGAAACTAAATCATTTTCTGGTAGTTTGATGCAGTATCAGTAAGCATATACTCTTCTTGAGTTTACTTTTCTATCATTCTTAGTTTATTATTGCAGTTATCCATTTAGTGACAGATTTGCATGAAAAAGTATTACTATACAGCAGCTAGATACACCTCGAGAGTCTTCATGTGCAATGTAGACCAGAACATGATCTATAAGTGCATAATGGAAAAATCTTGCCGAAGCTAAACATGTTTGAGGTTGGTCAGTTTTGGGAGTTCCCTTTGCTGGCTACTTTTAAATTATGATAAATCTCTGTAACCACATCATCACATATCAAACATTAGTACAGATTATCCTGTTTGAATTATCAGATTCAAATTTTCATGGTCTATTTTTAATGAGTCTGATGTTTTATTGTTTTTTACTGCTCTGAACTAATAGGCGTATCTTGTTCTTCTTTCACCCTTGTTCGTTTTATGAAACTATGTTTACTACTTGCATGTACAATTTGATATATATTTTATTTGGTACATCAAAATAATATACTTGTTTGTATCATGATAATTTTACATGTCTCATTATCAAATATAGTGTTGAGATTTTTCCTGTAAGGAATAAATACTCTGTCTGGTTATTCTATTGTGATTTTGCTATCAAGTACCAGATCATAACAAGATAAGCAATTATGAATAAAATTATGAAAAATGTGCATTAAAATAAGTATACTAAATGTACGAAAAGCCACTGATATAGTGATCCTACTTTACATTGGGAAAAGTTTACTATGTATATCCTATTTCAAATTGAGACAATTTATTACTGTAGCTTGATCCATGTTGATCTTAATACATTTTGTAAAACAAAAAACAAATTTGTGAATTTCTGCCCAAGCAGTTTTTAACAAAGGATTTTTAGTTCTACTGTATTAAACACTGAAGGCTCTTTTTAATTCTCTGTAGTTTCACTCCAATGATTGCATTGTTTCATTACTTCTTTAACAGAAGAAATAATGGTCTAACTACCTTTTCTAGAATCAATTGGATATTTTCTATAAGAATAATAAATGTATTACTTTTGCGAATATGCCTGACTTTCTCAAAATACTGGTTTTCCTCCAAAAAACATAATGTAGTTTCCTTTTTGTTACTCCTGGGAGATATTTCTGTGTTGGGACTATGTTACTGGATCAGAATGCAGTCTTTTTGTGTTAACACGCTTCATCTGATATAAGGAGAAAATAGAGTGAATTCTTAGTTTAAGAAAAGAAAAAAATTGAATACAAAATTTATTTCCCCCAACGCCTGATGAACAGGCCAAACTGAAAAACTAGATTTTGTTATTTAGCTGATATTTTTATAGAACATTTTAATTGTTTTTTTCATATATGTTAAACAATCAGCTGTTACGTAGCTCCTCATTTCTTTCCCATTCCCTTGCCAAACTCCAAGGCAATTTGTATTGATTATAGAAAATCCTTTGGGTGAACAGATTGAACATATAAGAAATATATGTATGAATAATGCACACATTTTAAATGGATGTTGAAATGATTTATGATTTCAGATATTTTCCATAATGCTCACCTTTAAAGTATTCTTAATGTGCATAGCAATTGAGAGACTTAATAGTTATGTGTTCACTCCCCCCTCATTTTATTGGGTTTAAGTAAATAGTTGCAACTTTCAAAAATGTTGTTTGAAAGTTTTTTCTCTTGATATATGTGAGTACGTAATCTTTATTAATGCTCAGTTGATCATATACTTTTGTGTTCATATTGATTTTCTAGATTTTAAATATTTGTTAGCCACTTGGTATTTCAGTTTTGAAATTTGACTCTTAAATAAAGGCTGACATGTAAAAGGAAATTGAATTAGTCTGAAGACAGAAGCATCTGATATTGGCTAAGAACAAGCAGTTTCAGATAAAGAAATATCCTACAGATTGGATGGTTGGGCTGCACTCGGTGCGCCACTAAAATAATATTAAATTCAATGGATGTTATGCATTGTAATGTGTTATTAAAATGTATTGATTGCATTTATATCAATATTTGCATTTTAAAGACTTGTTAATTATGTGGCTATCTGCAATCTAAAGACAATAGCTTGTGGTCACAATATAATACGTTGAACAAGATAGGTCTTATTTTTTTGAAAAGATATGGATATGGAGTTCTATTATATAATGAAATAAAAATATATTTAGTTAAATTTCATTATATAATAGAACTCCCAATTATATACATATTCATTTGAAAAAAAAAATAAGGCCTATCTTGTTAAGGTAGTCACCGAGTAAATTTTCATAAGGGGGTGACTAAAGGGATACTTTTTAAAATTTTATTTGATTTTGATTTTAAAACCATAGGAAAAAAGACAAATACTATAATATTTGTAATTTTTTAAAAGGTAGATTTCTTTAATAAATCAATTTAATGGATTAGTAGGCATAAAATTGTGATAGCATTTAATGTTCAAAATTGGCTGTCACAGAGAGCCCCCTAAATTGAAAGTTCTTATATTCTAGGGCACTGTAAATGGACAGTTTATTGTAATGTTTACAATACAACAATGCAGGTTTAATAGTATTTCATCACTTGTAAGAGTTAAGTTTGAAGATTGACATGGTATTCATAGCAGATTATAATTGCATATGTCATATCCTCGTTTGCAATACTTGGAAATTATTAAATTCCTGTAAGAGTGGGAGCTGGATTGGCTGTGTTCTGATTTTACCTTATTTGTTCAGATTGTTTTTTTGTTTTGTTACTTGACAGAAAAATGACCATGTAGACACTTTAACACACAATGTACTCTTTAAATGTTGGACTGTTTTATTCACACTGCAGCAACGTACATTTGAAATGGAACCAAACTTTTTAGGCAGCAGTCCTTAGAACTTTGTTAAGGACCACTGTGCTATTTACTTTTGTAAATTGTAACTTGTTTGGGATAGAACCTTTAAACAGAAAGTAAGTTGACTGAAGAAAACATATTTTAAGATTTCTAAATAAGATACTCTTTAAGATTTTATTAGACCACCTCCAAAGAAATCGCAGCATGTTGTGAGGATTTTTAGCAGTGCTACATATTAAAGTGGGTGGTGGGGTATTTTAATATTTTGTGGCCTGTTAATAAAGTGTACTAGGCTTGACATTTCTTTAGTTTATAAAGGAATTCAAGGTGCTAGCCCTACTATGACTTCAGTTTTCAAGTATACACTGGTGCATCATTAATCATAGGAAATGCAAAAATAAATAATAGAGTTCCTTTGGATTTTTCATGTGAATACTTAAGTTTTCCTCTCTTTTTTATATATACAGCTGAGGTATTTTGATAACCCTTAACCTTTACTTCGACAAGGAGGTACAGTATAAAAATATTGCCTCAGTCTTCATAGAGCAGCTCTAAGAAAAACTTTGGTAGAATATTTGTTGGAAAAAACCAAAAGTTTCTATACAAACTAACTTAGCTCAGCCTCATTTCTATATTTTAGACCACCAATGTGTAAAATTAAAAGCACATGGATTTTGAATCACTAGAAAATGTTTTAATTGATTAACGTATGAAGGTAAAGAAATAAAGTAAGTTTTGATTTGTGAATGGTTCTATTCAATAAATTTTAATCCTCTGTGCCTGATAAAATCTTAGCCTCTCCTATGAATTAGCTTTTTTTCACTTACTTGTTTGTTTAAGTGTCTAATGTTTTGGTGTCCTTTTAACCAACTGGAACATTTTTGTTTTTAGGGAATCTTATATCAGATTAGAGTATTTGAGCAACAAGGGGAGAATATCAGTAGTTACTGGTTTAATAAATAAGCCAATTCATTTTATATTATCTATATAGTGATTCTAAAATTTGTAGATGTAAAATCATCCAGTAAAAATATTGTAAGTAGAAATATTCCTTTTACCACAATGTTCAAAATAGTTTAGAACAGATATATTAGTCTTGAATAATCTAAAATATTTGTTTCTAATAGAATTGATGTATTAATTTTACAAATTCTGATAGAAATACTCTGCTATGTATAACAAATTGTGGTTCATATAACTGTTGCATTTTCGTATTTCAGGGATTAAAATCACATTGAGGGAACTACTTAACTGACCCATTTTTATAAACTAGTGATTTAATTTTTTTGTGTTTAATCAGTAAGATATGCAATATATGATAGCATGTAGATTATTGGAAATACAACTCGCCTCTTTCTTAAGTAACTCTTAAAAAGAAGCAAGAGATGGATATTGAAGAAAAAATTGGTAGTTTAATCTTGTGAATTATTTATGCATAGGCTGAAAGTTCAGGTGCAAGTGATGGGCGTAACTCAGCTGGAAATTCCTCCTCACAAGCCATAGCGAATGGAGCAGGAGCTATGCAAGAACACAGTTCTTTTAAACAAGTCCCTGTCTACTATACTGCAGACCTTTTATATATGAGGTGTATTTATTGATGCTACCTATCCATAATCAATTACTGTGGTTAATTTTAATTAAAACCCATAGGCATTTCTTGTTGAAATGGAAAATAGGCAGAATTACTAATACATTCAGAATTCCCGATTTACAAGGGCACAATTTAAAGGCTATATACATTTCCATCACATATAAACTGATTGAGTTCAATGTTCCTTTCCTAATCCTAATATCATTTTATTTGCCAATGTGCCTAATAAAGAAAATATGACTGAATATAAAAGCTTTAATAGATATATTACTAAACTGAATGCAAAAGCATCAATTCAGAATCCATTGCTAAATGGACACAATGCATTTCTGATAATAAGAATCAGAGCGCTTTATTAATACACATCAGCTGTCAGTGTCTAGTATAGCTAACTTAGCTTGCATATATTTATTTATTTGGAGAAGTACTTAAGAGAAATAAGCTTTATTTTGTATGCTATGAACTAATTGTCAGATGAAGCATTTTTTTTCTCTGAAAATTCATTTTAAATTGGCTTCATCCTCTTTATTTAAATGGTAAGTATCTGGAAAGTTGCTTGGCCCATATCTTTCGCCCAAAAAGAGAGGAATTAACAGTCAACAATATACGTTATATTAATTTGAATTATCAAAGTTTTCCTTGTGGATATTAAAAGCAAAAACAATTTCCTATACACAGAAACTATATTTTCTATTCTAAACCTGGAATAATGTTATTTGTAAGCAATTTCTTTTGGTGCTGTTGGTGGTGGGGAATCAGTTGGAAAATACCTGCTGCATTTTTGTCTTACATGCTAGTTGCCCATTACAGTATAATTCCATGTGATGATGATCTTGCAGAAACTAAGTTTTGAGGCATGTGACTATCCGGCTCATCATTAAAGCTTGGCATATCAGAAATTAAATAGGTCCCTCTGTTCCATGAGTACAAGGCTTGCTTCATGTCTAATTATGCTCAGAGATTGCAGGGGATTCACATGCTTCAACAGGAGCCAGTTGAAATGTGTGAAGTAGGAGGGGTAAACTGAACTCCAACCATCAGCTAGATACAATACACGTTCAATGTAGGTGTACGCTGTGACAGCATTCCAAGCATCGGGGTTTTTTTTCCTTAGAAGGAAAAGGAAAATCACTCACTTTCAGCCCTAACGTAACTTTCAGCCAAGATGGACAGCATTAAGAAAATATTGTAAGTGTTTTGATTTTGTTCCCTTTCTAGAAGTTGATATTGTTTAGATACTTTTGCAGTATTTTCAAAGCAAAAAGGAAAACAATCTCTCCCTCTACTGCTCCAAGGACTATGAACAGACTTTGGCCTTAGGCAGCTCTTTACTACATCTTTTGAAACTAAGCTGTATAGCAAATACTACAGAGATCAGTGAAGCTATTCAGACATGTTATGCATTCTTAAAATAGGCAATCTTTTATTTCATATGGTATTAATAAATGTACTGACAAATTCAAAAATATCAGAAATGGGAAGGATCAAAGAAGTTTCAGAGATGCTGTTTTGTGACTTAAGAATTTTCCTCACGTACAGACAGACTTTGAAATAGGTGGAGTGAGATCTTAATTAACTTTTTATCTCATATTTTTAAGTGGAAGTTTTAACAGATATTTATACAAAGTTTCCTAAAATGCATTATTACAATTGTAGAATCTTTCCGATCGGCATCTTTGCTCTGCTTTAGTGCTCTATCATTTTGTTGCCAGTGATTTTCTTAGCTTGTGGACATATTTGTTTAGAACTGCATAACAGACTCTCTGTAACTTTCAGTGGATGCGAAACAGCATTTTATGCAGTGAACAAAAACAAATGCATGAGATCCTCAATTATATCATACACTTTCGACATGCCAATTAGCTGCTACAGGACACTTGATTGTAATTAAATTTTAATTGTGGATTCAGCTTGCCAATGTCTGTGATTTACTGAAAAATTATATAAGGATTGGTTTTGCCTTTAACAATATCATCAGATATTGGGAAATATTAAGTGAGTCCTGTTTGCCTGCTGCAGTAACTTTACTGCTTAGTCATGGTAAACCTCTGAAATAGTGGGCATCTTATTCTCTACTCTTTCATGCACTATGCTCAATATTGACAGCATCATACTTTGAACACTGATCTTACAACCACGCAGTGGTTTCAGTGTCTGCTTATGATTATACAAGAAAGATAAAATCTGGCCGCTCAGGTGTCTATAGTACAATGTGTCAAATTCAGTTAATATTCAAATTAAAAGAACACTGTCACTGTTTGTACTCAAACCAAGTTCATTTGGATTAAAAAGTTTAAACACACACACATAGCAAACTATTTTTGAAAATCAGCAATATTTCATAATGTTTGAAAACTCAAAGACTTACCCCAGAAGAAGTTTTGCTGACAAGGTGTCACTGAGCTAAAAAGACTGTTCGATGCCATTGCTCTCCCCTCCTGCGGGTGTGTTTCTTCTGGTGCAAAGAATCTTTGAAGCCTTATACTGAAATCAGAAATCATAGCGAAGATCCATTAGGTTTTGCAGTATGTCTGGTGCATATAGAATCTAGATGTATTTCCATTCTGACTACAGTAAAAAAAGCAAACATGCTGCATTGTAATATGCAAAAAAGTAAGGAAACATCAGAAAAAGAAAATGAACAACTATTTGACAGGTCTAGAACTACTGAAACAGAATGTGGTTTGAGAGCACTTACTGACTCTGATGGTCTTCGTGGCTGTTGGTGACCTGTTGAGATTAACCATTTAAAAACCAAAGGCTTCTTGCTGTGTCCTCTTGGAGAAAGTTTGCACCGCACTTGTGGTTCTGTGGTTGTTTGTGAGGCGAATGAAGCATTTACACAATCCAAAAAAGCAAAAGCTTTTAAAACTCCTTTTTTTTGCAAGCCCTGTTACTGGAGAGACAGAATCATGTGGTTTGTGACATCATAGAAGCCAAGTAAAGTGGGACTGCCCAGCACTGTGGCTTTTCCTTTCCTCCTCCTTTTAAAGTTTGACAAAAGGCCCGTGGTAAGGCCCTTTCTGGAATCCAGAAGGATCTAGCTTTTTAATTTTTGTGACTCATGAGGATTTGGAGAGAATACAAATTGCTGAAAGAGCTTCAATTCCTGTGCCGTTGAAGCATATGGACAGCAGAACTTCATTTATACTGTTTCCCTGCCTGCTTCTTCTTTCTCTCCCTCCCCCCCCCAACCTCTTCTGCTTCCTTATTGTGTCTGTGGAGAAATAAACCAGAATTGGCACAAATGTCTGTGTGAAATTCTGAACAACAGTGATGATTTACAATAATTTACATATTTGGATTGTATCTCGATCTTGGGGTCTGCTTCACATTTGCTGGATAGCTGGATTCCTTCTGTTTTTCTTTTTCTCCTTGTCTTCCCGAGCTTGTGAATCTGTAACTCATTGTGAGAAACTTTACCTTACCTCAAGTTCTCCTAGCAGACTGCCTACTGGGCTGTGTTTTTGGGGCTGTAATTGGCTGTCATTGAAGTGTTAGTCTGGGGATTCCTGAAATCATGTCTGTCTGTTACATTCTCCTAAAGTTAGCTGGCAGCTTTCTGTAATGAACATTAAATGCAATTATATGCAGCCTTTTCTGTTTCCTAGAAAACCTATCATCTTTACAGTGTGACTTACTTGCATATTTTAGAAAGAGGACACACTATGTTGTATTCTGATATCTTTCTGGTAACTAATGTGAAACAATTATATATTTAATGTGTTCTATTAAAAACAAAATATTACTTACTGAATGTTGAAGAAGAGATTTCAGTATAAGCAGATTTCAAAGGCCAATGGGAGATGCTTTATTTGCGTTGAAACATAAATCTGATTCATAGGCATTGCTTAGGCAGTTTGTCATATAAATTTATATGGTCTTTTAAAGTGTGTTAAAATACAATTATCTATCAAAAGCTTTAACTGTATTAATGCACATAGTTAAAATGAAGCTGGTATTCTGTCTGTAATTTAGGCCTCAGAATAAATTGCAACATGCTGTGTAGAGTAAAGAATATTGTGCACAGACATTGTGTGTTAGCATTATTTGCTTATTTGTGTTTTGGAGAAAATTGAAAACATCTTTCAGAAACTGCCTAATCCCTGGCACTATTCCTGTGTTTCTGTGGGTAATCTTGTTAATATGGTCATAGACCCATTGGCTCTCAATACTAATATCTTTAGTAATTTAACTGAGGACAATAGCTTGCAAAATATATAAAAAATAGTATTTTCATTTTTAATTACTGAGATGCATAGAACATTACCTTTTGCCTTCTGTTGAAATCCAAGTAGACAAGAGAATAAAACTGGCAGGAAAAGATTTTATGTAGGGCTATAATGCATAAGGGATGTGGGGACATAATAAATAAAAAGGAGAAAGTAAGTTTAAAAGAAAAAATAATGAAAACAATTAATTTTTGAAAAATGTCTGATTGGATTTTTATATCTTACATCTATTTATGAATTCCATAACTTTAATATTCCTGTATATTAAAGAATGTGCTAAAGAAACAAAGATATAAAACTATGCCAATTAATTATGTCACATGTGAGGGAATTTTGTAAATTTTACTATAATAGCAATTTTGGATTTTAGATTTTAATTTGTTACATTCCTATGCATGAATGAATATTTGAAATAAGACCTAATAGATGTACATAGGATTCTGAGTCTACACAGAAGTACTCCTCTCAGTTCTATAGGAGAGTCTCAGGTAAGTCTATAGGATTACTGTGTTAATGATCTAATTTAATTCATAAGCATCAGTTTACACGTGCATATAATTTTCTTTGCTGAAATAATTGGTAAATAATTTTTTTTTAAAAAAATCTTTAAAATCCCAAATTTGGGACAAAACTCTAGAAATCGTACTTACTTTTTGACTAAAAAAGTCTAACTTAGATTTCCTTTTATATCTTGATGTTACAGGAATCTGAGTTCTTGCAACACTCTCACAATATATTTCTTAAATATTTTCCTTAACTTTATTTGAAATATTTTGGGTATATTTTTTTGTATTTCTGAATCTGACTATAAGAAACATTTTTTACTATCTTGTGCTGTTTTGTTTTGCATTTATTTGTTGTATTGGATTTCTTTAGAATTCTCACCATACCAGTAACTATCATAAGAAAACACAATGTTTAAAAAGAAAAGAAAACTTCTCATGTGTCTTTAAATATAACTTGTGATCTGTATTCTCTAAACTTGTAACTAGAGAAATGGGTGAGAGATAGACAATGATCCCTTTTGTTTGAAAAAGATCTATATCAAGGTGGATTTGAAAGAAATTGTGGTAACCATGATTTTCCACAATTTGTGAGGAAAATGATGAAGAAAACATTAACAGCAATCTCTTTAGTAGGTTACAGCGTGGCTATTTAGAATCTGGTGTTGCAATTCATTGGGAAGCCTGGAAAAAGCAGGTTTTCTTGCTTATATCTTTTTCTTCATCTAAAAATAAATATTCAGTTTTCTGGGTTGAATTGGCCAAAAGATGTCTTTGGCAATGAATAGGGAAAAACTTTGGTCCAACTTATAGTAATAGAAATTTGTCATCTGATATTAAAAAAGCACAAACATAATCAGAGTAATCAGTTTTATTTTGTTATAAAATCACAAATAAGGTGATGTTTATATTTATATAAGCTCTTGAATCACAAAATATCCAAAATATATTTAGGAAACCTATAGTCTTTACTTGTATGAAATAGTTAAAAGTGAGTATACACAAGTATTTAGGAAGAGTGCACAGTATAAAGCATATATTTTAGAAGGTTTATTTGTACTGTAGACATTTATTTTTATAATAGATTTAAACAGAATTTCTTGCATCGGTAGCATATAGATGATTTTCACCACAATAAATAACATAACGACACGACTATTAGATGGGTTTTCACCAACTTCCAGACATTGCTCTTTTACATTTGAATCTATCAAATATAAAGTCAATTATTGCATTATTTGAAAGGTGTAATATTGTAAAGCATAACTTTGTTCTGTAACCTGTCTTCAAGTCACTCTGCTTTCCCTTAATTTATTTAGCAAACTACGCTCAAACATAACATGTATAATTATAGTATTTCAATATTTTGCATCAACATGTTTTTGTCAGAACTTGAAGTTACAATTTTAAAATAGCTTCAATATAATCAGCAGTGCTAGGCTCCCATTAAAAAGCAAATACACTTTTTCCTTTGCCAGTGAAGCAGTTTTTCATATATGTAGCTGCCTAAAGAAATGATAACATTTAAGAGCTCCACAATCTGTTTTACTACATAGTATACAAATTTGAAGATGTTCCACGCATGCCAATAAATATTGTTGGAAAAATTTTCTGGGAGTGCTCTATTTTGTTATGATTTATTCTTCAGTATGGAATAATAACATTTTTAATTTAAGAAGAGTTAATCTAGAAATTTATAGGATGTATACTAGTGCTAATATATTAATAATCTTTTCCCATTTTGCCTTCATTTAATGATGCTTGTAACCTACAAGAAATAAAGAAAGGCTTCCCCAGAAGTTCCCTTTTTTTAAAAAAAAATTCTGCAACAGTGTGAATTAGATTAGTCTGAGAGATAATGAATGGTTCAGAATCACTTGGCAAGTATCATAGCTAAATGGGGATTTGACCCTGTGTTTCTTTGGTCTATGCACAATATCACAGTGGCTTTCTTGCTACATTACATTAGCCACTTGGAATTAAAGATTAGTCACGTCTAAAACATGTTCCCTATAATAGATTAAGGGCTTATTTAAACAATAATTCTTTTGTCTTCTGAAATTGTTTTCTTTTGCTTTCTATTAGAAGGTAATATGTCTTCTTTTTGCAGATACCAAAATTGTTTTCAGTTGGACAAAAGAGAATGCTTAATCTGTTTTTCTGTTTTCAGAATATAATTTACGATGGAATTGTAGCTGATTAAAGTAATGCAGAAGAATTTGAGATCTATCTGCTGAGGTGGAAATCTCCAAGAATATAGATCTGAAAAGAAAAGGAAAACATCAATATTAAATTTTGAACCAGCAATGGAAAAAATAATCACAAAACCCTTTTTTCAAGCTTATCTTTGCTTGTTCAGAAAATCCATGATGGGAAATAGGTTGATTGTCTGCTTGAGCTGTCTCCAACCTTCATATGTTAGACAGAATGAGATTATAAATTTAGTGTGGAGGCAGTGGCTACAGTTTGCTTAAATGATGAATGAACGTATTGATATGGAAGGAGAACTAGCCCATTCTTCCCCTATTTAGGATATTATAATATTTCTTTTTGAATCTGATAAAAACAAAACTACTCTTAACAATTCTGGATGATGCCTAGTTGGGGTCCTCCAGAATTGTGAAGAGTAGTTTTGTTTTTATCAGACTGGAATAAAAGTTGGAAAAGAGAGAATACACCGTGTCCTAGAGCAGGTTTAGGAAAACTGTCCATCAAAGTATTGCTGAGCTATAGTATCCAGAAATCTAAACAATGGCTGTTTAGAGCTGCTAGGAGCTGTAGTTCAAAACATACAGGCTTCCCCAGAGTAATCCTTGATCATCTGTCACAACCTGTTTAAAAAGAAAAACAGGAATTTTTGAGAAAGTCTTAGAGTAACTAAGCCCTATTAAGTTTGATTAGGAATTTTAAAATTGCTCCTCAACAACTTTTGAGTGAGTAAAAATAAAAAAAATCCCCAACTTGTCTTCTGCTTTATTTGACAAATTCTAAGGGAACAGAACCATTTTAATGGCTATCATAAGAATAATCAGTGTGGTGTTAGGAAGAAAGAATCATAGTATTACAATGATTGTATATATATACTTCTACTACAATAGATACTTTGGTTTTTTAATCAATTAAGGTTTTAATAGCAATGTTTAATACTAGTGGGAAGAGTTTTATCTTTTAAAGAAGATGTGATTCTGCACATTGAATTGTGCCAAGCCATTTTCTCATCTCACCTTTCGTGCCATCAGTCTAATGGCACAAAAGTTATATTAATATCTCTGCCTCAAATAAACTCTATAGGAATGAATAAGTTCTAAAATGTAGAAGTTATGTGCTATATTAGAGAAAATAGTAAAATTATTTTTCCTATCTGTTGCTCTTAAGAAATATTTTATTCTATATCACTGTATTTTAGAATTTGTGCAGTACGTTAGCATAGCTTTTATTTAAATATAACAAACTGTTACCTTCAGAAACTTAAGCCATTATCGCTTTTTGCTTCTTTAGTCTCAGTTTTCATTGAAGAAAAAAAGTGTTTTGCACAAAATATGGGAAATGTGTCTCACATAACAGTTGAGGATGTGGCTAGGTTAAAACAGGAAACTGGTACCCACAATGCAATGTTACTTACACTACCACTTAATAAAATTTATTTCAAACATGCTACTGACGAAACCAAAGAAAAATAATACCCAAACTATGCTAGTTAGTACTCTAAAAATATATATTCCAAGAAAAAGCAAGTAATCTCCTGAGAGCCTTTTTGCATGGTGAAATTGATTACTGCCTGTAATTAAAGTATAGGAATTTTCATAGCTGGAGAACTGAATTGTTCTTTTGATAACAGCCACACATATGTAAAAAATAAGCTGTACTTTTAATATTCATCGCAATGGTGGAAGCTGGCATGAGACAGGAGTATCACAACTAGTTATTCAATTTAAGTATTTAGTATTTTGAGTTTATTTACTCTGAGTTTATTTTATTTTGCTATAAGGAAAAACAGTTCATGCACATCCCAACTATTTTCATCAGTTTGAAATATTCTTAATTTTGAAGAAACCCCTTCAAAATTAATCAGTCTTGTGTCTCTAACATATTACTGGACAATCAAATTATTTTAATAAGTGATGCAGGAAGTATCTTCATGTCTCATGCTGTTTGTTTGATATAAGTTAATAAATTAGCAAATATCCAACTAGAGGATAATTATTGTAGCAGGCTAGGGTTTTTTCCTCCTTTCTTTCTGCACAATCATGTACTGCACGGGTGCTAGGACACACACATTAGGTGTGATTCTCTTATGAAAGGGTTTCCTCTATAGTTAAAGAAACCTTATCAGGAGCAGCTGCTCAGAGCTGTGGATCCTATCCATGGACTCATGGTGGTCTGCTGAACAGCGTTCTTCAACTTTGACAGGTGAGACAGAGACTCTCCAGTGCCACTGCTTTTGGATGACTCTAGCTGTGGTTGGAGAAACTGCATCTTGCCAGAATATATGGGTAAGACCACACACAGCCTTTAAAATAGCCATTGTAAGCTTATTTTTAGGCAATATTCATGACAGTTTTTAAGTTGCATGCCAGTTTCACTGCTGCTAGCGAGTTTTCATTTATTTTACTAATTGCAATTGCAGATTTCAAACTGCAATTGTAAAATTACCTCACGGTATTTGCACTAGGGAAAAACATAAACTAATTTTTTAAAGGTTCAATAGAGATTCAAGTTGAAATATTATAGCTGAGTATTTGTTATTCATAATTTTTGGTGAAGGATTTTATAGTCAATTCTTGTCTTGCAAAGTGTAATCAAGCAATGCACATTTGTCCTGACTTCACATTTATACATGTTCCAGATGCTTTCAGTGCATTAGCAAGTAGGTAGATTTAGGACTGAAATCTATTAAGTTCAAATATTAAAAGGAACTGGTTGCACATTTTAACAACTGGGCATTGTTTCTATATCTTTGTTACATAGGATGATTTTTAAGCCTCAATATGACTAGCTGCAGACTATATACGTTCTTTTTATAAAGAGATACTGCTTTGTGTATCTAAGAGACCTGTGTGGTCCTTCTGATTTGAAAGAAAAATAAGGGAGCTCATGTAGCACTTGTTGGCAGTTCTTTAAAACAGGATTGCAAGACTTCCCTCCACAGTTGCCTTATGGTTTTGTCAAAAGATTCTTGGGGTAAAGAATTGTTGATAGGCCTTGTGTTCAAAGCATTTTGTTCATTCAGATCCAATGTACTGTACAGATCTCTTATCTAATACTCTGAAGAAATTTTTATATAATTTGGGATGCTGTTTAGTGTTTTGGCAATCATGAACATCCAATTGGAGATATCTGTTCTTTTCGGGTTTTGAAAAAATGACTTTCTGTCCCCAGAGAGACAATAAATAAACTGAAATTGTTGAACATACATTTTGTTCAGTGAAAAATGTTTGTTTTGAAAAAGTCTGAAGTTAAGCAAATGCTGGAGATGATGCATGAAAAATGGAATATTTTGAAATACTGAACGGGTAATGAGACTAATTCTCAAATATGTGTATGTAGGATTGCAGTTATTGTTATCAGTCCAAAGCTCTTACTCAGGGTGATCTGACTGAGGAATCCCAGGATTCAAATAGAATGGGCCATAGACTAAAAAATAAGCTTACAATGATTGTGTTAGAGGTTTTATATGCAGAATTCATCAGGGGATGTAAATGCATTAGATCAAAAGCTCTTTCTAGAATATCCCAGGTCCATATTCTCTTTGGAACTTCCTTGTTAGGGAAGGAAGTCAGGGATGTTCTCTTGCCTGGGATGTCGTCTCACAGTAGTCATAGAATGATCCTATGAGTTTATGCATTATTAAGAAGATGAAGAAAGCTCAAAATGATTATTATATTCTTTGGTGCTCTCTGAGCTTATAAAGGAGAATATTTATAGCTCAGAATTGAAATGAGGGGCCCTTGGTGCTCTCTGAGTTTGGTTGTTTTCTTGCAAAGACGTTTCATTTACCCAAACTTGATAATATTATTAATGCTTTGATGATGTTACTTAGTTTGGGTAATGAAACATTGCAAGAAAACAACAAGCTCAAAGAGAGGTCCTTGATACTTTCTGAGCTTGGTTGTTTTCTTGGAGACGTTTCATTACTAAAACTAGGTAACATCATCAGTGCTAATGAAACGTCTGCAAAAAAACAACTAAGGTCAGAGAGCATCAAGGACCACTCCTTTCAACCCGAGCTACAAATATTCTCCTTTATGAAATAACTATTAATTTGCACGTCTGTTGCCAAAAATTTATACATGGGACTGTGATTTGGCAATACTTTTATTTCCTCTATGTCAAACTTTCAATCTCTTCATTAGACTTGCATCTAAAACACTTGTGTTTTCTAATTTGTGCATAAGACATCAGAGAAAAAACCAGTTTTAACTATGTTTATTATTAATGTTGATGTTCAGTGATGTATATTGAAGGATCTGTAATGCAGCATTAATTTTTTCTCATGTTAAAATTCCCTCGTATAGAGTGAGGAAACAAGAGAAGATAAAGTGATACAGTTGTAGCATTTTAATAAAATGTACTCTATTCACACACACATACACACACACGTATATATATATATTCAGAAAGGTTCAGAATAACATAGTTGGAAAGAACCTTGGAGGTTTTCTAGTCCAACCCCCTTCTCAAGTGTGTGCGTGTGCATGTGCTTGCATGTGTAAACACACACACACACACTCATATGAGCATACACACACACACACACACACACACATTCACATAGATAGACATGGAGTATTATTATTTTCAGGTTCAAAGAGGGATAAGAAATGGTGCCCAGCCTGAAGACTTTAAAGGAACCATCAGCCCAGTAACTCTTGTTTTTAAATACCTGGAAACAAATTGTTAAGCTGCTATAACATGAGTGTAAGATGTATTCACAGTTCCCATACTCAGGCCTGAACTAACTCTTCTACCATAATCTGAATCAAATTTAAAAAAGTCTGAGGAGCAATTTTGAAATAAAGCAAATTCAGTAGTTGAGTCTAAAACATAATCTTTTTCTATTAGATTAAGAATAAAAATTATATTTTTAATATTTTTCAGTTTTGACACTGAATAGCATATGTTTATTTCTGACAACCTCAGTTTTCTTTTGTTTTTTTACAGTTGTCTTTCCATGTATAGTATTTTGTGACATTTGTTGTTTCTTTGCTGATTTATGTGATCTTTTACTTATTAAACTGGCTAAATATCACTTTGTTACTTTGTGGTACTCAATTTTGTTTTGAGTGGATTTGCTGTAGCTGTGCGGCAGTATTGTTTATAGCTCAGTTTCAAGAAAAATGATACCAGACGTTTGAAAAATGAAACACTTGTAAAAATTTGTGGCATCTCTACAAGTTAAACATATATTGATGAAAGAGCTGTGGAGAATACCTAATTTGGAACTACTTCAGACAAATTACAAAGAATCACTGAGGGTTTGGGCTTGTGGGCAGGGAGAGAAAAGGCTGGTAGTTAGAGTGCCCCATCCTCATTTCAGATTACAGAATTTAGGCATTGACTTCTGTTTACAAGTCTTGTTTTCTTAGCATTTGTGGAAGATGATATTCTGTATGGTTGTATATATAAATGCATTGGTTTGTTTTCTTAATTCTGCTAAGGTTTTCTTTATACCTGGGAATATTGGTATTAATTTTGTTTCATGTACAGAGCTAAGTATGGTTGTGAGTTGAATTTCATTCAGTGATTATTTTGTTGCATTCCATAGAGTTGTGTGAATGTGAATTGCATTGGGGGAATTCATGCAGTTATAGAATAAAAGGTATTGGTACTTACATTTGATTGCTCTTCTACGAAAATAATTTAGGCTAACTTTCTTTGTGCAGGGTTAAATATATGTCTACGAAATAACTAGAACTTTTAAAACACAACTGGTTTTCTTCCTGCTAATATTCATATACTTTATGTGCACATCTGTAAATTTGCCCCAATCTCTTTGAAATGATTGGCATCAAATGGAGTTATGTCCACCACAATTGGTTTGAGTCCATATTGAGAACCACTAAATTTCACATTGCGCTAAACATTTTGCCTATGATCCAGAGCATTTTTAAATTTACCATAGCATGAGAAAATGATATAAACTTATATAAATAATAAGAATGTGTTTTCTTAATTTGCCCTACATGTTCTGAGAATTAGGAAGGAAAATTGTTCCCTCCTTAAGTTCCACAAGCTTATGAAAAAGTGCTCATATTCCTCATATTTCCTTGTTGCTCCAAGTCCTGTGGTAGTACTTTTCTTCTTTGTTACCCTATTATAATATATTCTGTTAAAAGCCTAATTCTAATTTGATATTCTGTTAAAAGCCTAATTCTAATTTGAATTTACCAGGAGCCTTCTGTTTCTCCTAGCCTTTGCACAGCAGACAATATACTGTTGTGTTATATGATGTATGTCACTTTATTTTAATGTAATAAACCATTGGCATTTTATAAAGGTAGTCACACATCTACTTCTGCATTGTATGTTTTTCCAGGCTACTGCTCTACGTAAGACACATCTTTGAAAACTGCTTAGAAATCTTCTGCAAACAATGCATTTCAACTGAGATCAACAGCTGTGACTCTGCAAGCTACTGTTAGTGGTTTCTGAAAGCTAATTTGTTAGCTAACTTATGCACTGAGCTCATTTGCCAAAATACATTGTTGTTATCTGCCCAAAGGTCACTGTCTTCTATCAGAGACACTTCCAGAAATTATAAAACCAAGCACGGTGAAGGGAACCTCTTCCCTTCATCACATTATTCTGGTGTTGGTCATTTTTAGTAGTCATTCAAAAACAGACAATTTTAGCAATGCAAATTCAAAAATATCTCTTTCAATTTTCTTACAATATAAATTGCTGTATGTAGGCTAGAATTAACACATAGATGGATGATAGATACTGTAGGCAGACAGATTCATGCGTAAGTAAAAGGTGCTTCCGTTTTTATAGTTTATAAAAATCTACAGCTTTAATGTTCAAACTCTGTTAATGTAAAACACTGAACTGTTCTTTCTAAAACATTTGCGTTTTGACTCTGTAGCATAATATTAAATATTAATCTTATAACCAGCTTTCTTTTAGCTGGTTTGTTTGGTTCTCTTAATAAGAAAACTGTATGGATGTATCGAAGAAGTTTCTGAGAGCCAAGCTTCACTTGAAACAAACTTTGCCCTGTCCATTATGACATCCATTCATCCTATGTTTTTCTCCTTTTTGTCCATTATTTGTCAAAAAGAATGTGTACAGAAATCACTCTTTCTTTCCTGGATTTATGCTAATTATGAGGAGACTCAAAAATCTCATCTATGACAAAGAGATCATTTGGTAGATGTTAACTTTATGCATTCTTTGGGATTTTTTTGTTGTGCATGATAGTGTATGACTGCTTTTTTCAGAAGTTTTAAAACTTGGTAGTATTCTATTAAATGATTGATTTTTTTAAAAAATAAATATTTAATTAAAAGCAAGCTTACTTATGTTAGTTAATGGAAGATGACTCCATGCGTAGGGATTCAATGGGCAAAGTAGAATGTTGAGCCCTATATAATGTTGTTAAGTGATCCTTGATAGCAGAATAGGTCATGCAAGTATGTCTCATATAAGCCTGGAAAACATGCATCTGATGGTGGCTTACAGTCTTTTCAGTCTATTCGCTGATGGGACATGAAAAACCTAAGCTGGCCTAAAGTATTCTACTGAAGTGTTCAGTACTGTAAAATATCTAAAAACCAAAGCCAAAGCTGAGCTCCTTACTCCTTGCATAGCAAAGCTAAACAAAATAGATTTAGTTCCTATAGCTTTGTTCCCCTGGTGGAAATTGTCTTGACTTGCTGAAATTTGTTTGCTAAGCACCCGTGGATAAAATGTCTTCTTTTCATCTTAGATTCCAAATTCTATCTGTAAGTCTATTGTTACTGGAGTAGCATTTCCCCCTTCATATATACATAAGTCTATTTAAACAGGTTCAGTCTGCCATTTGGCTGAATAATATATAATGGTCAAGTAAGAAAGCTATTAAAGAATGGAAAGCTAAAATCTTTTGGAGATGTGTGCATGAAAAACAGAATATATAATTCTGTGTTGAAGAATGAATTGAAGCTTTTCCCCTATTAGCAGCTTCTGGAAATCCCTCAGGTTTCACTGATGAACTTAAATAGCAAATTGATGGATTAATTTTATTGATTTTTAGTTATGAGGTTTTCAAACCTACTTGAAAAAAAATAAGCTCTCAAATGCACATTTTAATTTTTTTTAATTAAAATATCTCCAGTCCACACATAATGAGTGAATGAATGAATGAAGAGAAAAGAAAGAAAGATAGATTTTATCTTTAAGATCATTTTACTGCATATCCTGAGATCTTCAAAGCCTGGAAAAATATTTTAAGGAAGAGTAGACCGTTCTTATAAAATATTGTTTTATTCCTTACTCCCACTTTTCCCCCTCTTCCTACTGGGGAATGGTAGTCCCATGATCCTTATCATGGCAGATCATTGTTTTGGCTATAAGGGAAGAGATTTATGTTCTGCTAATCTGATTTTCTTGTCCCTTTAGGTAGCACATTGCATTTTTTTTTAGTAAATTGTAGATAAATTATATTTAAATGCTAAGACATTTCAGGTTGAACTGAATAAGTAATAATGAATGGTGGCTTAATGTTCTTATATACTGTATCTTGAAAAACTGAAATTCATCTATTTGTTCAATATATAATAAAAGTTATGGATGAAATTACATTCCATTGAGTCTAAAAGTTTAGCAGATCCATCCTTGTCCAGTTAAAGCAAAGGATCACTCATCAAAATTTGAGAGCTTGACTTTATAGATCAGATCTTTGGACTTTTATGTCTCTATGCATGTGGATGTGTGTTTTGTAATGATGGTTCATGTGTACTGAATTCTCCTTTACAAAACGGGCATGTTTCCCAGAGAAAACATGATATTACTTTGTTAATCAGGATGGAGCCTTATCCTGCAATGAGACCTGCATTTTGGTCTTTTACCACATCATTTCTGTTTTCTATGTAGACAAAAATAGACATAGAGTAAACCAACCCCAGAAGTCAATTACAGGGTTTTATAGTGATGTACTGTGAAAAATTTGGTCATGTTTTTCATTATACGGAATGTTCTTTCCGAAGACATAAACAATTTTTTTTTAAAAAAAGCCTATGCTTCAGGGTTTTTTAAAAAAATATTTTGCTGATTTCTTTAAAAATACTGATTTTTTAAAAAAAAGATTAGCATCTTAAATGCATAATAAAACTTTTTATAAAAATACTTAGAATATAATTCTTTTACTGTTTGGATTTTAGTGATCAAGGTCTACTGCAGATTTCTTTTTTCAAATAAATATGAGGAGATCAGCAGTTTTGTTCCTGTTTTCTAACTGGATTTAAGAACATGACTGATCTTATTATATTCTAGTTTATAGGAAAACTTTATTGTTAAAATAGAAGATGAGAAGCACTGAAATTGAAGGCAGTCATTTTTCCAAGAGACACTTAACGGAATGAATAGAAAATAAGGTGCAGTTGATCAACTGAAATTATATATAATAGGAGCAGTAACATACTACAGACTACATAATGTGGGTTGAATTCAAAGTTGTGTAAAGCAGAAGAGAAATGGTAGATTTCAAGAAGAACTGTAAGCTACCTATTTTAAAGCATAATTTTTTAAAAACTGATATATAGCTGCAATATTCTTTTATTGTGCTATTTTGTAATGTCATTAGCATCAAACATTGCAATATGTGGATATTTATTTAATTTACCTGTCCAATTAGAAGGAGTACAATATTTACAATGTTTTACTTGAACTTAAATGATGATTATGGGTAAGAGAAAGATCCGTGGTGACACAGTGGTTAGAATGCATTACTGCAGGCTAACTCACTGCTCACTTCAGGAATTCGATTTTGAATGGCTCAAGGTTGACTTAGCCAGATTGTTGGGGGCAATATGCTGACTCTGTAAACTGCTTAGAAAGGGCTGTAAAGAACTTTGAAGTGGTATATAATGTCATTCATAAGATTGCAGATTTGCAACATTTATATCAAGATATGGATATGTGGATAAACTGTATTTTGGTCTTTAACCAATGTATGTATATATACAGGTAAATACATTAAAAAAAAAGATACGAGATTGTGTTAGTGAAGTGACACAACATATACTAGTGGTTTGCTTTCTTAGCCTGAGCACCCTAGATTGGCCATCTGTGAAATAGGGGAAAAAATAAACATTGGAACTAGAAAACCTTTTTCAAGTGTTGGGGCACAAAAAATTCAAATCATAATATCAAGCATATTTGAATATTGAAATAATCTAAGAATATTAAAAAATGAAACTTTTATACCATATTATTACTGTGGACAAAATTAGCCACATTTAAACTATGCATATTTATTATTTCATTTTGAGAAACCTTTTGAACATTTTGGTTTTTTCATACACTTTAGAAACAAAAGGTTTGACCTTTAAATTTATACTGTGCAGGAAAGAACTCTAGTGTGACTTTCTTAGCTCAACTACCTTACATGTATTCTTTTATTGTTATTGAATGGGAAAATAAAGAATGAGTGCTTTTTACACTGGTTTGAATTCCTGAAGGGAAGATGGAATATAATTAATAAAGTTCTGTTTGAAAGTTACAGAATTATGCAAAACAAGATGTGAAAATTATATAGAAAAATTATGGGGCTGCCCCAATATAATCTACAATGTCTCTTTCATCTTTATGAATGGGAGTATTTTCGAGTGAAATATACCAATAGCTTAAGTTGCATAAAACCACTAGTTGCAAAAGGTTGATTTGTGTCAAGTACCATATTGCATATATTACATCAGTGATTTGGTAACTCAGACAAGCACAATAGTCTAATCAAGGAACAACCAAAATCACTCTGACCAATACTGACTGTCAGACCTGCCTCAACTTGACCTTCTAAATAAGAATAATTCTTAACTCCAAGGGTCTAGGTTTATTATGTAAATTACGTTAAAGCATAGCCAGAACTGAGAATTGTGCGATCAAATCCCCAAGTTTAACTTTTCTCTCCCTTCAGTCAAACCAGATGTTTTCAGAACGGTCACTTCAGGTATAGGTTTGGTATACATTCCCTTCCCAGTTGGCTGTCCTTGAAGAAGTCCATCTTGGAGAGATACAGTGAAGTTTCATTTTCCCGAAGCATCCTCCCTCCCATCCAGCCCCCCCTGAGTTCATGGCAGCTGATACGGAATGGTTGCGATGCACAAGCGTGAGGTGGCAGCTGACATTGACAGAGCAAGCCACTAGTGAGAAATATCCACTCCCTTCTTGCACTGATGATGTCACCTAGTTTGGTAATGAAATGTTGTGCAAAACCCACCAAGCTCAGAGAACATTAAGGACCCCACAGTTCAACCCTAAGCTACAAATATCGTCTTCTATCACTATAATATATCTATTTGTTAAGGATTTGACTTTTAGAGCTTTCTTTTGCATTTTACTGGAAAAATGGAAAGGTGTTAAAACAATACTTTAACTGATACGTTAAAAATATTTATATATCTGTATGGAGAGTAAGTGCAAACTGGATTGGTGAGTGGCTTTTTGTTATATCAGAAATGTTTTATTGTAGCCTGGAATCAGTTGAATGGTCACCCATAAAAGAAATGTCTTCATGTCAGATTTGTTTCCTGGTGACTTCTTGGATTTCTCTCTGATGCTTTCTTGGCATGATATGGGAGTGGTTTGTGATTGCCTTCTTAAAGAATTTTTTTCACCTTTTAGTCTATTCCAAAGCCTTGGGATTCCCATGTGCTGTCTAATCCAAGTGCTAACCATGGGTTTCTACCAAATCAGCTAAAGGCAGCTCTGCTGAAGAGATGTCAGTCATACTGAGGAAAAAGAAATAGACTCCTGTCTGGAAAACTAACATGCTTAAACTCTACTATAAGCTAATACGTGCATTTTCAAAATAATGCCTTTATACTAGTGCGTGAATATCAAGTGTTGTATTTGCAGTACAAAATTATGACAAATATATAGTAACATTATCACAAAAACATTATCCAAGTGTTGGTTGCAAGTAAAAAGTTACAGCATGTGTGATCACATCATTATTTGCTCCATTTCTCTAGACCAGTTTTTTTCAAACTTGGCAACTTTAAGATGCTGGCTGAAGAATTCTGGGAGTTGACACCCAGACATCTTAAAGTTGCCAAGTTTGGGGAAAAAACCTGCTCTAGATTCATGGCTGTTTTCATTACAGATGTTACTATATGTATTTTAATATACTAATTTGACATTTTAGAATGGTAGAGTTGATTATTTACACGTTCCTTTTTGCGGTCATTGATGGTAAATGATCAAAAAAATCTCTTCCATGAATAATTTTGTCGCATGCAACATATATTGTACTGTACTGTAATCTATATTTGAACCTGAATAAGGTATTAATTTAGCTCCTCATAAAACAATCCCCAACCTTTTACCTTCATAAGACCACTATTACTTATAATTTAGTCAAAGTTTGTCTTGCTTTCATAAAAGTGAGGCAGCAAATATTGGCCAATAAGACTCCATTTCTTCGATATCTTCAAAATTTTATCCTTTCCCTTTCCTCTTTTTAATAATATATTAATCAGGTATATGTGTGTATATGCACACCCACTGTTCATAGACAACAATAAAAATTACCTATCTGCTATAGTTGCAACCCCGACTGGTCTTTAGAAGGCCAGATCCTGAAGTTGAAACTCAAATACTTTGGCCACCTAATGAGAAGGAAGGACTCACTGGAGAAGGGCCTAATGCTGGGAAAGATTGAGGGCAATAGACGAAGGGGACGACAGAGAATGAGATGGCTGGATGGAGTCACTGAAGCAGTAGGTGTGAACTTAAATGGACTCCAGAAGATGGTAGAGGACAGGAAGACCTGGAGGAACATTGTCCATGGGGTCGCGATGGGTTGGACACGACTTCGCAATTAACAACAACAACATAGTTGCAACATACAGGTAGTCGACAGTTAATGACTACTCATTCAGCAACCATTCAAAGTTATGTTGGCACTTACAGTTAGTCCTCAATGTTCCAGCTATCCCAGAACCCCTGTGGTCATGTGATTATGATCCAGGCATTTGGCAACTGGCTTGCACTTACACCAGTTGCAGTATCACACAATCCCATGATCGCAATTTGTAGTCCAATTTTATTTTGTTGCTTAACTGTTAAAAAAAATCCAGAGACCTTTTTAGAAATAGTACTTGATTGGTCAAAAGCAAAGGCATACATATTAATCTGCTTAAGAGGGTGGTAAGTTCTGCTACTAGGTTTTCTGAATGTTCCCCATACTGATATCTGAAAAAATATTGAGGATGAAAAGAGATGAAAATGATAATGTAAGCTCTGAAGTAATGATATCATAATTAAAAAAAGCAAATAGTTTCACTGGTTCAGTCCATTTTGCAGATTTCCAGATGTTAACTTCAGCATTTGACACCCCCTCCCCACACACCTGCCTGCCCCAATACATATCACATGAAAATTATTTTTAAGGAACAATGATATATAAATGTAAACATTCACCTGTTACATGCCCCTTATTCTTGCAAGACTTTATTCTGATACCTTAAACTTAGAGCAGATAATATAGGTTTACTGTTCTCTTTATTTGTTGCAATTTGAATTAGTGAGTCTAGTCAAGAGAGTTTACTTTCTTAGTGTAAAAATACTTAAAAGTATTACATTTTTCTGCTCCCTTGTCTTTTTATTATTCTTTCTGCATATTAACATCAGTTTTTTGTTAGGGCACATAAAAAAAGCCCTTGATTTTAAATTTGTTTCAAAGACCTACATAACAAAAAATACAATTATTATTTTATGGCTTCAAAAGCGCCTCTGTTGTGAAATGTGCAATCATGTGACCACATTTCAGGCATTTGGCAACCAGCTTGCCTTTATGTCTGATTTCAGCATCCCATGGTCATATGACCATAATTGTGACTATTTTAATTATTTTGTCAGTTTCTGGTGTGTGTGGGTTTTGGTGTTTTTTTTTTTGCAATTCTTTTGAAAAAATGAATTTGTTTAATGACAGTGCTATTTGCTAACAATCACTGATTTCCTTAACAACTGCCATGAAAAATGGATTTCCAGTCCCAATTGTGGTTTTAAGTTGAAGACTATCTGTAGGATATTAAAATCTTTGAATTTTTATTTTACTTAAAATATTACTGAACTAGTCCTAATAGTAATTCTCATATTTCTAAGAAATAGTTAATTTACATTAATGTTATTAACATAATAAAGGAAAACACAGTGAAATATATAATATGCTAAAAAGAAGGGAGGAAGACCATGCTGCATTATGCTATCATAAGATAATACTTGAATTCACCTCAGTTGCATCAGTTATTTATGTTCAGTCATAGGCTGCATGCAAAACGTGGCACCTTATCAGAAACCTCTTCTGAGTGACTAAAAGGGGATCATGTTATGACTGAGGCAATGGATATGGCCCAAGGAGATGCTTCAAGCTCTGTCGAACAGGAGCAGTGCAGTATCATATGACTCAGTGTTTGAATTCCCTCCTCACTAAAAGGTCAGAGGTTCTTTGAATGTGTGGTGAAGTCTGCCTTCTAGAAGAATTGATGATAGGGCATTACAATAGGCCAATATGAGTGACCTTCTGGTGCTTTTGGAACTAGTGGGCAGAAATTAAACAGCTTCAATGCTTTTTTTTTTTTTGTCATTGGGATAATGTAGGATGGAGTCTGAGATTTCTCTGGCACATTGCTTGAAAGGTGTTCTGGCCTGGTCAAATCCCAGTGGAATTAGTGCATTAGAGGAGAACCCAGAATAGGTGAAGATGGTACAAAGTGAATTCTTCCAAGAAGAACTGGAATTTGTCTTGAAGTGTCAAAACAGGTTGCTTGGGTTAAAAATTAGTTTGTGCCAATAACTAATAAGTGCTTTCTCACATAGCTTTTAAGTGAAGCCATTCCAACCTCCACCTGAAGACTAGAGTTTGGGATTAATGTGGGATCAAAAATTAATTCCTTAAAAAGAACTGATTGGACTTGTTCTAGTGATTTTATGTTCTTATGTGAATGTGCATGGAGGCCAAAGGATGTCTGAGCTTTGCCTCCAATGTATAAATTCATCTGTGATGAATAGAGAAGATGTTATGTAAGAACAGAAAAAGTCTATTTTAAAGGTTACTATTACAATAGTGAGATATTTTACTGAAATCCATCTGCAAATCTAAATTCAGGACAATCTGTTTAATTTCTGATATAGTTTTTTCAGGCCCCAGTGTTTTCAAAGGTTGAGCCAATAGGCCAAACCTGAAGCTGCTTTTTCTTGTCAGGAATCAAAGTTATCAATGAGAATTAAATAAATCACATATCTCTTCCAGATCAATCATGTTCATCAATATTTCAGTCAACAGCATACTATTATTGATAGAGGTCTGAGAGTTGTATTTGATATGTGGCGGCGAAGAGACACGAAACATTGTTCTTAAAATGTAGATTGAATTACTTGCAAAACTTATTTCTCTTTAGGCAGAGATTTATGCAGTATCACTCAACACTAACATAATGTAAGTGCAACAGAGATATAATTATTTCTATGATGGTTGGCAAATCTAATTATAGTAATAGAGGTTTTTTTGTGCATGTGATGAAATGACTGATTTGTTCCTTCCAAGCATTAGGAGTTTGAAAGAAAATTCTTAAGTATTTAAAGTTCTGAATTTGTTTCATCTGATTGCTGTTTATGGAGGCCATTAGCACTTTACTTTTGTAAATGCCCCCCATTATTCTTGCTAATTTTACTTTTACTTCATTGCAATAAGCACCTATGGCTTGTAGATTCTGTGGAAGACTGATCTTGTGAGGAAGAATATGTCATCCATATGGTACAAAATGTTAATCTTTTGTTTAGCATTGGGTGAGGAATTTGCTCTTAGGTGACTTGCTTCTTTTGTGTTTTATTTATCTTGAAATTTCTTTGTAGCCTCAATAAATTCCATATTAGTACTTAGGCCCCTCCTTTATGAATGTGTAAAATTAAGAATAATTTTCTCCACAGAATATTCTGGCCTTTGTTTTGTTAGAGAACATTTCATTTAGCTGAGATGGTATTAGCTAAGGCTAAACACACTCTCTGCAGCTGCAATGTGAACATGTAGGTTCAAAGCCATGTCTGTAAATATTGTAAACTGCTAATGTAATTCTCATAAGATAAGAATAGTATCCCATTCAAAAAAGGTTGCTTTTCCATTTCAGGATATGTGGCCTGACCAATACTTAAGCTTGGTCTGAATTTCTGTATCTATTTTCACACAGCAGCTAATTTTTTAAGGCCTTCAGATAGTGATGTGGAGTTTGTTACCATAATACATGGCAGCAGATGAGAGTAAATAGTGCTGTGTATTATGCACATAATGGTAACAATGCCTAGATGATTTTTTACAGTTTCATTTATACATTAAGCAAAATGTCAGGAGTGTTGTATATATTAACAGCTGTAAAAATGAACACGAGTCCCGCAAACATTATAGTTTTGAACCAGTCACTAAAGAAGGTCTGGATCAGTTGTACAACTATAGTTCCAAAAGCTATGTCCAGAAGGAATACTAGGGTCAGTGCTGAAAGGTTCTAGTACAGCGGTTCTCAACCTGTGGGTCGCAACCCTTTTGGGGGTCGAACGATGCTTTCACAGGGGTCGCCTAAGACCATGGGAAAACACATATTTCCGATGGTCTTAGGAACTGAGACACCGCTCCTCTATCTGCCGCCACTACCCTCCTCCTCCTCTGCTGGCTCCTCTGCCTCCAGGGCGCCCTTCTCCGACAGCGCCTGCTCCTGCCGCCTCAGTGCCATCCCGTGGCGGCAATGCTGACTCCCAGCTGCTGGCCGGGAACCGGGCCAACTCCCAGCTGATTCCCAGGAGCTGGGCCTACACGCGGAGGCTGGGCAGCTCCCAGCTGATATGTGCATGCCGGGCTGACTCTCACCAGGCTGTAGGGAGCTGGGTGGTGTGTAGCGGCCCCGCTGGTTTCCCAACGACGTCCGGACGTCGACCCAACTCCCAGCTGACTGTTGGGAGTCGGGCGGTGCTCATGGGGCCCTGCGGACGTTGGCTGGCTGCTGGCTGCGTCCTCCCCGTCTCCCGGCTCATGGCAAGCCCAGGGGTTTGACACACCCCCCCGACACTGCCCTGGACTGGCTCAGCTGCGTGGGTGGCTGAGCTGGCCGAGTCTGGGCCGCTGCTGGCACTGCCGCTGGGCTGCTCTGCCGCTGCCGCCGCTGCTGGCTAAGCTGAGCTGTGGCGCCGAGCCGGTCCCCAAGCCTCCTGGTTGCCAGGCCGTGCTCCGCCCCTGGCCGCCCTCTGCGCCGCGCCGGAGCTTTCTCCGCATCGTCCGGCCCGCCTCCCTCACCGTTGGAGGCCGCCTCGGCCCTCTGGCTTGCCAGGCTCCGGGCTTCAGAAGCAGCCAGGTGGCGGGCAAGAGGGCAAAGCTCGCATGTGCATCGGAGGCCAGCCGAACAGGCCGGGAGGGGAGAAGTGGCCCCTTCCGAGCGGGAGCCGGTGCTCCGGCCGCGCCCCTTTCGTGTGTGATGAGTCGGGGAAGGGTCATGGCAGTGAAGGGCTATGCGGCGTGGAAAGGGGCTCCCACAATCCCGTGGCTGTGATGGCGCTCAGGAGGCTGGAGGGATGGGCAGGTCCCAGAGGGCGGCTGGGAGAGGGCAAGAGGTGCTGGGATGAGGATGGGGGGCTCCAGACTACCATCCCCAGCAGCCCTAAAAAGCACTGTGGAAGAGTGGGGAATGCTGGGAGTTGCAGTTCATCACCATCTGGGAAAACATGACTCTCCAAAGATCATTCCTTCCTTCCTTCCTTCCTTCCTTCCTTCCTTCCTTCCTTCCTTCCTTCTTCAATCTCCTTCCTTCTCCATCTCCTTCCTTTCCCCTTCAATCTTCCTTCCTTCCTTCCATCTCCATCCCTTCCCCTTCAATCTCTCTCTCTCTCTTACCTTCCTTCCTTCCTTCCTTCCTTCCTTCCTTCCTTCCTTCCTTCCTTCCTTCCTTCCTTCCTTCCTTCCTTCCTTCCTTCCTTCCTTCCTTCCTTCCTTCCTTCGCCTTCCCTCCCTCCCAACATTTTTGAACAAGGAAAAGTACGCTTCTCCAGTGAGCATTGCTATATTGTTTTTGTGATTAATCACTATGCTTTAATTATGTTCATTTCGTAACAATGAAAATACACCCTGCATATCAGATATTTACATTACAATTCAAAACAGTAGCAAAATTACAGTTATGAAGTAGCAACGAAAATAATTTTATGGTTGGGGGTCACCACAACATGAGGAACTGTATTAAAGGGTCGCAGCATTAGGAAGGTTGAGAACCACTGTTCTAGTAGAACCACAGCAGAGACGCATTTTCTCTCTAATACAATCAGAATAGAGCTGGAAGGGACCTTACCTTGGACCAATCTCCTCAGTCAGGGCACACTATAAAATTTCAGACAAGTGGCTGTCCAGTCTCTTCTTAAAAACCTCCAGTGAGGAAGCACTTACAACTTCTGATGGCAAGCTGTTCCACTGATTAATTGTTCTCACTGCTAGGAAGTTTCTCCTTAATTCCTTGTTGCTTTTCTCCTTGATTAGTTTCCATCCATTGTTTCTTGCCTTGCTTTCTGATGGTTTGGAAAATAAGTTGACCCCCTCTTCTGTGTGACAGCACCTCAAATATTGGAACACTGCTATCATTCACCCCTAGTCTTCTTTTCTCTAGACTAGCCATACCCAATTCCTGCAACTGTTGTTTATACGTTTTAGTCTCCAAGCTTTTAATCATACAGAACATGTACCTGTGTGAAACTAACTTAAATGTGTGTATCTTTTACAGTACTTGTAATTTCAGACCATTGGGATTTTATACAAAGTTGATAAACTGTATGTCAAATTGTATGAACTGGCACTAACTAGTAATACCATTCAGCTTCCTGCTTCTTAATTGCTTATTGTTGTACATAAATTTCCAGCAGTTTAGTGTGATCTCATTTGCTTTATGTGTTATGCCAAATGGGTTTTGCAAAAACAGCAGCAGCAACAACAAATTCCTACAACAAAACTCTACTTTCAGACCAATATTGTTCAACACCAAATCTTTGAATCAGTGAATATGATGTCTATTGGCACTTGCTGTTCAGTATTGTGACTGATCTCCTTGCAAAACACATTATGGTAATTTGCTGATAAGAGCCATAAGAATTAATGAAGTGGAACATAAATTGGGTTGGTAGTGCTAATAATGTGCTATTATTCCTCTCTTATATTAGAAATGTGTATCTTTTATTTACTTACTAAACCTTACACTGTATCAGCACCATACAGACAGAGCTGAACTTTAACTGCTCTGTAGCCTAAACAATAGAAATTTGTTTGGGTTAACTTTCTAGAATTTTTTAGTTTGCAGTATATTCTGTACTTCTTTAGTAATAACTGTGTCAAACATTATCTGGAAATTATAACTTCCTTTATTAAGAAGATTTGGGCTGACATATAATTTTGGAAGACATTTTATACATATGCAATACTCCTAAGATGTGTTACATTCATTAAAATGGTGAGTTTATCATATATTTTGTTATATTCATGATGAAATAGTTTTTTCTGTTGTCCATCCCAATGTTGGCAATTTTTTTCAGCAACAAATAATAATCAGGTGAAGAGGTTCCCTTTATCTGGGTCACTGAAATACAGCAGAGCAGACAAAAGAGAGCTTTCTATCAAAAACCTCAATTTATATGTGACAGTTATATTCATGACATAATGCCTACATTCAATGATTGCTGTTGATATTTTTAACTCATGAAAATTCTGACTCAACTTCTTAACTGATTTTTCTTGCCATTCAGAGTAATGGCACATATTTTAAGGAAGCCCACCCATAAATAATTTATTAAATAAATAAATAATTCAGTTCCTTGGCTGTGTCAGGGACCCATTTCAGGGACCCATCAGTTGAACAATTGGGCTGTATTCTTAAATCCTTGTTTAAAGTTGAAAGTGTTAAAGAAATGAAACTGGGTGGAAAAGAAAAAGATACAATGTTTTTTAAGGGTGTGTTTTGTGGCTAACAAAACAAAATATTTAAAATCAATTTATACAAAAAAGATGTTAAGGCTCTAGAACAGGCATGTCAAACCCACGATGTCACGTGACGTTGCGCAATGTATCGGGCCAGTTTTGCCATTGCCGGCAATGGGGTGGGTGCGGCTTCCATGTGACGTGTCCGGCCCACGGTCTGGCAGTTTGACACCCCTGCTCTAGAAAGAGTGCAGAGAACAGCAACAACAATGATTAGGGGACTGTATGATAAACAGTTGCAGGAAGTAGTCTAACAAAGAGCAGGACTGGGGTTGATAAGATAGTAGTCTCCCAATATTTGATGGGCTGTCACGGAGAAGAGGGAATTGATCTGTTCTCTAAAGCCCCTGAGGGTAGGACAAGAAATAACATGGAAGCTGATCAAAGAAATTTCCTATCAGTGAGAACATTTAACCAGTGGAAACTCTTGTATCCAGAAGTTGTGGGTACTCAATCATTGGAGGTTTTCAAGAAGAGATTGGACAACCATTAGTCTGGAATAATATAGCATCTCCTGCTTAACCTCCAAGTTCCCTTCCAACTCTGTTATTCTACGATTCTATAATAATCAATGTCTTTTATTTCAATTTGTTGCTTGTTGATGCATCATATATATTGAATGTATCCTTTTCTCCAGGGAGAAGCAATGGGAAGCAGTGGGAGTGCAACAGTTACAGTTGTGTGGGCATTCTAACCTGCAGACCCTTCACTTGAAGGGTGAACTTGAAATCAGCTCTGATGGATAAGATTAGATATTTAAGGGGGAGCATATATGTATGAGAGAGAACCCCCAGGGGATCTGTGAGAATCAATTAGATTGCAAACTTGGGAATCACAACAATATGAAAAGTGATCACAGCTGAAAGCAGTTGACACCACCATAGGTGGACTGTTCCGTCTCAGAATCCTATAATATTAGTAGTACTAGCATTGTTTGGCACAGCCTATAAATAATTTAAATAAATAAAAAAGTGGTTATAATTATATATTTCTTGGGTTCAGTTTTCATTTATTATACTTTCCCCACTAAAAACAGTTGGGGGAGGGTCTCCATTCTTCACTGTTATCATTTAGAAAGATACATTCTAGAGTCTCCTAATGTATGTTTCATGTTTTATTTATATTTGTTAAAAATAAAAAATAAAGTCATAATCTTATATTAATTTATAAAGAATTTATCTTGGAATAAAGAGATGGAAAACAGCAATTACAGTGATACAACAGCTCTAATTATGAAGTTGAGAAGGAGATTGAACTTTGGCTAGGTGATGAAAATATGATTTATGAATTTTGGGGAGTATATGTTAATATGGTGCCAAAATTTTCTTTGCTGTCTTTTTGGGCAGTTTGGAAAGATGAGTGGGGGAGTTGAAGAATAGGAAAGGAAAACACTTTTAGCAAAGTTTCTGAAGTAAGGTTTGAGATGCTTTACTTAGTTTATTAAAAAGACAAAATGGCAAAAGGAATTTTTTTAACAAGATTATTTTTAAAAAGGCTGTACATACATGTGTATTATTACCTTTGTGAGAAAGGTATGCAATGCTGTTAAATGCATATGTACATATACAGCCTTCTTTCAGTCCAGCAACATTTCCAAAACTTTGCACACCTTCTTTAGAGTTGAGTAAAAGACATTTTGTGAGTTGGGAGGGAATGAATAATACCAGTCTACCATATGTCAAATCTGCACCTCCAGTGGAAGTAGGTCAAGAAATTTCTGGAATGAAAGGAGCGTTGGCTTACCTGAACGCCTCTTCTCAGCATGATGATGGAGAATCCACCAATGGGTTATTTCAGTCCTCCTGCCCAATCAGACTAGGTTGTCAAAGTTGTCACGCCCGTCCTTGCCTGGTACCTCCCAGTTTCAATGATGGCGGAGCCAATGACGATAGTCTGATGTGATGACTCCCAAGAGAAGGAAAAGAGGAAGCAACCCCCTGACATGGACCTAACTGATCTGTAGAGGGGTGGGCGTGGATTCTTCATCATCATGCTGAGAAGGCGTTCAGGTAAGCCAACGCTCCTTCTTCAGCAGGATGGATGAGGAATCCACCAATGGGACTTACCAAAGCCCCCACTGTCCCTATGGGAGGGAGTCAGTTGGGGCCTGTGTCCTTGGTCCTGGCACTACCTGTTGCAGTATTCCCCTACCAAAGGAAGCCTCAGCTGAGGCAAATTTGTCCAGGTGGTAATGCCTAATAAAAGGGGAAGGCGAAGACCATGTTGCCGCCCTACAAATATCCTCTATAGATGCTTGTGTTGCCCACACCGCAGATGTGGCAGCACTGTGAGTGGAGTGTGCCGTCACATGACTTGGAACTGGCAGGGAAAGTGACACATACGCCCCTGCTATGCACGCCCTTATCCACCTGCCTATGGTAGAGGTGGATACCTTCTGCCCCATGGAAGAAGGTTGAAATGATACAAACGGCTTCAGATTTACGAAAGGCCGCTGTGTGCTTGATGTAACAGTGCAAGGCTCTATGTACGTCCAACGTATGCTATTGCCGTTCCAGGTCATGTGATGGACGGGGGAAAAAGTTTGGGAGAATAATCTCCTGTGCCCTATGAAACACTGTGTTTATCTTAGGGATAAAGGAAGGATCTAACCTGAGAACCACCCTGTCGTCGTGAAACGTGCACAGGTCTTTCCTGATAGATAAAGCGGCCAGCTCCGAGATACGTCTGGCGGAGGTAATGGCAATCAGGAAGGAAACCTTGAGTGACAAGTATCGCAAGGAACAGGTTCTAATGGGTTCAAAGGGTGAGGCAGTTAGGGCCTGCAGAACCCGGGGTAGCTCCCAGGAGGGATATCTGTGGACCACTGGTGGTCTGCTATTCGTAACTCCCTTGAGAAAGGAGCGGACCATGGGATGCTGAGACAAAGATTCTGATCTGTCCCAGGAGAACAGTGTGGAGAGAGCCGCTACCTGCCTTCAAATGGTGTTGGGTGATAACCCCTTATCAATGCCCTCCAACAATTAGTCTAAGACCTTTGGGATGGTCACTTTGGAGAGACTCAAGTGGTTCCTGTCACACCAATGGCAGAAATTCCACCAAGTGTGATCGTAAATACGGTTAGTCACTGGCCTTCTGGCAGCCTGAATCATGTCAATCACTCCTGAGGAGTATGACTCTTTTTTTTTTTAATTGAAAATTTTTAAAATTTTTACAAGAAGAAAAACAACCCTCCCCAACCCACCCCAACCCTCCCATTCCCTCCCTCAGCCTTCCCAGAGCTGAATATAGGCTTAATTAAAAGTTTCTTGAATTCTTAAAAAAAAGTATAAGCCATAGATAAATCTAAATACATTACTTAAACAACTAATAAAATAATTAACAATAATATATATATATATATATATATATATATATATATATATAAAACATAAATATTAAAGAAAGGAAAAAAAATACTTAAAAAGAAAAAAACATAAAGAGAAAGAAAGAAGAAAGGAAATATAAGAAAGTAAAATAATAATAAAAAATATAAAAAGAAAAAAATATTACAATCTATACAATATTAAAATTTATATATAAGTTATTGAAAAACTAAATAATATTTTTTATATCCAACTTATGTTGTATAAAATCTATCCATTTTTCCCATACCACAAAGAACTTCTCTTGCGATTGATCCTTTAAAAAAGCCGAAATCTTTGCCATTTCCGCCAGATAGGATACTTTAGAAAACCACTCTTGCAAAGTAGGCAAAGATTCCTTCTTCCAATATTGCCCTACTAACAACCTTGCGGCTGTAATTAAATTTAACATCAATACAACCTCCTTAGTATCACAATCAGTAACAATACCTAGCAAAAACAATTGTGGGGTAAATTTTACCCTCCTTCTAAAAATTCTTTGAATATTCCACCATATCTTAATCCAAAAGATTTTTATATTTTTACACGACCACCAAATATGGTAATAAGTAGCGTCCAAACAACCACATCTCCAACATTTGGGCTGTAAGTCAGGATACATACGAGACATTTTTTGTGGATCAAGGTGCCATCTATAAAACATTTTATAAAAGGTCTCCCTTAAGTTCTGGGCTTGTGTAAATTTAACATTTCTCACCCAGATAATTTCCCAGGTATCTAGTAGAACTGGTTCACCAAAATTTTGTGCCCATTTAATCATACATTCTTTAATTAATTCTGGTTCTGAGTCCAATTCTACTAGCAACCCATAAATTCTCTTAATATGAGTTCGTCTTTGATCTTTTACTTGTTTAACAAAATTTTCATCTTCTCTAAGCAAGCCCACATTACGATCTATCTTCCATCTGTCCGCTATTTGTCTATACTAAAACCATGAATATATAATATTTTCTTGTGCTAAATCTTCCAAAGATTTTAACTGCCAAATTTTACCATCCCATCTAAGCAATTGTATGATTCTTGAGTCAGGGTGCGGCATTCAAGCGCCAGGCAGCCAATTGGAGCCATCAGGGGTCTGGATGTTGTAGAGCCCCCTGCGTTAACCGTATGCGACTGTTGGGAATCCTCCATGGAGAAGTTGTGAAGAGGCTCACTAAGTCTGAGAACCACGGTCGTCGTTCTGCCTGTTCCTCTAGGATCTTCCTATTTGAAGGAGAGGCAAAATGACGTACAATAGGCCCTATGGCCATGGGCTGCGTAGAGTGTCCATCCACTCCGCTCCCCGAGAGGGGAAGCGTGAAAAGAATCTGGGAAGTTGGGCGTTCTCTGGCAAGGCAAACAGGTCCACAATTGGAAGGCCAAACTTGTCTGTGAACTCCCTGAAGAGATCCGGGTGTAGCCGCCATTCCGAGTGGTCCACTATTGACCTGCTGAGGAAGTCTGCCTGCCGGTTCGCTTCTCCTGAAATATGCTCGGCCCTGATGGAAAGCAGGTTGGTCTCTGCCCAGGAGCCCAATACCCGAGCCTCCGTCATGAGGGACCTGAACGAGTGTCCCCTTGCCAGTTTACATGTGCCTTTGCAGCTACATTGTCCGTGAGGACCAGCACGTATTTCCCCCCAATCTCGATGCGGAAGTGTTGGAGAGCTAGATGGATCGCCCTGAGCTTCAACCAATTGATGATGTGCTTCAGCTCCAACCGCGACCATTGACCCTGAGCCATCTGAGATTGGAGGTGCGCCCCCAGCCGAAGAGACTTGCGTCTGTGGTCAGAAGAGTTCTGTGAGGCTCCTTGAAGAGAGTCCCCTTGAGCATGGCCGAGGATGTCCACCAGTCGAGGGAGTGAAGGAGTTGGTTGGAGGCACTGGTGCGCAATCTCTGGTATGGGAGCAGGAACCATTGGAGGGTTCGGGCATGTAATCTGGCCCAAGGCACTATCGCTATGCAAGATACTAATTTCCCCAGTAACTGGGAAAGTAAGGCTAGTGTCACTACCCGCTCCTTGCGGACCCTGAGGACCAGGTCTCGGATGCTGTTTCGACGGCCTTCTGACAAGAACATGACATGAGTCTGTGTCTATCACCGCGCCCAGGTGTAATAGGCAGGTTGAGGGGACCGTCTGGCTTTTCTTGAAATTTATCGAGAACCCGTGGCCCTGAAGAGCCCTGATTGTAAGGGCCAGATCTGACTGGGCGGTCGGGATGAAAGTTGATTGGATCAGGATGTCGTCCAGGTAACACTGGACGCGTACCGGAGCCAATCTTAAGTGTGCTGCCAAAACCGCCAGGATCTTGGTGAAGACCCTGGGGGCAGAGGAGAGACCAAATGGTAGGGCCCTGTATTGGAAGTGGCGGTTGAGATGACAGAACCGCAGAAATTGGCGATGATCCGGGAGGATGGCGATGTGTAGATATGCCTCCGTGAGATCGATTGAGGTCATGAAATCCCCTTGCCTGTGACTATGTAGTGCAACTACACTGGAAGCCATTGCTCAGGCCAAGTGCCTGGCGGCGTATAATGACACATCCGCTATGTACTCAGAGGTCGTTATCAGTTTGGTCAGGTCCTGGTGGACTCTGACCTCCTCCAGGGGAATCCTCTCCTGAAGCTGCCTAAGCAGGGAAATTCTAGCGAAAAAGGAAGTGGAGGTTGCTACCTTCGCTGCCCACGCCGATGCTTGATGCGCTTTGCGAAATGCTAGCTCGGATTTCTTATCTTCCGCCTTAAGGTCATCAGATACATCTGCTGGTAACCTGGTGGCTGAAAATAGCGGGGCTAGGGATTCATCCACTTTAGGCACCTCCAATAGATCAGATAAATTTTGGGCCATATCTACTATCTTACGCTCAGCTCTCCTCTGGGAAGGTTTTGCGGCCGGGACTCCCATTGTCCCTGAACATTCTTAAGGAATAAAGGGGGACAGGGGATTTGCTGACGTCGAATTACCGGTTCCGAGAACAGCGGATTCGTGTCCTGTCCAGCGGACGTCTCGGGTGGGAATAGGGTCAGAAGTGATCTTACCCACTGCGCATGCCCTGCGTACTAAAGAAGGAAAAAGCGAAGTGTTAAAGAGCTCTTCCATGGGATGGGAGTCTTGTGGAGGCTCCTCACAATCCGACCACTGGTCTGCTGTTCCGTCATAGTCAGAGGAGCTGGAAGAGTCTTATCTTAGTGAATGGGGGGTTGAGGTAGCACTAGGGTTGTGCAGTGTATGTCATGTTGAGACAGTTGGCACTGATGAGGACCTTGGCAGGGATGAAGGGTAGTGATGACCCGATGAGGCCATCGCTTGAAGGACTGCCTGCAATATCATGGTCTGCAGCTGATCAGCAAAGGAAGGCTCCTGTGAAGGACGATGCCCTGCTGCAGTCAGTGTGAAGGTCGCTGTGGGTTCCGTGGAGGGTCCTGGCAGCTCGAGTTCCTCCCGAAAGAGGGGTGGGCCTCCCTGACCAAAGGTCTGTACTGAGACCTGCTGAAGCTCCACACCCTTGATGAAGTAAGCAATTGTGGGTCCATCTCAGGAACTGCAAATGGGGGAAATGGTGATTTACGCCCTTCCCCAACTGACAAACATTGGGCTTGAGAGAATTGCTTCTCTATGGCTTGGTGTGTGCGATCGGCTTGCTTGTCAGTTGACTTACTTGACTCTTGCCAGATTTAAACTTAGCCTTGGCCTTTCCCTTAGCCGCAGCCTCTTGGCAAGTAGATTATTGACTGGGTTGCCTGATAGCAGCAGAAGTCTGTGGCTCAGTGTTGTCTGCCATGGTTAAATGACAAAGGCTCCTGATGCGGCCCTGGAATGATCTCGGTCTGCAAGAGACATCAGTTACCCACCGTGATGGAGCTGACTTTCATGTGGATTAGCGTGGTCCAGCCCACTGGCCAAGCAGGACGCACACTAGGCGCGTCACCCAGGAAAGAAAACAATGTCAATGTGTCCGTACCGCACAGTCCTGTGACCCTTGGGGTGAAGAGATCTCACGTGTCTCACTTTAGTGGCTTTGGTCAGGTCTTAGTGAGCAACCACTAGATGCAGAGTGGCAGAAGGCTAAGGTGAAGGAGCGCTAAGTGGCAAAGGCCTGCGCAAGGTTGATGTGCCGTGGTGGAGTGGTCAAATCTAGTGCAAGTGGAACATAGCAAAAGGATCCACTGATTTTGCTTGTGAAATTAAATTCCTGTTGAGATTGGAAACTGTCAACTGCCCGTGCCTAATTGGGAGAGAGTGAGGTGCAGTTGCTGTGCTCAAAATGGTGGCCACGCTAACAGGAAAGGAGCAGCTGGTGAGGGAATCTCAGTAGAACTGGTGGCTGTCAATCAAGGAAAGCAGCTCTGAGCGATCACTATGTTGGTGGCTGTCTAATGTGCTCTACAAGGAAGGAAGGAAGGAATCGTCCGGCTAGGTTCAAGCCTTCAAAGGCTTGACAATGCGGCAAACGGTCGTTTTGCGGCGTACCAAAATGGCGGCTGCGCATCCGAGAGCGGGAAAGGGCAAACCCTTACTATCTGCGGAGGCAGAAGCTGAGGTGGCCAAAGTCTGCTTTAAATCGCTAGGAGATGCATAGAAGGGAGTCTCCCACTTCTCCTGCTCTCTGTATCTTGCAGTTGATATTAGGCTATCCGTGCCGATCAGCTGAGAGGCGTGGCGGCCGCGGTGCCTCCCAGTGGCGGCGGAAAAGTCTGGAGCCAAATCAATCAGAAATATGAGATCCTAGGGTGAACAGCAGCGAGATGCTGAGCCTTGCGCTGAAGCTGTCACTTCTACTGTGACCAAGCTGTTGTTAATGGCCCCTGAAGTGACTGACTGAGTAACAGCCACCAAAATGGCAGCCGCGGCTCAAACCGTCAGAGCTGACAGCTAAAGAAGGTTTTGGGTGACAGAAGCCTATAGGATTGCTGCGGAGAGCTGAGTAGAAGCTAAATACCTTCTGGCTGTCCTGTCAATCTTTGACTTCCTAAGCTCTGGGAAATCCTTAGGTAAAATAGTTTTCCAAAGTGGATTCTGCAGTCCACTTTGGGGCTGACAGTTAAGGAGGGGGGGTTAGGGTTTCAGATGATAGAAACCTAAGGAATTTAATAGGAAAATTGAACAGAACCTGTGTGGCTTCTGTTTTTCCTTTCCCCTAAAATAAGAATCCACTAATGGGTAGAAGGAAAAATATTTCCACTAAATCAAACCTGCCAGAAGTCAGAATTGGGAGTCAAAATTGTCACGTCCTCATGGGCGAACAGACTAAGTTGAAACTGGGAGGTACCAGGCAAGGACGGGCGTGACAACTTTGACAACCTAATCTGATTGGGCAGGAGGACTGAAATAACCCATTGGTGGATTCTTCATCCATCCTGCTGGAGAATTACTGGATCATACTTGAAATGGCCAGTTCTGCTTATTTCAGCTCTTATTTAAAATATTTATTAACTGCCTGATTCTAGAGGCTCTAGGAACTATACAAGGTACACTTTTGTACATGCATAGTATTATTTATTATTCTTACTGTATTTTGAGTAGTTGGACTATTTTTAAAAATAGAAGTAGTCTATAAATATTTTAAAGGGTATTATTTCTCTAAACATTTAGCCAAAAAGAGAGGAACTTTCTGCTGTTTTCATTTTGCACAGATAAATAAAATTACGTTTTCCATAGCCATTATAATGTTTACCTATTTCTGCTATCACATTTAAATGAAGTACAAGTAGTCATCAAATTGCAACCATAATGGAGCCTGCCCATTATAGTTTGAAGTCAGGATGTTTGTTAAGTGAACTGTCTCACTTAATGACCCCCTATCCTTGTTCTTCCAAATGCATTTGTTAAGCAAACATGGGTCATTAAGTGGAGCATGAGTTGCCTTAGGGGTGGGATAAATCTTGGTGACCTAGTGCAGGCACCAACTCACCTGCCTCTGGCCTTCCAAGGCCTCCTTCCAACCCCTGAGATACCCCATGCTCTGCTTTCTGCCCCTTGGGATCCCCATAGCCACTTGGGACTCCTCCCCACCCTGTCACAATCACACACTTACCTTTCAAAGATCTTCAGAGCTTAGGAGGTTGGGGTAGGGAAGGAGAACAGTCTGCTGCGTTGTTAGGCCACTTGGCACAATTCCATAAGTGAAAAATAACACTGGCAAAGCTAATGCTAGTGTTACTGAGGAAACGGTTTTCCATTCCTTGCTAATGCTGGCGGAGCTAAAGCTGATGCTAGTGAAGAAAAAAAAAACCTGAGAGGATTTCTTTCTTCACTAATGCTAGCCTTAGCTTTTCCAGCGTTATTTTTTCACTCAGAAAAAGACAGCCGCTTGTGGGATTGTGCCATGTGGCCTAGTAATGGAGCAATCTATCCTCCTTCCCTTCCCAACCTCTTTAGCTCTGGAGATCTTTGAAAGGTGAGTGATTGATGACCAAGTTGGGGAGGAGCGTGTGGAACCTGGTGGGTTGCAAAGCAGGCCCAGTGCTATGGGGACTTGGCAGAATGGGGGAAAGGCATGCTGCAGGATCACTGCCATCAGTCATAAGGGCAAACGACCACAGGAATGCTGCAGCGGACATAACCTCGGAACTGAGTCATAAGTACCATTTGGAGGGTCTATTGTAACTTTGAATTGTTGCTAAGTAATTGGTCATAAGTGAAGAACTATCTGTAAATAAGGTATACCTTTCATTTGTGTATTTAAATGTTTATATGTTGCATTGACTTTGAAAACTATATCAAAGAGTTTGTGTACAAAGTTGTCTCTAAGGAATTTGGAACATATTAAGAACAAAAAGTCTTAATCATAGTTCCAATTTATAAGCCGATGTATATCTGTATCACATCTCTTGTTTAGATGTGGAAAATTGTTATAAAAGTTGAAAAGATGGTTTAAGTTGATTTAGTCATTATTGATATTGTTGTCTCTCTCTCTCTCTCTCTGACACATAATTATCTATAGACAGACCTTCCTTAGTGGTGTCATATAAATCAGTGATGGCAAACCTTTTAGAGATTGAGTGCCCAAAAACTGCTTCTGCCCCTGCCCCACCCCATCCCACCCCCTGCTCTGCCCTGCCCTGCCCTGTCCCCACCCTCCCCACTCGCAGGGCCACCCACTGTTTCCACGGCCCGCCGCAGATCACCCAGGCAGCCCAGCAGCGCCATGGTGGCCACTCCCTCCACCCACGCCCCACAGAATCAACTGTGCATGATGGGGCACGAGGGCAGAGTCTTGTCCCTGCTGCCCAGCTGCCATTTCCTTGGGTGTGCTGCTCTGTGTGGGCCATGCCCGGGGGTGACTCTCCGGGGGGCTGCTGGTGAGGAGGGGGCTGCGGGGGGAGGCAGGGCTGGGCGATGGCACGCGTGCCCACAGAGAGGGCTCTGAGTGCCGCCTCTGGTTCGCCACCAGTGATATAAATTTTACTTTTCTTTTCAATAGAAATTGAATTCCTTTCCTTATTTAGAACATATCAATCAGTAGATTATTAAATGGAATTGTATTTTACTTAGTTTTTATTCCCTGTTTATGAAAATGTTTCTATTAAGGGTTTTCTTTAGCTTAATATCACAGATAAATAAAATTTTCAGGGGTCAAATTTTCACTGTGTGGATTGTATATCATGCAAACACAATAAGTGGGAGTTTATATGTTTCATATGGAACTTGTCAATGCCAGGATATATAAATCCATAAAATTATTGATATAAGAGCAGACAATATGTACATCATTTTTAATTATTCCATATATTACTTCATATTTAGTTTTGAAATTGTTTAAAGTTATTTGTGTTCAAATTAACAGGGCGAGGCTCCAAAATCTGTTGCTTGTTTATGATAAAAGACTATTGATCAAAGATCTGGTGTACACTTTTGTTTGCAATTTGAGGATTCTTAATTCCAAACTTCATCTTCTTTTCTAAACTCCAGAAAGGTGTTTATTGTAATTGCACATGCACAAGTTGATCTTCAAAAATGTTCTACATTTGAGAAAGTGTTTGGTGGGAGTCTATTGGATATGGACTTTACAATTCCTTTTCAACCCCTTGAGCAATAGTACAAGTAGTCAACCTGTAACTGTTCTTTTAATAATAGTTTGAAATTAAGACAACCTTGGAAAAGTCATTTATGGCTTGTCCTTGAAGTTATGATTGTTGCATCACTTCTGTGGTGTCAACTGTCTTTTGGGTGCTTGACAGTAGTCTTGTATTTATGATGTTTGAGCAACTTGTGATTATATGATCACAATTTGTGACATACTCAGCAGGCTTCTGACAAGCAAATTCCCTTAATGAATGTTTCCTTAGTAATCATGTGATTTGTTTAATGACCACAGTAAAATGGCCATAAGATTGATTCCAGTAATATGATGTCTCGCTTTATGACCACATTCTGGTCCCAGGTCAGGTTTTAAGTCAGGGACTGCCAATAATATTACTGCTTTCTCTCTTCTTCTCTCATGAGTGATAAGGAAAAAAATCTTATTTTTTTTATCCCTGAGCTGTCATGGTTCCGATAGATGAGCCCAAATAAAATAACTCCAAGGCTTGAGGTTTCCTCTGAGAACATGTTTATTGGATATAAAGTATCAGCACAGTCAAAAGTGAAACCAAGACTAAAATCCCCTCCCAAAAGCAACAGTAATACAAAGTTACAGACTCACCACACTGGCTATGCAATCAACTGTGTTCCCCAGTAGCACATCCAGGTGGCCTTTCTAATACTAAAAATATCCTCCCCAGCTGAGGGAAACAGAAATGACCTTGGTTCCCACAGGATAGGAAAATGTTTAGTCTAATAGAAAATGTCCCCTCCCCCATCTCGTGGCAACTAGAAACAAGGAACATGGCTTCGGCCAGGTCCGTTGCAAGGTTAACAGTCGGATCTCCTAAAGAGAAAACAAATCCTGTGGAGAAATAAAAGGTGACATTAAGAATCATCCCGGGGCTTCTGGGGATATTTATCATAAAATCTCTTTACCAATCGATCAGCCTTAACATCTGTGCTTTTCAACCAAGTGGCCTCTGACAACAGATATCCCCTCCATTGCACTAGATACTGCAATTTCCCCTTGTATAATCTAGAATCAAGGATTAGCTTAATTATATAATGGGTTTCCCTCTATACCAAAAGTGGACCAGGAGCGTCTTTTGGAGTTGGCCTCAATGGGTACTCCCTAAGAGGCTTTAACAAACTGCAATGGAAAACGGTGATTTTTTCCTAACAAGCGAGGAAGTTTCAGCTCAAAAGTCACAGGGTTTATAATTTTGATTATAAGAAAAGGCCCAAGAAATTTCAGTCCCAACTTCTTACTGGGCAGCTTAAGTCTTAACTACTTAGTGAACAAGTACACTTTTTCCCCAATGCAAAATGGCCTCTGAGGTGGACCGTTTCTTATCGTCTTGTTCCTTGTTCCTGAGGACATTCAGGCATAGGAATGAACTCACGACCAGTTGCTATTTTAAATGGAGGGGATATCGTCGTCGCTATCATACAGCTCTGGCATTGGCAGTCACTCTGGTATGGCCTCTGGTTTTCCCCCTGGTGTAGAGGTAACCTTGGCGGTCTGCTCTTCACTGGCACACTTGGACTTCTCCCGCACTGAGTGTGGTTTTCCTTTTGGCTTAGCCATGGCAGCAGGGGCGCTTGTTGCCTGGGGAAAAGGGACAGGACACTCAGCTGCTCGATGCCCTAACTGGCCACACCTGAAACACTTGATGGGAGGCCCCGCTGGCATTCAATAGGAACTGGTGACTGCCGTAGCTGGAGGGCATCGAGCTGCTGGACGTTTCTCTTGGATCTGCCTTGGCCTGAATTCTGAGGTGCTAGGCTTCGGGTGGCAATCCAGTTCAATGCCTAGGGTTATGGCCATGCAGTACCATTCTTGGAGCTGGTCAGGGACACCTTGGTAGGTGCATGCCTGGAACAAATCTTGATCCAGACTTGCTCAGAAATGGCAAATCAGTGAGCATTCCGGCCACTGTCTGAGCCTGCCAGCCACTTTTCTGAATTTATGAACGTACTCCTTAGCCGGCCTCCCTTTCTGCTTCAAGTCATGGATGTCCTCAGCTTACAGGGCTTGGGACTCATCCTTAAACCTGGATCTCAGCTCACTCATGAATAAATTGATGTCCCACAACTCAGGGGCTTGTTCATCATGTAGAGTGACTCCCACTCGGTGGATTCCCTTTCGAGGTTCACCACCACCGCATCAACCATCCCAGTCGCATCAAGATAGACTCGAGTGTGGCGGTTCAGTGGGCCCTACCTGGTTCATGAATGACAACTTTTCAGGGTCTCCATCGAAAGTAGGTTTGATCGGAGGTCACTCTAAGGACCGTGGTCCCCAATAAACCTGTTGTATGCCTGGTCTTAAGCGTTGAATTCATGGGGGAGCCACATCTGAAAGCCACCTGAGCTGAGGGAAACAGAAATGACCTTGGTTCCCACAGGATAGGAAAATGTTTATCTAATAGAAAATGTCCCATTCCCCCCCTCATCTTGTGGCAACTAGAAACAAGGAAAAATGGCTTCGGCCAGGTCCGTTGCAAGGATGACACAGGCATTTTTTTTCCTCTGGAGCATTAGAAACCTGTTAAAACAGGGATCCCCAGGCCACAGACTGGCCCTGGTCCCTGGCCTGTTAGGAACCAGGCTGCACAACTGGAAATGAGCAGCAGGCAAGTGAAACCGAGCATGTGCAGGATCTAGGTTGCATGCTCCTCTCCGACCCCCGTTAAACGGAAAAATGGTCTTCTACAAAACCGGTCCCTGGTGCCAAACAGGTTGGGGACTGCTGTGTCAAAACATTACATGTTTTTCCTCATTCAATGTTCTAATGTATCTATCTAGACAATTAGAGTACCTTTTTGACGGTATTCAAAGTGTGGAAGCATGTTACTACTCACAGTTGAGCATTTTCTTTGTTGTTCCTTATCTTAAAAAATGCTATACACTATACTATAATCTCAGTTTTATCAATTCAACAATCATGTAGCCTAAAATCGCTAAAAGGAAGTAACTGACTTAAAGTCAACTACTGAATTCTTTAATTATCAGCACAAAATTAAATAGTAAATTTCTTTGGTTAAAAAAGAACACGAACATTTTAATAAAAAGGAATATGAACTTTTGACTAAATATTACGTTAACAATAAACATCAACATACAAAAATACCCCTATTTTCTGTTGTGAGTAGAAAAGGAATTAACTCCAACAGAAATAGGAACTCGTCCTTATTTCTATACTATGTTGAATTGGAATGGATCCATTAATCAGTGTTTGAAACATTCAGTGGGCAGAGTTAAGGTCAGTAACGTGCACATTCTTTAAAGGGACTTTTTCATAGATTCTGGATTGTTCAAGTCCGTAGTGAAACCTTTCCTGGAAGACTAAAGCCAGCAAGGCTGGAAGTAGAAAGTTTAAGATTAGACAAAAATTTTATCAAACAGGTGCCTTTAAAATTCAGTTCTGAGAAATGGGAGGCAAGAAGTCTGTAACCTCTTAAGGCTAGAGAAGGAGACACAGGGTTGAAATCCTGGAGCTGATTGGCTAGATTTTTAAGTTCCATAGTAGCTGATATTCATCATTATAAGAAATTTTCTTGCACCTGTAACAAAAAGCAGCCACTTGAGTCTTATCCTTAAGCCTTTTGGCGAGTATGCTTGTTCTTAAAGAGAGTTATTAACATGTCCCTGGAGAAGCTCTGTTATCTCACATGACTTCCTCCACCAGTTTTTGCTGCTGTTTAGGATCCAATTGGAAATTGAGTACATTCAAAATATATTTCTACATTTAAAGAATTTCAGAATCTGTATGTATGTATGTATGTATGTATGTATGTATGTATGTATGTATGTATGTATGTGAGGTGTTGCTGGTTCTAATTCTATCACTTTGGCATTGTTAACTGTCAGTTTTGCTGCAGGGGATTTCAAAATATTTTATCTTGAATGGGCTTCTGCCTGGTGGTATTTGCTCATGAATCCGCCGAATGTGATTATCAAATCTGCATGTCTAAAAGCTAGTTTCCTGAGTTTCTACTGGAGGCTATTAAGAAAAACATCCTGCTTTTCTGCCTTTAAGATCCTTTGGGGAAATATAATATTCTGCCTTGTAATATTCCCAAAATATTTCTTTCTCTGGTGTGTGTGTGTGTGTGCTGTCCTCTCACACTACTATTGCTGATAGATAATAGACCATCATTAGAAGGGCATGAATATTCAGTTACAAACTTGTTAATGTTTTTTCAGTATTGTACTTTTCTGTGGGAGACAGGTTCAGATTTAACACAGTTCAAGCTTTTGACAATATCTTATGGTATTGGAGATTAATTATATTTTAATATCAAAATGTCATTTATTTGATTAAGAAGGGGTAGGGGCAATAATGGTACAAATTTGCGTCACCCCCTTTATCTTGAAGGGTCTTTTTCCATTTTAGATCTAGTGGGATTTGTGTTCCTTAAAATATTTTTTTAGTGATGTATACGTTTCAGCTTGTTAAATTCATATTGTGAAGCTACTGTTGTTTCCCAAGCCTCGGGGATATCCTGACTCTGTAATTAGAGGTTTATGTACCAGTTATGCAGACGTGATTATTACCAATAGTATGAATAATTGCACCACTTGGCTGGCTTGTGGTCAGATACTGTCTAGTTACCTAGATGTGGAGTACTTGCAATTAAAAACAAAACATCAAAATATGAAACTATTGCTAAAAGCCCTTTAAGGACTTACTTCTAACAAATGTGATTTCTGTCTTCTTAAACATGCACAGTGATGAAATTTAACTGATAGCAAATCCTCTAAAGTTAAAAACTAAAAGAAATTTGCTAGTTATTGTAAGAAGATAATAGGCAAAAAAAAAATATTACACAACTTCATTGCTAATGTAATGTTTCCCACCCTGTCTAGAAATGTTAATTCCTTGACAGAGAATGCAAACAGTGTGCACTGCATTCAAACTCTATTGTTTAGATCAGTGGTTCTTAACCTTTTTGAATGAATCGCCCCCTTGAGCCAATGAGGAAGATGTCATCGCCCCCCTCCCCCAATATAACCTCTCAATCACAACATAGGAAATAATTCTTCAATTTATGCAAACACTTGTTTTGTTTTCTTTAAAATTGTCATCAGGACATATTGATGCAAATAATTTATTTCCAGTCTTTTTCCCATATCTCAACTGTGTGAAAAATTTTGATGCCACTCGTCACTTTATTCCCAAACTTTGTGATACATGTATTTCATTATTATCTTATTTATTCAAGATACTTAAATGTAATAACCACTGAAAACAAAATTCAATTGCAAGAAAGTGAAATGCCCAAAAAGAAAAACAGTAACATTTAATGATTGAATTACAAGTGAAATTTAAGACGCAAAAAGAAATATAAAAAGGGTAGAGGCTGCTGCGCAACTTGCATGAAGATAAGCGATGCGTATTCACATATGTCTGGCATTCTGTTCTGAAGCTAGCTGGAGGAACATTTGAAAACACAATTCAATCCACTAATAGCAAGCAATCTGATGTTTTTGTACGACAGATATACAGCGATTCACTGTATGAAAAAGTATCAAAAGTGTCCCCAAAACTTCTCGCTCCATCGCCCCCATATCGACCCCTTTTTGTTCCTTCACCCCCATGTTGCCCCTTTTTGTTCCATCGCCCCCCTGAAAAACGAAATCGCCCCCTAGGGGGCGATATCGCCCAGGTTAAGAACCACTGGTTTAGATCAAAGGGAATGCTTAATATCATATATGTCCTTATAGACTTCTTTATAGATAAGTATTACTTGCTTCCCAGTTAGGATGGGCTTTACTGGATACTCAGTTCAAAATGTGCACCCACTACATTTCTCCTTAATTTAAAGATCGTGTTAAAAGTTGGTGATGTAATTTATTTTAAAAAAGCAACAACCTGTGACAGTGGAAACATTTTCTCATAAAGGAGTACTTAAGTCTTATTGTCAAGACATAAGCTGAAAATACTATTCCCAAATAATATATTCTTCTTTGTTTTAATTTGAAATTAATTAGTGTCATTTTCAATAAGCTAATATGTGGGCTGGTTTGTTCTGTTCTAGCACATTGTGTGAATGCAGCAGTAAAATATAGTTTATGGCTCGACATAGTGGTTCTTAAATTTTTTGATCCAAATGCTTCTTTTCCAAATCCTGAATAACATCACCGTCCCCTCCACAAACAAAAAAACAAAACAAAACACCAAAACTTTTGTTTTATACAAGTGTCTTGGCAGCACCAATCGCAGACTGGATCCTCAACTCATAGGAACAAATTACAAATTGCTTCATTACCCCCAGGATATGCTCAGACAATCCCCAGTTTAAGCCCCACTGGCTTAGCACTATGTATGAATGTAGTCACTGTGGCTTACTCAGTTCAAGAAACCTTGTTTTAGGATAGCGTACCTGCATTGTTTTTGTAAGTTTCCACTGACATAATTCCAATTTTGATGGGTGTTGGCATTTACCTGTCATCCTTCTGCCATTTTTCTCATCACCTTCAACAGAATAGCAAATCAAAATGCCTTTTACCTTAGTTCAGAGTAGATTTCCAAAATACTGCAGTTTTAATGTAAAATAATATAATTTACAATTTGTTTTTTTCCCAAAAAACAAAAAGGAATAATGAATATTTTCTTATTTGTGTTATTTATAACAGTGATGGGGCTGGGGGTAAAGATAGGCTCCTTATGCAGAAGGTGTGTCAACTATACTCTTATTAATGAAAAAGATTAAGAGAGATTAATGGTCATAAGTTGAGAGCCACCTGTAGAATGTTTAGCATTTTATTTATGACTAGTTTATAATGCCTCCTATCTCAAATATATGACTCTGGGCAGCTCAGACAATTAAAAACAGCATAAAAACATCAAAGCAAGACAAAAACAATGACAAATAAATAAAATAAAAATACACAAAAATAAAATGAAAAAATCAATATAAAAACTTTCAAAAACCATGCAACAAAATCCATAGATAAGGTATTGTAATATCCATCAATAACAATCAATATAATTGCTACTCCTGGGGAGTCCTGGGATTCAAATAATTTAACAACCAGTTCTCTGCAGAACTCCCCCCCCACACGGAGCGTTCCAATTTTGCTGCTTCCCCCCACCCTCCCAGGAGTGTGCCGCCACTGCTGCTTCTCCCAGGATGTAGAGCTCCGCCGCCACTGCTTCCCAACCTCCCTGATGGAGTGCACCACCGCCGCTTCCCCCAACCCCTCCAATAGAGTGTCTGCCGCCACTGCTTCCCACCCAGGAGGGAGAGCTCCACCACCGCTGCTGTTTGTATCCAACCCTCCTGGATGGAGCATCCTCATCCGAGTTGAAGAAAGCAAAGGCGCAGCAATGGGATTGCTCTCAATATGGCGGGTACACATGAGCAAACAGCGCAGCTGGGTCTTATTGTTTGAGAACAATCATGCTGCTGCGCCTCTGCTTTCTTCAGCTCTCCGTCTTGGGGAAAGTAGCGGCGACAGCAGAGTGTTCCATCGGGTGGGGGTTGGGGGAATCTGCAGTGGCACGCTCCATCGGGGGGTTGGCGGAAGCAACGGTAGTAGCACGCTCCATCAATAGGGTTGGGGGAAGCAGCGGTGGTGCTGCACTCTGTCGGGGGTTGGGAAGCACTTTGGCAGCGGCAGGGTTTGCGGGATGGTGAATGCCCATTCCTAGGGTGTCCACCGACCAATCGCCATGCCATCTCTTGGGAGGGAACCGAAAAAAGTCTGTGTGCATTCCTGCCTTGTGCTCGCCCCATGACCGCCATGCACCACTCAAGAGAAAATAGGTAACGATTCTACCGAACTGGTGCAAACTGGCTGAATCGCACCACTGCTCCTGGGTTACTATGCTCAATGGCAAAACCAGTTTTTTAGGGCCTTATAGAAAGCTCAGAAGGGATGTTGGTAAGGAGCCAAGTCAAAAAGGCTTACATTCTGGGTCTTGCCAGATGACACTCCCTGATCCAGAGCATGCCTCTTTTGCTGCACTTAATGGGACAGATAATGTGATTGGACAGAGACAATCCCTCAAATATTTGGGTCTTGTGCTGTAGCTTGGAAACACAGTAACCAAAGGTAGGCAGAATTTAGGCTTGTTAAAATATGCAGAAAATTGAAAACTTGAAAGGCAGAAAAATTCAAAACCTAGGATTAGAAGTCATCCCAGGAAAGCTGGTTGAAGGAGATTTAGAACACATGAAAAGAAATATAATCAACATTTGGAATTCATTGTGAGATGTAATAATGGCTACTAAAATAGAAGTTTTAAAATAGAACTGGATAGATTTATGGAGGATAGGTCTATCAAAATTAATTATTATTGAATTTCAATGTTACCTCTTGATTTGGAACTGTTGGGCAAGGGGTATGTCTCCATTTTTTGCTAGTCAGTAACCCAAAGACCTAGCATAAAACTAATGCTGGTTTAAATAAATGTTTGCCTGATCCATCTTGTTTTCTTAAAATAATCAGAACATATTCAGAACAAATTCTAGATGTGCAAATTTCAGGCTAAGCAAAGGCACATTCATATAATATTAGATTAATATATTGCTTGCAAGTAAGGAGAAAAAAGAGAGGAGGAAGAGAAAAAGAAAGACATGTAAGGCTGCCTAGTATATGTATGGCATTTTATGACTGTTAAGATAACAGAAGGATATAAAGAAGGCTGTCCTGCTAATCAAAAAGATAGTTCTTATGGTAATGATGGGACTTACATATTCTTGAGGAACTGATTTCAAATGTCAAGATTGATATAAATAGGAAACAGGTTAAGATTTATAATATGTCTCTTATAATCAGGATCTGTAATCCAGCTGCTGTATTTTGTAGCAATTGAAATGTTTGGATGTGTTATACAGCCAGCCCATATTATGCCATGCTTTTATTATGTTGCAGCTGCTTAATATTAGCTTAAGTTATGTTTTTGGGTACAGCTGCTACCTAACTGAGCAGGAACAACTGTAGATCCAGTAAATTGTTCCTTTCTTCCAATGAAGTACATGTTCTATTATTTAAAGTTCAGTTAATTAATATATTAACATTTCTTATATTACTAAAGTTTTGTCAGTTGTTCCAAAATTTAAAGTATAATAGAACTTTGTGATAATATTATGCCTGAATAACTGAATAGCCTCTTTCTGCAGATATTCAACAAATATCCTTGAGATAAAAAACAGTGGAGACACCCTAGCGATGGAGTCTCCCAATAGTGCTATCTGAATCTTTGTTAGAAATTTTAAAAGCCACTATAAAATAATATATAGGATCTGTTCCTAAAACACAACAGAATAATGTGGTTGATAATATCAAACTCCACAGAGAGGTCTTGAAATACTTATATCTCTCATTCAATTTTCATCAAAGATAATTACTTTGAGAGATTATGGACATTTTACTGAAATGAGTGAATCAGATTGGAAAGGATCAATAATTTGGACAATAGAATTCTGCTTTCACCAACCCCCCCCCCCAAGAAAAGAAGGAATAGTGTTCTTTCTGCAGAATTGCATAACAAAGAAGAGGGGGTCCACCTATTCTCCAAAGCATCTAAAGGCAGGACAAGAAGCAATAGATGGAAACTAATTCGGGAGAGAACCAATCTAGAACTAAGGGGAAATGTCCTGAAAATTAGAATAGTTAATCAGTGGAACGAGTTGCCTCCAGAAGTTGTGGGTACTCTAACACTGAAGGTTTGTAAGAAGAGCTTGGGATGATGATTTGTCTGAAATAGTATAGGGTTTCCTGCTTGAGAGGGGGGTTGGACTAGAAGACATCCAGGGTGCCTTATAATTCTCTTATTCTGCTTCTTTGAAAAAATAAAGTAGTATAATTGCAGATATAAAACAAAATTGAAGCATTTGCTGTGGTAATCAATGCAATACCTTCTATACAAATGGTTACCCGATTTTCCATTCTGTTTTTAAAATATTTGGAGAATATTTTGGATATTTTATTTTTTATTTCATTGTTTAATTCAGAAAAAAGGAAATAATGAGATGTCCATAACAAAATGCATGGGTTGGTATTTGCAAACCTGCAACTTATTTATGGTCTATGGCAGGGGTGTCAAACTGCCAGCCCGTGGGCTGGACGCATCACGAAACCACGTCCACCCCATTGCCGGCAATGGGGAAAATGTTCCAATATGCTGAGTGACATCACATGGCGTCGTGAGTTTGACATGTCTGGTCTATTGTCACACAGAATACATTAGCCTAAAAAGTATATTGTAAAAGAGAATTTTCCCTAAAAGCTATACTTTAAGATATTCAAAACATCAGTACATGTAGTCCTTGGCTTACAACCATAGTTGGGAGCATAATTTTGGTCGTAGGTTGGTGAGACGTACGTTGAGTCATCATGTGACCCAACTTGATTTTATAACAATTTTTATCATGATTGTAAAGTGAATTACCTTCGCTCTTAAGTAAATCACATGATAGTTAAGTGAATCCAGCTTCCCCAATGGATAACAGGCAAAAAAGGTCAGGTGGTGTGACAGCCATGAATGTGAATACAGGTCATAAAACTCCTTTTCTAAGACCATGGTAATTTTGAACCTTTGTTAAACAGTTAAAAGTTGAGGAGAAACTGTAGTACACAATAATATGCAATATAGTGTCAACAGAAATCAACACCAAATGACAGTGATTCCACTTTAAAAAAATATATCATTGAGTTATCAACTAGGACAGGAGTAGGCAACCTTGGCTTTTTTATGACTCATGGACTTCAACTCCCAGAATTCCTGAGCCAGCATGGCTGGCTCAGGAATTCTGGGAGTTGAAGTCCAGGAGTCATAAAAGAGCCAAGATTGCCTAACCCTGAACTAGGAGGAGATGAGCAGAGTCTTTGGAATATTTGTGGTAGTTGGACAAAAACAAACACCCAAAATGAATAGAAGGGACAGTGAAGACAAGGACCACTTTATTCTCTTTTTCCTAATGATGGGGATAGACAAGTTCATGTAGAAGAGTAGAAGTAGTTGAATTTTCCTTGTAATAATGCTGTAGTAACATATCATACTTAAGAGTTTTTATATGTTTGGGACATAGGAAGTTAGTAACATAGGGCGCTGCTGAAAATGGTTTGCTAAATAAAGCAGAACAATACAATTTGGAATTGAAACTTAAAATCTTTCTGCATGTCTAACTCAAAGGGGTGTTGTTTCTCTTAAATAGAGACTAGGATTTTAAAACCAATTTTATTCCATTTAAGCCATGATAATATAAAATTATCTTGGAAATTCAGGGAGGGCTGAAAGCTCTCAAAAGAGATGAGATTAAGCCAATATTTTAGCTAATAAACCCACATTCAAGCTTTAGTGGAGATCTGTTTGGATTCTAAATTTAACATGGAATTGGACACACATTGGAACAGATCTAGCAGGGCCCTTAATAATTTCAAAAAAAGTGACAGGGTGCAACAGTATAAATCAGATAGGTCAAGACCTTTGCCCTGAGGTGAAACTTGCTTGCTGCCTCTGGGATTTGCAAAACAGCATGTGTGAGACATTGGGCTTTTATTGTCATAATTGCTATGTGTTCTTTCCAAGTGAAACACCAAGATATTTAAAGGATTTAACCTAATTGATATAGGTGCCATTTATTGGCTAATGAGGGAGTGGGAGGGAGTTTGTACTAAAAGGGCTTATATCACTGAATTTATATAGTAGATGCAAAGAGTAGATACCACAATGCAATATTATTTCACCACTTTCTGCTATAGAGGTGGGGTCCTTGAGAGGCACAACAAGTATTAATCTCGAGTTTCAAAATAAATATGTGATGATAGTTAGTGAACATTTTTCCCTAAGATAAATTAAATTTAATTAATTTCCCCAAATTAAATGCTACTTTCAAATCTACGTGGCAACATATGGTTTTCCCAAGACTGTAGTGTATTTCTCAGCCAACTGAGAAGGCTATGTGTTGAAACTACAGGGATATGTTTGTTTATTTATTTATTTATTTATTTATTTATTTGGGTTTTTGAGATGCCAAATCAAGGTAGAGTAGAATTGATCTGACTTTTTTAAAATAACCTCTTTCCACTAAAATATTACTGTGCAACGTTCAGTCCACCTATACAGGTATCTAGTTTTACCTATTATACCCAACAAGTGATTGGGAGATAGTTTGATGGACATTTTTGTTGCCTCTTTTCAATGATATATTTTTGAACAAGTCTGGTTATTCAAAATGTACAGTCAATTAATATGAAGAACTTAACTATAGCAGTAGAGGAGCCCACCATCTATATTAATCCGCTGTAATACTTCTGAATTTAATTTGCCTCTACCTTTTTATTTTTTCTTCAGATAAAATGAGTAGCCTTGTAAGTGGCAGTTACCACTGAATACCACTTAATAGAAAATTTTCAGTCCATACATCTGGAGAAATGACACTACCAATAAGCTTGAAGACAAGACAGACAGCTGAAACAAAAGGTTAAAATACAGAAGATTTTTTAAAAAATCATTATTTAAGCAATTTTCCCTATTTTGCATTGAAGTTCTATTTTTTTTTAGCAGAGCCTGATAATTTTTTTTTTTTTTACTTATGTATCATGCTTGAGAATTACTGACATTTAGTCATCTGTACATCTAGCTAGTCTAGAGAAGAAAAGGACTTGGGGGGGGGGCATGATAGCAATATTCCAGTATTTGAGAGGCTGCCGCAAAGAGGAGGGGGTCAATTTATTTTCCGGAGCATCAGAGGGCAGGACAAGAAACAATGAATGGAAACTAATCAAGGAGAGAAGTAACCTGGAATTAAGGAGAAACTTCCTAACAGTGAGGACAATTAACCAGTAGAACACTTGCCTTCTTTGGAGGTTTTTAAGAAGAGACTGAGCAGTCACTTGTCTGAAATGGTATAGGGCTTTCTGCTTGAGCAGGGGGCTGGACTAGACAACTCCAAGGTCTCTTCCAGTTCTAGTCTATTCTGATTCTGATTTTTTCTATAATGTTTTTTTCTAGCTATCAGAGTTTTAACCAAAATATCCTGCATATGGAATATTATTAGGAAGAGCTTTAACTAAAACATCCTACATATTAAATATTAATAACTGAAAATTGTTAATTACTGTATTAGTGGATGGTCCATTGTGCAAATAAAGTCTGCAGTCCCAGTTGTTTTGTCCAGTCTAGTAAATGAATGTCTGCTGCCCTATTAGAATAGAATAGAATAGAATAGAATAGAATAGAATAGAATAGAATAGAATAGAATAGAATAGAATAGAATAGAGCTGGAAGGGACCTTGGAGGTCTTCTAGTGCAGTACCCTGCTCAAGCAGGAGGACCTATACCATCTCAGATAGGTGATTGTCTAGTCTCCAGTGATGGAGCGCCCACGATTTCTGGGGGTAAGCTGTTCCACTGGTTGATTGTCCTCATTGTCAGGAAGTTTCTCCTTAATTCCAGGTTGCGTCTCTCTATGATCAATTTCCAACCATTGTTTCTTGTCCTTCCCTCTGGTGAACAACGTGACCCTCTCTTCCTTGGGGCAGCCCCTCAGATATTGGAATACTGCTATAAAGTCTCCCCTATTTCTTCTTTTCTTTAGACTAGCCAAACCCAAGTCCCGCAGCTGTTCTTCGTATGCTTTATTCTTTGTTGGATAGGGCCCATTGTTCAAGTTTGTCTATATCTTTTTGGATCCTGAGTTTGTCTTCTGGAGTGTTGGCTACTCCTGTCAGTTTGGTGTCATCTGCAAATTTGATGAGTTCCCCTTTAATTCCCTCATCTAAGTCATTTATGAAGATGTTGAAGAGTACTGGGCCTAAGAAGGAACCTTATGGTACCCCACTGCTTATTTCTCTCCATGTGGCTGTAGTGCCATTGAGGACTACTCGTTGATTATGGTTCGTCAGCCAGCTACAGATCCATCTGGTGGTGATGTTATCTATTCCACCTTTTTCTAGCTTACCAAGGAGTAGGTTGTGATCTACTTTATCAAATGCCTTACTGAAATCTAAGTATACTACATCCACAGCATTTCACTGGTCTACTAGTTTAGTCAGTTTATCAAAAAATGAAGTACGATCGGGTTGGCATGATCTGTTTTTAACAAAGCTGTGCTAGCTACTGGTTATGACTTTGTTTGCTTCTAGTTGTTCACAGATCTGTTTTTGGATTATCTTTTCTAGGATTTCCCCAGGTATTGATGTTACACTGATTGGTCTGTAGTTTCCTGGGTGTGGGTTTTTTCCCCTTTCTTGAAGATGGGAACCACATCAGCCCTTTTCTAATCCTCAGGTACTTCCCCGGTCTCCAGGATTTATGAAAGATGTAGTACAATGATTCTGAGATAACATCTCAGCTCTTTCAGAACTCTGGGATGTAATCTGTTGGGTCCCAGTGATTTATATTCATTAAGGTTGGATAGGTGTTCTCTTACCATTTTCTTGCTTATTTTAATTTTTGTTTCTAGTACGTCTTTTGCAGTGGTTTTTTGGGGCTATAGTTTCTTTTTGTGTGAAGACTGACACAAAGTATGAGTTAAGCAGCTCTGCTTTCTCCCTGCTGCCTATAATTTCCTTGCCATCTTCTCTCTTTAGTGCCCCTACAGTTTCCTTGACTTTTTTCTTGTTGTTAATATGTTGGAAGAAACTTTTTTGTATTGTCCTTGATTTCTGTTGCAAATCTTTGTTCGTTCTGAACCTTTGCTTTCCTGACTTCATCTTTGCATGTTCCGGCTGTCTAGGCTACCTGATAATTCTATCCTTTACTACAGGCATGTCAAACTCGCGATGTCACATGACATTGTGCAACATATCAGGACGGTTTTGCCATTGCCGGCAATGGGATGGGCTCAGCTTCCATGTGACACGTCCGGCCTGCAGGCCGACAGTTTGACACCCCTACTTTACTAGATGATCCTTATCCTAAGTTTCAAGTTTTTGGTTACAGGCAAGGGAGGATACTGTTAATTTTATAATTAACAGAATATGGATAGCTATCTTCTGTAAAAGAAACCGCATTGGAAATCAGGAAGATGAGTGTTGTTATTTTTTAAGTCAGTGGTACTGAAACATGCTTGCTCCCATAGACAGTGATTCAGTAGACTTCCAACTTCTTGTTACATTAAAATCCACTAGATTATGTGAATAAATTTTACAGGTAGTCCTCAACTTACAACCACAATTGAGCCCAAAATTTATGTTGTTAAGTGAATTTTACAACTTTTATGACTTTTCTTGCCACATTTGTTAAGTGAATCACTGCAGTTGTTAAATTAGTAACATGGTTGTTAAGTGAATCTATTTTCCCCATTGACTTTGCTTGTCAGAAGGTCACAAAAGGCAACCATCCTAAATAGGAGTCAGTGTCAAGCATCTGCATCTAAATCATGTGACTATGAAGATGCTACAACATTCATAAGTGTGAACAATGGTCATAAGTCACTTTTTAAAGTTCCGTTGTAACTTCAAATGGTCACTAAATGAGCTGTTGCAAGTCAAGGAGTACCTGTATAAAATGAAAAACTGTGTTTCAGAATTAATTAGGTCCTCTCCACATGTAATAAAAAGTATGACATCAATAAGGATTGGTATCATACTCCTTATTATCTTATTTCCCCTGTGGAGATTTTCAACTGCTTTTCTGCAGCTGAATTAACTTCTGACTCAACTATGGTAGTGAAAAGGGGCATCAAAAATAGCTAGGAAGCAATTAATTGGAGCTATCAGGTGATCAGTTTCCCATTGGCAGAGTCACATGGCATGTTCTACAACTTGCATCCTTGGCTCTTCTCACTGCCTGTGAAATTGAGATTTTAAGAATTCTTTAAAATGTACCTAGAGCAACCAAGCCTATTTTTACTAGCACCATCCAGATAGCCATTGAGCAGAAGGATGTAATTCTGGTTCCAAGCTTTGGAAAGCATGTTTACTGTCTTCTCTGGAATGTGTGCAGAGTCCTTTTTGATAGTTTGGTTGTTGTCCATTTAGTTAAGAGATAATTTAATTTAATTAAGAGATATGAAACTTTTTTGTAATATTTTAGATCGTGATTAATGGAAATATGATTTACCACAGTAAATAACAGTGTTTAAAACTACTTAATTATGGTGTCAGCTAAGAGTATGGATTTATTACAGAAATGTGAATGACTATAGTTTAAGATAAAGTGAATCTGAAATGCCAGAATTATGTTAGTTCTTTTAAGCAATCATGAATTAATTAACAGAAGGTGATTTTCTTGAGCTCCAGTCAGTGGTGGGATTCAGCCAGTTTGCACCACTTCAGCAGAACCGGCAGCTACTTTTTTGTTGCTCAGGCCCAGAAGTGGCATCCACACAGAGAACCAGTTGTTTACATATTTGAATCCCACCACTGGCTCCAGTGATAAGTTTGTATAGGGAAAAAATAGCATTAGTTTTGTTCTTCACATATGAGGGATTATTATACATACAAGAGTTTCTGAGATATCCTGAAAGAAAAACAGAAATATAACATTTTTATTTCTTTTGATGTGATGAATACTTCTTCCTTCAAAAAATAATATATTAATTAGGTCTATCCAAAGTTACCTACAGAAATCTAGACAATCATAAGAATGTTTTCTGTAGAATTTGATTGCCATCTAGCAGTTATCTGGATTTCTGCGGTTTATTTTTGTTACCCTATGTTAAATCTCACATTTGTAATTACAGAGGACTATATGTATAGAGATTTCTGTTCATATGGATCCTTACTGCTGTTCTTGAAGAGAAATATATATGCAAGAATTATGCAAGACTGAACAATATATGTCAGTTCTCTCTCTTTTCCCCTGTAAATTAGCAATTGTATTGATTTTAATAAGCTTTTCCATCCTTGGACATATTAAAAAATGAACCACAAAAGAAGTGTAGACTATTATAAGGTGTGGTTATTACATTGTCAATAAGATAGAGACTTCAATAGATTGTTGAGAAACTCTAACACATTCTGTTCGTTGTTCTATTTTCATCTTTAAAGACATGCCATTTCTTAAGAATCCTTTCAAAGCCACAAGTAAGCGCAAAATATATAGTTATTACCACAGTGGAACTCCTTGGATTGAAGCCCTCTGAGATTTTGTTCAAAAAACTTTCAGAATATATTAAGAGTAGGGTGTAATTTTATCATAAGTTGATTTTTGTGATATTTAAGCGATCCAGAAATAAACATTTTCTGAAAATGCAGGGTTTTTTTTCTTTTGGTTTTCCATGGAAATATTTTCTAGGGAATAGTAAAGGTAAAGTCTCCTTCAAGTCGAGCTTGACTCCTGGTGACTTCATGAAGACATCCGTGCAGTTTTCCTGGCAACTCTGTAGAATGGGTTTGTCACTGCTCTTCTTCCAGTAGATCATTGTGCACTACTCCTGAATTATTTAAAATTGTTAGCCTTTACTATCCCCTAGAATTTAGTTTAAAATTATACAATTCTCTTTTCCTTTAGTACCTATAATATCTGCCTTTTTCCTTATATTATTTAAGCACCATATAGAGTAAATATATAATCAGATTCATATCCATAGAACTTGAATCTCTTTGGGATGACAGCTCCCGATTTATGAGCAATCTATTAAGCAGAGCTTCGGAAAATATCTGCATGGCAATCATTTCATGGTATTCTAAAACATTAGTGAGATAGGACTTTTTAATTGTTTTCTTCAGATAAATGTTTAGAAATATTGACAATAACTTCATTAAACATATAACACATAGTAATAAAACATACACTAAAGATAGAAACAGAATAAAACAAAAGAACATGAGAGAATAATAAGAGAACAAACATTGTTAAGTTGGTAACAGTATATGTCAAAAGGATGTTGGAACTCCACATGACCACAAACTGAATGAGTAAATACTTTGACATGACTATTAAAAGGGCAAATACAAATTTAGACTGCAAAAATAGAATTAGATTCCAAATCATAGAAAATAACAGTTCCACTATATTCTGAATTATTAGATTTCATTAAAAAAAATACACCACACTTTTTGGGTATTCCACTACAAAAAGGGTTTAGACAAATTAGAACAATTTCAAATGAAGACAGAATAATCTGGAGATGAGAAAATAATTCTTCAAGGAGAGATTAGATTAGGGGGCAATGAGACTAATCAGAGGGATAGAAAGTAATTGCTATGAACAGAGATTGCTGGACTAAATATAACTAGGTTTTTTTTCTTGAAAAGAGAAAAGCAGTGAGAGATACAATAATGTTATAGGATCACAAGGCAGGAAGGGACCTTGGAGATCTAGTCCAACCTCCTGCACGAGGCAGGAGATCTTATACAAATGGCTGTCCAGTATATCAAGAAAGTGTTTCTGGGTAGAGCTGTTTTTTTGTTTCAGTTAGGAGAAGAATAGTCAGTTGCTTTGAAATAAGGTCATGTTATTGCCTTCTGAGTTATAATAATATGATTAATATTCCAAGTAATTAATAATTGAAGAAATAATTTTGAGTTTAAATACAATATTATGTTGGATTTTTTGTACATTTTATGCTTAATGGTTTGATAATTATCTGACTGGACATTCAGCCTTTATTATTACATTATAATTTTTTTAATTCTAATTTATTAATTTTTCAGAATAATATATCTGAATCTGAATATGAGACACTTAAATATTTTTATATAAAATTATATTTATCTTTCCATGTGTGTGGGCAAAAATATGGCTTTGGAATTGTTTTGAAAGTATATTCTAAATATTTTTATAAATGGGTGGTCACTAGTTTGATATTTTGTGAACCACACTCATTGAATCCTATATAACTATTTTTTAAAATATATTTCTGAAGTTAATTGCTCTAACTGAGATTATTTTTTTTAGCATAATTTAGTATAGTTAGCAGGATTCTGAAGACATTGTAATACTGTATTCACTTTGTACTGACAGTAATTTTTAAATCAGGAAAATATTAACTTCCGATATTTTTCAAATAAAAACATTTATGAAGTTTCTTTTCCAGCTTTTGCACATTTATATTTTATATTGAATAAATCCACTGCTATTTTACCCCTCCCTCTAGTTCTCTGTGTGTATCTATGTGTGTTTTACAACCCAAATTCTATGGATTGTGATAGTTTTATGTAAATTTAAACAATGTCGTCTAGTAGATACTAAGGAACATTTGACTTCCCTATTAGATTAATTTAAGATGTTTCATGCTGCATTGTAAGTCGACCTGTATTGACAATATATACAAAAAATCAGTGTAGGTTATCACTATTATACTGAAAGCTTCTATTTCAAAGTACAGTGTAGTAACATTCAAACTTCAAACCTTTCATTTTTCAGTGTCTTGTCAAATTCATCCAAGCATGACTTTGTTTTTAACCTCTCTTTTGTTTTGTTTTGTTATTAAATTTTCATTCATTCTTAAGATTGAGTTTTAAAGAGTCTTAAATCTTATTGTATGCATTCTTGACCTCATCTTTTCTTGTTTCACCACACATTCTTAAATAACCCATTTGCACTACATTCAAATTATTATTATATTGTTCCTGACATTAACTTAATTTTCATACATTGTGAAAATTACATATTGTGTATGCTTTTCATTCCTCACAATAGACCAGACTATTTTTCTATCAACATTTGTTCATCTTAAAATAATTCCATTTATTTTCCCAACTTTAGTAATTTTATTATCAAGACACACAGATTAATCTACTTACTGTAATTTGTAATTGTTTACTCATTTTTTAAAAAATATTTCTGTTCCTGTTAAAGGCATTTCCGTTTTCCTTGACAACAGAAATGCCTTGGTCTTTTGTACATAAAATTTGCAGAGCCATATTATTCAGTGCATTGTACATTTTACCTGTTTGGTCTAGTGGTTATGGCACCAGCCTAGAAAGCCAGAGACCATGAATTCTAGTCCTGCCTTAGCCATGAAAGCTGGGTGACTTTGGGCCAGTCACTCTCTCTCAGGCCAACTCACCTCACAGGGTTGATGTTTGCAGAAAGTAGAAGGAAGGTATGTTGGATATGTTCTCCACCTTGAATTATTTGTAAAAATGATACAGGTGGGATACAAATAAATAAAATTGGATTCTCAACAAACAATCCAACGTCATCTGTGTAAACATGTATTCTAATTTTACATAAGTATTCTGTATTCTTTTATCTATAAATGCATTAAAAAACTAACGGAAGTTAATGAGCTGTTAATGAACATTCCATTTAATCTGGCCCATAATTATTTTCACAATCTATTGGACTTACTCCAAAGAGTAAGAGTATTTAGTAACCAAACTTCAGTTCCATATATGGCTAGGTTTCCATCAATTTGCTTCATCATAAGTTTTCTCTGCATCAGGAAGTTTACCAGGTTAAAAAATGTTGCCTTTCTCTTTTTTGTACATCTCTTAATGACATCTCTCCCCCCCCACCCAAATAAATCTGGCATAAAGCTGTACTGAATTTTCCAGTTCTTTATCATTATTGTCTCTTGTATCCTTTCAACCAGAATTCTGGCAAACATTTTCTCAAACTGCTTAATTAACTATATCCTTGCCGTTTGCATTTACTTTTGTTACTCTTCATTTAATGGAATGTAAAACTTTTTTCTAGTTATCGGACACAGATGAATTTTAGGTTGCACACTAATCACCCCATTAGCAAACTGTATCCACTATATAATGTATAGCTTTCTTTTCCTCTGCTTTTTTGTATAAGAATATTTATAATATTGGTAACCTATAGATTACCAAGCTGAGCCCAAGGGAGAGGTCAAAAGTGTCATAAGTCTTGAATCCTTTTGTGCCCAAAAGAGATCTAAGTCCAGGCCACCTTGACTTCTATTGACCTTTTTCTACTGCTAATTTGCTTTGATTGGTTCAAATTCTTGTAGTGAGCATTAGCATACAATAAACCTATATTTATTTGAACTGTCTGGACTTCTGATTTCCTGTACTTGGCATTACCTTAATTTCAGTTCTGTTTTCTGCCATATCACAGTCCTTTCCGTATGCATATCTAAAATACCCCTTACAGCATTTCTTTAGTTTCATTTCATATAATATCACTCTTAGGAGACGTGGTAGTTAGAATGAAGTATTGGAGGCGAACTCTGCCCGCTCTCAGGAGTTCGATCCTGAAAATGTTGACTCAGCCTTCCATCGTTCCGAGGTTGGTAAAATGAGGATTCAGATTATTGGGGGCAATATGTGATATTGTAAAGCACTATGGAGTGGTATATAAATCTAAGTGCTATTGCTAGTATTCTTAATCCCAGTAACATTTTTAGAGACTCTTTGAAACTATCCCTTTCTCCTTGTACATTTTAAATTAAGTATGTCCAACACTTGGCCCTTGGACCGCATGCAGGCTTGGACAGCTAATAACGTGGCCCCGCAAGAATATAAAATTTTAACATGTGATTTTAGTGATATTCATATTCATTTACTACGGTATATATTTTATATGCTGACCAAGACAATTTCTCTTCGCTCAGTGTGACTAAGGTAAGCCAAAAGGTTGGACACCCATATTTTGCACAGTTTCTTTCCTCACTCTTTCAGGACACATTTTCTTATATGCATTATTTTTCTTATTCACTAATTTTTACTTCAGCAATCCACAAAGTATCTTTTTAATGCTCCATTAGCATAACTAATAGGAAATTACATTATACATTGTTCTGTTGCAATCTGTAACATAATGCTTTTCACTGTATTCTAGACACGTTTCATATTATATTTCCTTAAGTCAATTTTTCAGTCACGTGAGAGTTGAATCTATCTTCAAATACTTCTGCATATAGTATTTGTGCTTGCTGTTCAGGATGTAATTTTACTTTCACTTTAGTTTCTTTCTCTCTTTTTCAGTGGTGGGATTCAAATATGTGAACAATCGGTTCTCTATGTGGATGCCGCTTCCAGAAGTTCATTCTGGGCTTGGGCAACAAAGTTTAGTTCTGCTGAAGTGGTGCGAACTGGCTGAATCCCATCTCTGCTCTCTTCCCTTTTTTCTCTTCCTCCAAGATCCATTAAAAGTCTGAAAGAGGTTCGCATCATCCTTGATTCTTTTATCTTACATTACAGGGAATCAAATTATTGATGCCACCTAACAGATTAGCTTTTTCCAGTGTATTGTATTTATTCATGGTATTGCATAATTTTATACAAAATATATCACTAGATCTTTCATTATCACTGAAGTGATACTATAATTGTTTTGAGAGCAGTTGATATATACAATAAACATTTTTTTTCTACAAATTCCTAGAGGATTCTCCCAGCAATATATTAGATTGCAGGAAGGGATAATGTTGAAAGTATCCTTATTGAGAGAATGATGGTATAGTTTTGCTGGAGTTTCTGTTTGCACTTATTAGTGCTGGTCAGGTGAACTGTTGTTGGGTCATATTTAGCAATCATTTTCAATATTGCATCAATAGATTCGTGGTAAATTGACGGTCCATATTTTCCTTATCTAAGTGTACTTGTTATACTGAAGCTAGAAGAGAGTATCACTGAATTAATTTTAACAGCATGAGTGGTCTACACTTTCAAATTAAGCTGCCTATTTCAACTACTGAGATTTTTTTTACTTCAAGAATAAGTGCTGGAAGTGCAATGCTATACCATAACTAACTAAAATGTTTTGTATGGTTAATTGTATATACCATTGTGATGGGATATATAATTAATTTTCCACTATGAAATGCCAAAATGTTCAAAAGACAAGATCTGATGGCACAGTATAATTAGCTATGCAGTGTTTCAGCACTTTGAAAAGAGAGAAACATTTATGATTTTCTTAAATGTGAAAATAGCTATATATTTAACATTTGAACAGTATCCATTTTATAAAAGGAAAGTCTGTAAATTAAAACAAGAAACTATAATATTAAAATTCAGCTTTAGGCATTTTGGTAAAAAGCTTTAAGAACATTAATGTTTTAGTTGGAACTGATGTAAAAGAAGTATTATTTTAAAGAAAACAAACAAACAAACAAACAAAACACCCTCTATGACTATCTGGTTGCAAATGTTACTCAATTACAGTGGCGTCCATAATCTTTGGGTCTGGATGAGACTTTGGTTAGAATTGCTCCACATCCTAGCCTGTTTTTCCTTCTGAATTAGAAACAGCATGCAAGAATTATACATCGTATAATCCATTCCATACTGAAGAATTAAAAATTCAGTGAAAAATTATCTATGGTTTAAAATTACTATGATTATGTGTTTCCTTCTGTTGTAGTTAGTATATGCAAAAACATTCATAAAAGTACATGACTGATGAAACTGTAGTAGTTATTGCTTTTGCTAAACATGTATGCATGAACTAGAATTGATCTGTAATTACAAAATAACTTTGAATCTCTATTGTTGATATTTCCTGTATTTTGTTTAATATAAGAATAAGGAAAACAGGATTTTTTTTTTCTGAATGCACTTTTCAAATTCATTTATTTCACTATACTACAATATTGATTATATTACTAGATAAACTGTAGTTAGCTATTACCAAGAAAAAGTGAGACCTCTATTGATGCTCTAGTACAGTATCTTTAATTTGTAGACTGGAAATCTTTTTTTAAAAAATGCATTTTAGATGGTATTGCTTCAGTTGCTTAGAACACAAAATTTGCTTTCCTTGAATCTCTCTGTTAATCTCAGTCTTTGAAAATGAATGCTCTACTGCACCATCTCAAAGAATAAAATTTACATTATTTTTTCCCCGGATTCAGCTTGAATCCAACTTGGAACATAATTTTTGCTCCTTCCCTCAACATGCACAGTTCTCCCGTCCCCAAAGGATAGCAGTCCAGTGTGGCTTTTCCTATTGCAAAAAGGTTTTGTAGGCAGTTAGGGATTAGGGAGTGGGCCAGCTACATTGTCCTGACCATCCTATAGCCAGAAGAAACCTGAAGCTGTCAAAAACTCTCAGGGAATCTATATGGCTTGGCAGCCTTTGAACCTTGGCTAGCCACGAGAATTCCCGTAAACTGTGGGTATGTCATTATTTTTCAAATCTCCAAAATCCTTAGCTTCAAACAACAGCTTTGGAATAATGGAGGTAAGTCCAGGGGCAAATATGGAATTGCTGTTTCCTGTTTTAATAAAAATAGCTCAATTCGTTCCAAGCCAATTTGGGGAAAGTTAAATGGAATTTCCATTAAATGGAACTTAAAAAGTGAGTGCCTACAGGACTGTAAAAACTAGCACATTAGTGATTTTTTTTCATCATAGCATTCAATGGAACTTGAAAATGTAAAAATAGGAAGCATTAATCTTTTGAAACATTTACTTAAGATTCTGTCCTTCTTTTGAAAAACTTAGCAGAACATTTCATCAATGGAAGGAGAATGAAACTCTGAAATGATTTTTTTTTTTGCCCAAAATGTTTCTCCATAAAGATTTTATTGTATGAAAGTGTTTACTGCAGTACAGTTTGGATTCTACCATAACATGGTGCTAATGAAGTAGCTGATACTTCAGATTTGGATAATTGTTTAAAAGATTTATAACACTTACAAACTTACAAAACTATAATTTTCCAGACATCAGTGTGATTTTGGCATTTAGGTTGTGGCTTAGAATTTTTTTAAGAGATCTGTTTCTCACGTGTAGCTATATATATCTTAACTGCCAAAAAACCCAACTAACCAACCAACCACTACCAGAGTATTATTAATGTTTTGGGGAAGTTGTGTATAAGCACCCTCTTCTCTCCTTTTCCTCTTTTCTTACAAAACCCACAAATATGAAGGGACAATAAAAACTGCACAATCATGAGTTGGGAAACTTTTGACCCTCCTGATATTTTTCAACTTCAAGATTCCATCTGTTCCATCATAATCTTTCTAAAGCAGTGAAGGTTAGAGACAGTCATTTTTGGGGAGCTCGGCTCATTCCTTAAGACTTAACTATAGAAACTTGGAATATATCCCTTGAAAATTAGATCATGAATAACCTAAGTGCTATTTATTTTACTGTTTATATTTGTTATTTTGTATTACTATTATAAGGGGCCATAGGATTCCTTCAGTTTCCCTGTTTGAGATCAGGGCTGGTATTTTGACCTCAGATTAACACATCTGATACCCTTCTGTCTTCTTCCCAGTCTTGTTGACTGCCTCTTTTGAAAATGGAGGCAATCTCATTTTAAGAAGCTTCAAAAAGTGAGGTCAAAGTTGGCCTACATTTATTTCTCCAGCAGACCAGAAAAAAAGGAGGACCAACAAGAGCAAAAAAAATCTTCTTCCTGAACTGCAAGAGACTCTAACATTCCATTAGAATTTTTTTCTTATTTTGAAACAAGAGAATGATTTGTGAATGTTCTCTGAATTTGCACATAAAAAGAGAATTACAGCATGATAGTTATGATACTTTATTATTATAATAAAGTATCTGAAAAAAATGAATAACTACAGGTGCCCGTCATTTCTCAAACATCACAAGAGATAGAAAATAGATGAAGACAGGAATACCACATTGCATGAATTCTAATTTCCCCATGGCAATAAATCACTTTATGGACAAATAGGCAGCACTCTTTTTCTTATGTCTAAAAATAATTCCCAGGCTGTAAACATATGCTAACTGACTCTCATACATTTAACTGTTACTTGGGTCAACTAGCTGTAGCCAGGGACAGCAGAGACAGAATCTGTGCTTGCTGTTTCCTCCAAGACATGGTGGCATGGGTTAGAAGTGTTTTAAAAAGAAGCCAATTGCTTGATGTAAGAACATTTGAAACAGTATGGAATGGAATGCAACATTTTGTTCCAACCTACAAACAAAAGTTTTAAATGTGTGCTTTCCAGATGCAGAATAATTTGTACATGTTACAAAACAGCACTTTCAACGCACCTAGGAATTGTTTAGAAATCAGTATAAGTGGCTCAACACTAGCATAATACAATTTTATCCAATCCCAATCAATAATCTAGCACTTATTTTCAGTTGAATCTGCAGCCCCAGATCAGTTCCATGTGTTGTAATCTATCCTTTACTTCCTGATAATTGTGTTTCTATCAGCCATGCACTCTTCCAAAATACCATCAAGTCTTCAAGCAAGAGAATATATTCTCTCTCCTTTGCATGCATAGATGTCCTTAAAATTGCACATCTAGATGTGCTCAGTTTTCGTTGAGCTTTGTGTAGTTTCAGAAAGAATATGGCTATTTTTTTAAATGTCACTCTTGTTTAAAGGTTTGTTTGAGCATGCTTGTGCTTCTAATTGCTTCTCAGTGTTCATTTTTGGTTTTGCCCCTGTTTAACTTCAACCATTTGAGTATAGTATTAAACAAATTATGATTATTATCATGTGTAAGTAAGATGGTATAGGTCAACATTGTGTTTAGAAAACAAAGTCCCAGAGTTATGCAATTTGTGGTCCCACCAGCTGTCATTAGACTTGAATTCCTACTATTGCTTGAATTAGTCATGCTGGCTGATGATTCAGTCTTTGTATTAGGATCAGGAAGACCCATGTTCAAATCCACCTTCAGCCATAGAAACTCACTGGGAGAAATGCAAGTTTGACCTGTTACAAGAAAGATGGGATATAAATCCAAGAAAAAAAAACCAATATGGAAAGCCACATATTATTCATAATACAAAGGTACTGTAATTAAATTTGAAATAAAGGTTTGGAAAAAAGTGGTAACTTCGGAATCTTATATAAAAACATTATTGTTCCAATAGAAGAGAATATATGTAGCTCAGGGTTGAACTGAGAGTCCTTGGTATTCTCTGATTTTGGTTGTTTGCTAACAGATGCTTCATTACCCAACTAGGTCAGTTAGTCATGAAGGATTATGGCGCATTATGTCAAAGTTTGGGTGCCCTGACAGGTTTATTCTGATGGTACGACAGTTCCATGATGGCATGGCGGCTCGTGTTCTGAGTAACGAGCCTCAGAGGCCTTCCCTGTTACTAACAGCGTTAAGCAAGGCTGCGTGCTGGCACCAACCCTGTTCAGCATGATGTTCTCAGCCATGCTGTCAGACGCCTTTCAGAACAGCTCAGTGGGAGTTAATCTGAAGTACAGAACCGATGGGAAACTGTTCAACCTGCGAAGACTTCAGGCTGTCACCAAGGTAAAGGAGACTGTGCTACAAGATCTCCTCTTTGCTGATGACTGTGCCCTTAATGCAGGATCGGAGCAGGAAATACAAGCCAGCATGGACAAATTTGCAGCCGCTTGTGACAACTTTGGCCTCTCCATCAACACGAAGAAAACTGAAGTGATGTACCAGCCAGTTCAAAAAGCCCAATATCAAGAGCCTACTATCACAGTAAAGGGACAAAAGCTGCAAGCAGTGGACCAATTTACATATCTTGGTAGTACCCTCTCCCATGCAGTGACAATTGACATCAAGGTCAACTGTAGAATTGCCAAGGCAAGTTCTGCATTTGGCAGATTGCAGACTAACGTGTGGGACCGCCGTGCAATATGTCTTGCTACCAAGCTTAAAGTTTACCAGGTAGCAGTGCTAACTACACTGTTGTATGCTAGTGAGACCTGGACAGTGTACAGGAGGCATGTTAGGCAACTGAACTACTTCCACATGACTTGCCTTCATAGAATTCTGAGGATCCGGTGGCAGGATAAGATACCAGACACAGATGTCCTCTCCAGAGCAGGCCTATCATCAGTTTACACTCTGTTGATGAAAGCCCAGATGCGATGGGCAGGCCATGTTGTAAGGATGCCAGATCATCGCATCCCTAAACAGCTGTTCTATGGTGAGCTGTCTCAAGGAAAGAGATCGCATGGGGGACAAAAGAAGCAATACAAAGACACGTTGAAAGCCTCTCTTAAGTCCCTGGATATTAACACCATCTCTTGGGAACTTCTGGCGCATGATCAACTGACATGGCGCACCTTGGTGTACCAGGGTTGCCAGACATATGAACACAGAAGGACAATCTTGGCACAAGAGAAGCGAGCACTCCGCAAAGCCAGAGCCAGTGTGTACATTTCTTTGTTCAGTATGTGGCAGAACATTCCGTGCTTACATCAGTCTTATTAGCCACCTATGGACACATCGTTGATGGCCCATAACCCACAAAATGTCAAGATCTTCATCGAAATCGTGGACGAACAACACCCAACTAGGTAATGTATAGTAAATCCCACACTCACTTGCACTGATGATGTTACCTAGTTGAGTAATGAACTCCTCCTTCTCCTCTTGTATTTAATCTCACAGTCTGAGACTGGTGAAACCCTAATAATTCATGTCCTAAACAAGGACCATAGAATTATTAAGACAGCGTCTGAGAGTATAGGCAGTTCCTGTGAGGCTGGGCCTTTGAATTTGGTTTTGTAAAATTAGGGTCTTCAGGTCGGATAAATTAAAAATTATCCAATACTTTGGAGTCCTTTAGGTATTGTTCCAAGGGCTCCAATCACGTTTGCAGATTTCTTTTTCAGCTTCGATCTGCAAGTCCCAGTACTTTGTAACTTTTTCTCCCTGTTTTTCTTCAATTCTAGCATCATCTGGTTTAGCAATATCAACGAAGCAGACTTTCTTTTCTTCAGTAACTCTTATATCAGGCATGTTATGAACAAGAGGAGGTCTGTCAGCTTGGATGTGACAAATCCCATAAGATCTTAGCCCAGTTATTTTTCAAAAGTTTCTCCTCTCGACTGTCCCAGTGGTTCTTGATGTATTCAAATCTAACCTTCTGATAAAGTTTCCAATGAAGAATTTTGACAACTCCGTCACAGCACTGCTTGTAATCAGTTTGTGTACTTTTGGTGCAGCTACTCATCAGTTGTTTCATCTTGATCACTACAAAGGCAATGTTTGCTGTTGCTTGTTACATGGTGAATTTTTGCTTTCATGCAATTGGTCAGCAAAGCTTGTTCTTGGGCCACAAAAAAAATATCTTGTTTCATTCTTTAATACACCTGATCTTAGCAAACTCCATATAGGTTTTTTATTGGCTTTTCCTTCTATATCCTTCACTGTTGATCATGCAATGGCTTATTGTTCTCATTAACAAATTGTTTTTAATTATTTATTGTCAATACGGGTAGTCCTCATCTTATGACCACAATTGAACCCAAAATTTCTGTTGCTAAGCATGACAGTTGTTAAGTGAGTTTTGCCCCATTTTATGATCTTTCTTGCCACAGTTGTTAAATTAATCCCTGATGTTGTTAAGTTAGTAACATGATTGTTGTCTGGCTTCCCCATTGACTTTGCTTGTCAGAAGGTCACGAAAGATGATCACATGATCACAGGCACTTGTTTTCAAGATCTTCCCTTGGTTGATTTTCTTCAAGGAAGCTTTTCTTAATGTAATTGTATGTTTTTCTTCCTTCATAGTTTCTTTTTCCTGTTGGAGTCCCCTGCCTGCCCAGGTCTTAGCAAATATATTATTACTTTTTGGGTGTAGAGCATTAGTTTTCTTGTTTTTCAGTCCAGATTATCAAATTACATTTGAGCCCAGTCAACTATTCCTGTTGTATATGGAATAACAGAATATGCCTTGGTATGCTTTAAAGATGTTTCCATCATTTAACTTTGATTTCAAAACTTTCTGAAATTATGAAATTATCAACCTGTATTCCATCATGTTTAACAATTTTGCCTGATTCAGCCTTCATTTGTCCAAAGAATTTGATATCATCCTTATAGAGTAAATGTGAAATTTGTGATACTTTTTAAATTATCGTTATTAGATTTTTATCCTGTCTTTATATTCTATCCTTATGTTATATATGCAAATGGAGTAGGATTTTTAAAAATATTTTGGGTGGGAGGAGACAAAGAGAGAAAACCATGTTCAGGTTGTTGATATGTATTCCTTTCACAGACAAGGACTATGCTAATCTAAGTTTATTGTGTCCTTACTATGCAATAAGGTTAATTTATTTCAGTTTGTTTATAGTCCGAGACCATAATATCAGATATGATTCTGTCTGATAAAAGGAAAACAGAGGACACCCCATCCATAGAAATTACAAATAATCTGTGCAGAATAAATTGGCATTGCCAGCTCATTTATTAAGACTTTGCAACAGACTCTGACCCTGTGTGTATTTTGATCGGGTCAAGAGCTAAACCCAAAGATTCTTACAGTGATCACATTCAGATAAAATTTGGTGATATGCCTATAGTAGATACTGCTGCTCACCTGTCTGCTGATGTATTAACAAGTTAATTTGTTTAACACGTTATAGGCATGGGGAGGAACGATGAAGATAGTGGAAGGACAGAATACTGGCTAAAGCATACATTTTTTGCTTTCCCTGTTGAACAGCTGGGAAAAGACACTAATCTTGTCATGAGATTCCTTAATAACAGTGGTAAGGTTAACTTACAGTGCTATGAGTTCAGTCATGAAAGTTAAGATATGTGTGAGAATGAAACGGTTTGAAATGTCTTTATTTATTTATTTTATCACTTATATTTCACCTAATTTAATATATTTGCAGATGGCTTACATTAAAAATCTCCCAAACATTTATTTATTTATTTTATTTATTTTCAGTGTTTATATGCCGCCCAATCCCAAAGGACTCAGGGCGGCATACAAAGTTAAAACAATGATAAAACAATAAAAATAAAGCAGTCATACCGCGAGTCCGATCATATCCTGGCCCCCCAGGGACATCAGCCCCAGGCCTGCCGGAACAGGAGGCATAACTGAAAAGCAGAGATTAGAATTAAACATAATGTCTATTAAAATGAATGAAAACCAACAAGCCAAACATTAAGCCCAAAGACTTTGTGGAAAAACAATGTTATTGTTTTCATAATGATTGCAAGAGTTGGGGCTCTCAGAGAATAAGTTCTTCTTTTGGAGTTGGGTCAGCAACATAGATTTACCATACTTCCTGAATCCTGCCTCCTCACCTTTTGATATGAGGGATTCCTTTTTGGCAAGATCAAACAGGGTGGGCATATCCTACAATAGTTCAAGAAGATAATACTAAGCCTTGTAGAACTTTCTCAGTCATAACATGAACATTCAGTTATGCTTAGAAAAAAATAAGCAACAACTGCAATGTAAAAATGCATTAAAATGGCTCTCACTTGTCAGCAACTGGAATGCTGCTTCTAAGTCAGTGGTGGCGAACCTATGGCATGGGTGCCAGAGGCGGCACTCAGAGCCCTCTCTGTGGGCATGTGCGCCATCGCCCCAGTCCTAGGCCTTCAGCTGAGTTTTATAAAACCTTTTCACTTTAGGCCTCCGCTGCCATGTGCAAAAAAGGGGGGGGGATTCAATCAATCAGTCAATTTCAACTTCTCGCGGGAAAAAAAGATCTTGCAAAGTTGGAATTGATTGATTGAACTTTTTAGTCCCACCCAGTCTGCTGTTACCACCAAAGCCACACCCACTCAATGAGCCACACACACCCAATTGGCCACACCCAGCCAATGTGCCACACCCACCTGGCACCCGATGATGCATAAGTGGGTTTTGGGTTGCAGTTTGGGCACTTGGTCTCTAAAAGGTTCGCCATCACTGTTCTAGGTCATCTTCAAAGGCTATGTTAAGTAGAGTGTATTTGCCATAATCCACCCCAGAGAGGATGAGTAGGTAGGTAGGTGGGCAGGTAGATAAGTAGAGAAGTGAGTGAGATTTATAGAGCTCTGTGCTCCAAATTAGAGGTAGTCCTCTGCTTACGATCACAAGTGGGACCAGGATTTCTGTTGCTAAGCATTGGATGTTAATTGCCCAATGTTATGGCCTTTTTTGCCACAATTATTAAGTGAATCCCTGCAGTTATTAAGTAAATCCAGCTCTCATTAATTTTGCTTGTCAGAAGGCCTCTGGGAAGGTTGTAAATGGTAATCACATGACCCCAGGGTACTGCCACCGTTGTAAATACATGGCAATTGCCAAATGCCTGAAGTTTGATCATGTGACCTTGGAAAGGCTATAATTATCATAAAGGTGAGGACTGGTCATAAGTCACTTTTTCAGTGCTATTGTAACTTTGAACCATTGCTAAACAAATGGTTCTAATTTGAGGAATACCAATATTCAGCAGTATTTGTAATATGTGACCCCAAAAACAGTGAATTCTCTCTGCAGAAGATTTTACCGTAAATGCCGGCGTATAAGGCAACTTCCGTGAGCGCTGAAATCGGCACCAAAGACTCGTCTTATACGCCAGAAATACTGGTAGTTTCTGGCGTATAAGACGACGTTCTAGGAATGCGGCCTGGCTATAAAGACGGGGGTCGTCTTATACGCTGGGTCGCCTTGTACACCAGCATATACGGTACATATCTTGACATTGTTGACCTTGAATTCCAAAGGAAAACAGTTTTTTTTAATTTGTTTCTTTTAAAATATATTGTCTGCTTGTAATAGTAGTTTGTAAACAGTTTTATGGATTTATTAAAAATGTAAATATATTTTACATCTAATTAATTTTAATAAGTTATTTTCATAATGTATGTTTCTTGGTGAGCTTTTTTCTACCTAAGCAATGACATAATTAACAGTAATAATTCAAAAGAAAATACTCAGTTAAATGCAGCTTAAGGTAGAAGAGAAACAATCAAATCATATGCTATATTTAGGCCCAGCTGATTATAATGTGAGCACCATCAGATGAAGTTATTTCTGAGGGAGCGCTGCACAAATACATGATTTCTACTGAAGTTATTGTAATTATGTATACATAAAAATAGCCCAAATTAGGGCTATTTAAAAGTAAATGTGAAAATGCAAAAATAAGCATTTTTCTTCTGATAATCCTACAAAATAACATACATAAATATTCTCCTTTATTAAATGGAATGAAATGGAATGGAATGGAATGGAATGGAATAGAATAGAACAGAGCTGGAAGGTACCTAGGAGGTCCAGCCCCGTGCTCAAGCAGGAGAACCTATACCATTTCAGACAAGTGAATGTCTACTCTCTTCTTAAAAACCTCCAGTGATGGAACGCCCACGATTTCTGGGGGCAAGGTGTTCCACTGGTTAATTGTTCTCACTGTTAGGAAGTTTCTCCTTAATTCCAGGTTACTTCTCTCTTTGGTCAGTTTCCAACCATTGTTTCTTATTCTGCCCTCTGGCGCTTTGGGAAATAGTTTGACGCCCTCAAATACTGGAATACTGCTATCATAGTGCCCCTATTTCTTCTTTTCTTTAGTCTAGCCAAATCCAAGTCCTGCAGCTGTTCTTCATATGGTTTAGTCTCCAGGCCTTTGATCATTTTAGTTGCTCTTCTCTGAACTTTTTCCAAAGTCTCAACATCTTTTTTGTAGTATGGTGACCAAAATTGGTTGCAGTATTCCAAGTGTCATCTCACTAGGGTTTTAATAAACGGTACTAATACTTCGCGTGATCTTGATTCTATGCTTCTGTTTATACAACCCAGGATTGTATTAGCTTTTTTGGCTGCTGCTGCACACTGCTGGCTCATAGTCAAGTGATCGTCCACTAGGACTCCAAGGTCCCTCTCACAGTTACTGTTTTTGAGCCAAGGGTCTTGCCTAATCTGTACTTATACTTTTGATTTTTCCTGCCTAAGTGTAAAACTTTGCTTTTCTCCACATTAAAATTCATTTTGTTGGATAGGGCCCATTGTTCAAGTTTATCAAGATCTTTTTGGATCCTGAGCTTGTCACAGTTTTGTGTAATATTCTTCTGATTTAAGGGATAAAACCTGGAATGGGGACTGACTTGAGGTTGTCTCAGTTACTCCTTTTATTATGCTTGCTCAAAATTTCCTTTTCTTTTCATAGGGATGTTTTAAAAATTGGGACCTGATCACTATGATACTTGATTTCAAGTTTCTGAATTCTCATTTTTTCCAGCTTTAAGTTCCTTCCATTCGATTTTCACATTGATCTGAAAGTGATTACATAAAAATGCTTCTCACAAAACTTTTCATGCATGTTTTTCCTAATTTATGAACTTGGGTGCACTTCCCCTAATACAAACATTTTAATCATTTTTTTTTTTAGAAAAATACATTAAATGGTGTGTGTGTGTATTTGTGGGGAATATATTTTAAATCAGAATTGAAAACATTCTGATTTAGGGGAGTCTTGATTGTGTTGAAATATTTTTTCCTGAAAGTTTAATTCTGGATTATTGTAAAACAAGCTAGTAAATTAAACCATAATGTTCATTCTTTATCTGTCCATTTAACAGGATTTTGTCAAGCACCAGGGAAATCAGGAGATTCAGGCAGTTCAAATGAATATAGAGATTTATTGCAAACTTAAGCTCGCTACAGGAATCTATACTACTAATGTTCAAGGAAAAATTGCAGGAGTTAAGAATAGAAAGGCATTTAAGGTGGGCTGGACTTAGATGTCCTCTGTGTGTGCAGGGACTCATGACTGATGATGCATTTGACCCCTCCCTCTGGCTCAGCCTGGTCATCTTCTACAGATTCAGCTTTTCTATATCCTTTGCATTTCACTGATGAAGAATTTGAATTTAAGTTGATATAGAATAAATTATTCACAAAACAGCTTGACGCTAATCAGGATTTTCCATTAGAAATATCATCAACAATGGGAGGCCAGAAGGCAACAATAATTATATTTTATTCTAAAATTAATTCATTGTATTTAAATGGATATTAGATTTAATGTGTAATCAATTCAGATACATCTGACACAAGGAATATTTTATATTTAGTGAAGAGTTTCATAAATCAGTATTTTTTGAGGGGGGGGCAGCTTGCATAGTGATTTTCCATTTTATTGCTTAGAATAAATAAAAGATAGTAAAGATAAAAAAGTATAAAAGATACATATATTGTAATGAAAAGATATAATGAGAACCAGTTTTGTGTAATGATTAAGGCACCAGGCTAGAAACCAACAAAAAGTGAGTTTTAATGAGTTCTAGTCCTGCCTTAGGCATGAAAGCTATATGGGTGACTTTGGGCCAATCACTCTCTCTCAGCCTAACTCATCTCACAGCCTTGTTGTTATGGGGAAAATAGGAGGAGGAAGGAGTATGTATAGTGTGTTGGCTTAATTTATTGATAAAACTAATAAAGGGATATAAATAAAAATAAAATAATTTAACTTTATATGCATAATATATGAAGAATTTGCTAGATAAAGTAAACCATTAACAAAACATAAAAGTGGTTATATTAACTTATGAAAACATACAGGTCACATGTGACAATTGAGAAAACATTTAATCTAAATGAATTCACATCTCTATATCACAGTGTCAGGGAGACATGATGATCTCAATGGGCGCTGACTTAGCTACCAGACTTTTTAGTCCAGTTTTAATGAATGTGATGGACACCTTTTTAGAGCTGTTGTCTTGACTACTTCAATTTACCTAAGAGGATCCATAATATTGAATAATCTATCCTGAACTCATAATACAGTATACTGTAGTCAGCTTGCTCCAAGTAGAAACCACATATTAAAGCTCACATATTTACTACATGATTTTTCCTACTTAAAAATATCCTTTGCAAATATATTGAAAATTTAAACCAATATTTATCTTTTAATGAGATTTTGGCTTTAGTTTTCTGTAACGAAGCATTATGTTAAAGCCAGCCCATCTAAATATATGCTTAGAGAATGAGCTCACAAACTAAGAGGTTCAAGGTTGTTGAGCCACATTTCTTGTTAATTTAAACGAATAAACACGTCAGCATAAAGCATGGTTACTTCAATTATTTTAATTGGAACATGAATCTTAATTTTAGCTAGTCTACTTTATGATGAATAACATAAAGCTAATATTTTTCAGGAAAGATTATTTAATATGAACAGTTACAGTTTTTACGGATGTCTTTTTTTAAAAAAGGAAGTTGTATGATACTAACAAAAATTTGCTGAGGCTTCCACAGTGTCTTCCTGCCCTGTGTTTTACTTGTAGCTGCACAGTGGAATGATCTTGGAGCATTCTGAGCTTTTGGCCATTTTTGATGGCTTTCCCAGAATTTTCTAGCCACAAGGATAATGTGCAAATTAAATAAACGTTCATGTTGTTTTACTGTTAAAAAACTTTGGCATACCTTTCATTAATGCAGATGTAGAGCTTAATGATGGTATAATAGTTAACATAATGGAGATGATCCAATGACATCAGTGGCTTTAAAAGAGTAGAACACTGACAGGATTAGATACGCGTTTTGCACATTAAGTTGGAGTCACAGAATTTCCATTTCATTACAAATGAGAAGGCATCTTTCTAGGCTATGTGATAAAGCAATTTGCAAATGTTTTGGTTCTCAGAGATTATAACACATGTATCTAACTCAGTGGTTCTCAACCTGTGGGTCGGGACCCCATTTGGGGTCAAACGACCATTTCATGGGGGTTGCCAAACCATGCTGTCCGCCATTTTTTTCCCTTTTCCCTAGCTGTCCTACTCCCTCTTATTGGTGGCCACACCCACTTGGGGGATCACCACAACATGGGGAACTGTATTATGGGGTCATGGCATTAGAAAGGTTGAGAACCACTGATCTAACTTCATTAGCATTAAGGCTGGAGGAGGCTGGTAATACTGAGAGTATGCTCACTCCCACCCCCATCTGGCTTTCTAAGGTAGATGTGATACAACTTTGGATGTTTGTTGGAGTTTTAAATCATTATAAAAGTATATTACTGTTTGTGTTAAAAACTGAATCAGTACAATGTCATTTAGTTTAATTAGATAAAAGCCCTTTCCCTATGATTAAATAAACAGTTTTACATCATCTAGTTTTTGAAAAATAGTTTTAAGCCTTTATGGAACTAACCAGTCAATCAGATACCGCTAAAATGGGGTTGAGTGATTTTTCCTAAAATGAGGTTGAGTGATTTTTGAGGATTAATCCAGCCATCATATCCTTCTCCATTCTGTCTGGCAATGGCTCCCTAGACCTTCAAATAAGAGCCCTTGCCAGCCCTAACTGAAGGTGACAAGGATGAATTTTGGCGTTATTCTCAACACAAAGCATGTGCTCTGTCATTGATGAATGTCTCTTCCACTAAATGTAGGGTAATTCTAATTGAATGTATTAATGTTAGGGGATATCTAAGGTAAAAGATGTTTGTGTAACGTTAAACATAAGTTGAGAGAATGTGATTTTAGCAAAGGTAACATGTATTCTATCAAGAGTCAGAAATTGCAAAATGAATGTCCTTCAGCGTCTTCTTTTTTTAATAAAAAACAAAATATAAATGCGAAAATACCACCCAGCTAGTAGAAATCTTCCTAATTTTAACTTGATTGTATTTCTTAAGAAATATGGCAAGGCCATCCTAAATTTTCAACATGAATTGCATTTTTGTTGCCAATTTCCATATCCTTTTAAAAGTGCTGAAGCGTGCATTTGCTATTTATGTTTGCAGTAGACTGAGTACACTTTTACTATTTGTGGTTTTAGAAATTGGAAACAACCAAACAGTGGTGCTATGGTCTAAAAAAATAAATTTTAAACAGCTGTGGGACAGTATTTTTAGAATGGTAGGAGTCCATATAAAGACAGAATGGTAACCATACTTACTAGTACAGCAGCATACCCAGTAAAATTCTGTAAGAATGCAAAATTTCATTATTTTCAAACTTCTTGTCGGATTTCCCCCCTTAATTTTGCTAATGAAAAGCATTATCATTAGGTACAAAACCAATCATTGCAATATTAATATATGAAAATCTTACAGTTTTCTACTTAGGTTTTTCCTTTCCCATACCTGTTATAAAAACTGCTAGTGTCTGCATTAGGAAAGATTTGTTTTAAAAGTTGCGCAAGCTGTCGCTTTCTCTTGCGCTGGACCATTAAATTCTAATCGGGCATTTTAATAAAAACTATAGCTGAAAAATATGTACGCGTTAATTTTTATTGAGTTAAAATATTCCATGTTGGTTTTTTGTTTTAAAGGCAAAAATTTGTTTTTATTTTGGTACATTATAATGGAAGTGTCCTCTGCTTCAGTGACTCAAAATAAAACTAACTTTATTTATATTTTTAAAAGACAAAAATAAAATTAAAAATAGAGCAGACTTATGAAGCCACATTCTTCATTTTTGCCACTAAATAAAAAATATAAATAATATCCTGCCCAAAGCTGAAAATTGCTATATACCAGATCAAAGTATATAAATGATAATAAAAAGGGACTTAATCAGGTTTTGGCAACTTTTTTGGGGTAGGGGCACATCTAAAATTTTGAAAGCATATGGAAGATATGCTCCCAAAATGGCTGCCACAGTAAGCATGGTCAGTTAGAAATCAGGCACTCTACAGAGGACAAAGTAGCCCAGATGTTCTGTACAGTCCCAGTAGGATCATTGGAGGATCAAAGTTGCTTCTGCAAAGGAATAAGTTTCTAAAGGATGGTGCTTTGCAGTATGCTAATTTTCTGTTCCTTTTTTTATCATTAAAACAGAATTGAATAAGGCAGGGAGCTAAATATACCATTTCAAAATTGCAATCTGATTTAGATGGTGGTTATTTCTTTGTATATAAAATAATACCATTTTTAATTTTATGTTGAGACAAAAAAGTGAATGCTTGCTTCAAATTCATTTGCAAAATTAGATTATTGGTTTTTGTTCTTTCAAATGCCTTTTTAGCATCTTCTGCCTCTGATAGTCTGAATATTTGATAATACCATAAGGGTAATATCATTTTTAACAATAGTCTTCTATTGGCAAAACCATATTGTATAATAATATATTCTGAGTGCAAAATAAAAATTGTATAAGTGTTCAGCTACTATTTTATGAAATGATGTGTGTCCCGAGATATTTTTGGAACAGAGAACTTAGATGTTAATCCCTTGGAAGCTTTCACCTTTTTAGCTCTTAGAAGGCCGTGAAAACCTGGCTAGGACAGAAGTGAATTCAGCAAATCTAGCGGCAGTGGAGCTCACTGGGTGATCTGGTTCTCTCTTTCAGCCCAGAGAACTTTATACAGTTGTGCTATAGGGAGAAAAATGAGAATTCTGTGTTTGCTGCCTTAGGATGAGAAATAAATGCAAAATGATACATAAAGATAATTGAAAAGACTAATGCAAGCAGTCTATACTAACTCAAAGGCAACCATCTCAAAGTTTTTTTTCTTCAAATCTGTTCGTTTTTCAAACATAATTTGTGATATGGCATGGTGGAGAGCTGTGCTTAAATTCTCTTATTTATAAATGGGTGTGAGAATATTTTATTGATTCATATTTGTATAATTGTTAGTTCAGATTTTATGTTAGAAAAATATGCAAACTAAATATTGAAGCCCTTTGTGAACAGCTTTTCTGAGCCGGCCCATACTGAACATTTTATACAGCAGTCTTCTGCAGATAAATATAAGAGATTAATCTATGAGCAATTACTAGATATTCTATAAGGAAATCATGTAAAACCCTGTACTGTATATGGGAGTATGGCACAATGCAACCTCTGTATCTTTCTGCTGTAAGATCTTAAGAAAAGGTGGATACTATTTTGATAGATTTCATATTTCTCTTCCAGCAGTGTCACTGAGCACTAGAACCTGGATAGATTCCAAAACTAATACACTTTATGTAATCATCTACAATGAAAGGTCCATGAGTTAAGTTTCCTGTAAAGGATTTGAATCCCCTAAATCTGATGAGTCTTAAATGGAAAAAAACTGGTCACATAGTGCTTCCTGATGATCTCTCCCCCCTCCCATTTTCCAAATTTGAATGGTGGAGGAGGTGGAGATGGAAAGGTAAGGCGAAATATTGTTACTCAAGAAGAAATAGAGTAATTTAATGTCCACATATTTACTAATATTATGTCTACCATATAATTTTAATTATATTAAGGTCAGGATTTTTGTTTTTCATCCAAATGTGTTATCATTCTCAAAGTCAATTTAAACATGTTAAATGTAGTCAATTTTTTGGCAACACTTGATGAAGGCTTGCCTTAATCTATATGAATTGTTTGGTTCTTCCTGCAAAATGGCTTTTTTTTCATCCTCCTTCAGAATGTTAAGCGCACCTCAAAAAATGGATTAAGCAAGTACACATGGCTAGCACAACTCTTCCAGTACAACTATGGGTCTCTGGGGTTGGAGGAAGGGGTAGACCAATGATATTTTATTTTGTTGTCTAAGTGACACAGTGTATGTAAATTGTGTCCGTGCTTAGATAGTCCCTCTGTATAAAGCTTTAATGGAAAGATTCCACTTTTGTATCATCTCTGAATTCATCATCCTTTTTACTAATGTGGTTGAAAATATGAAAAAGTATGTTGCTAACTCCTTGTTAATGTTCCAGTGGATATACTGAGGTAGCAGTTGAAGAAATTTGTAAGTTGTATATCTATATATATGTATAAAGAACAAAATATAGCATCTGTGTATAAAGAGAATACCTGAATATAGCTCATAGATAAGACTGTTTCAGTTCCAGTGACATATCACTGTGTATTGTCTGATAAAATTATTGCTTGTTTATTTGTTTCCCCTATTACAATGTGCCCATTGTAATACATTCATTTCAGGTAGTGGTTAATACTTTGTAAATAATGTAATGGAAGGCCCCCCACATTCCTTCTCTTATCCTAAACCCTTTGCTTCATTGGTTTTAGGAAGATGTTGTTATTTAGTCCAAGTTAACTCTGTGAATTATTCTTTTATGAAAGCAAAAGTTATTTGCTTATAATCTCATGATTTATGTGTTTTTTCTTCATATATTGAAAAAGTAGACATGTTTGGCTTGTTTAACTTGGCTGAGATGCTTGGGTGGTGATTTGGTGGTCAATTAACCACAATTGCTAGATTATTAAAGGATTTATATTGTCTATGTCCTTATTTTATCGTATAGTAGTTGATACTGAGAGATCAACAGATCCATATCACTACAGAAAAGGACAATATTTGTGAAAAAGAAATATGTACTTGGATAACCAGTTTAGATGGTTCACTCCTAAAAGGGTCTGAGCTGTAAAAATCTTAGACTTGTCCCACAAATAGTTTCTCCTGGAAAAGGTGCTGTTTTCTTTGGTTCATAGGACTTCCTTTTGGAATTTCTGAGCTTTGACCAGTTGAAATGCCCTTGTGTGGTCTGCTGCTTGAGGGTTTGAAAGGGGCTCTCACCCTACTTTTTTCCTGAGAAAGAGCAACACCAGGCTTCCGTTTTAAGAATCCTCACATGGAAAAGAAAAAAAAAGAACCCTTTCCCTTCTAAAATTTTACCAAACACTTGGATTTGATTGTGCATTGGTACATATTTTAATATCTATCTATTTCCTTCATTTTAATAAGGCTATTTGTCCCTGAATTAAATCCCTGGAATGTTACTTTTAAAATGTAAGTTTTAGAATAAAATGAATTAAAGGTTTTTCTAAAAAAAGACTGAAATACTCAAATTACATTCTAAAAGAAATAATAGATTCTGAGATTAAATTATTAGTGTTCAGTTTTATTGTATGAAATGAGAATGTGGAGGGATACAATGAAATCTGTTCAATCCCTATTACAAAAGTCTCAGTAATTTCAGAAATAGCTTTTATGCTAAATTGCTTTAAAGGTACATGGCAAGGCAGACCTTTGTCACATTTGCATTCATTTTATAACTCCCAGCTATAGCTATAAGAAAAATCCAGCAAATTGAAAGAATTACCATATGACAAAAGCAATCTAAAATATTAATATATTCTGTTTTCTTTCAAACAAACTCAGAGTTCCATAATTTTCATTAATTGCAGATTATGAATCTATAATATTCAGTATTAGATATTACAAAGGAAAGATTAGGAATATTCAGTGCTTTTTTTAATCATAGAACTTTTTTCAACAGATTTTCCAAGTTTTAAAATTAACTTTTGAAAATTTGATATCTGATCCATGTGGATTTGAATCGCCCTGTCGAGCATAGCAGGTCATTAAAAATGGTGCATGCGGGCTGCTTGTGTGTCAAGTCTGATGCATGTGTACTTTATCCGTGCTGGTTGCTCAGCTTGTGGCACTGCTCAGTTTGTGATTGGTTGTGTGGTTGCGCACAAAGTGCTTACTGCGGGCAGTGACCATTATGTTTTGTTACACAACTGACATATGTGGGTGTGTGTACAATGATTGACTACATGCGAAAGTTAAATAATTTCTTTATTTTAAAAAATTGGTTAATTGAAAATCTTTTTTTAATTTTTAGTATAAAAATTAGTAAAAAAAATTGCTAATTACTTGTCAACCATCAGTCCTGCTAAGAACTGAATATATAATTTTTTAAATAAAAGATTAACAAGATGTGAGTTCTGGCACCTTTTTTCTTACAAAAAAAGCACTGAGAATATTTATCTTCAATTTAAGAAACTGAAGAATGGATTAATTATGGATGAATATTTAAAGCAGCCTATGTTAGAATACATTAGGTCAGATTACCAATTCATCTGAATTAACTTTCTCCAGAATTTTAAATTTAAAGTGAGCCTTCAGAGGAATTGGTGGTTTGGGATAATATATTCAAACATAGATCATTTTAAATATTAAAGCATGTAACTGAAAAAGAAGTATATTTGCTTAATTTGCATGATAATCCAGATGTACATTGAGTAAAGGTGTTAAGATTAGTCCTTTTAGCCAGATGGGAATTAAATGTTAAGGAATTTTACATACAATCTGGGACATTTATTATAAAAAGGTTGTCCACTTTGCTGAAAAATATTAATGAAATAAAACTTGTATTATTATGAGTATATAAAATGATTGCTACCTTGAAATTTAGAGGACAGTTATGCAAAATATGATGCATAATCATTTAGGTTTATATATAGCAGAAAGTATGAGGAAAAAGATGCTGTTCTTTATCTTATATTCTTTGTTCTAGTAGTACACAAGATTAAGTTACAGAAAGATTAAGTAAATAAGATTTTGAAAATTAGAATGCTAGAGAGATTTGATTATCCATTCTTTGCAAGTGCATTCAAACAAATTGCTGTTTGTTTAAACTACATTGCACATAATTGTGAAGCACATAATTGTGTTGTTTGATGCAGGTATTGTCAAACCACTCTTTTTCTATCCATATTCCTTTATTGCAATATATAAATATTTTTCTTAAAATTATCCCTGTTAATATAGTTATCCATGGTATTCTACTATTACACATTCTGGACTATATGCTGCAACCTTGGAAACAACTCTGGAACAGCTGGCCTGAATTTAAACACAAAACTGTGGACCTAAAGTTCCCGTGGCTGAAGGCAGTCAAAATCAATAATGATAAAAAATGACATAATAAGTTTGGGAAATCCTTATGTAAAAGAAGTTGAAAAATGTGAGATGAGACAGTTTTGCTTGTTATCCAAAGAATAAATAGTACTGATATACCTATATTTTCTAAAATTAAATGGTATTTTCTCATGTGGTTTGAGCATCTTTTGCTTTTTTGAACTTCAAGGGGGTATCTGCCTATCATATATTGGCAAATGTCAAATCCAATCAAACATAGAAAACAGAAAGCACTAGAGAAAATGTAATCCATTTATCCAGAATGTTACATTCCAGAAGTCACAGGAGCAACCAGCTATATAATTCTGGGAACCTTTTAGAATTGAATGAATAATATAAGCTTCAGAGCAATTTATTTTGTATTTAAGCTTAAGTTTAAAAGTAGATCCAGAAAATATGCTGCTGTGATGTGGGTAAAGAAAATGGAACACATGTATATTTCAAGGTTTATTTCCATATTATACCTTCAAGAAAGGTGTTTAAATTCATACCTGTCACATTTTGGGGAATGGGGGTTAAGGAACAAAAATTGCCAATGGTGTACTCCTATTTTACACATTTTTTTCCATATGACTTTTAGAATAACTTGCTTTCTAGATTTAATATATGCACTTTATGAGGGATCTTAACTGGTTTCCTGGGTTCTTTGTGTGTATATTCATCTGTACATATAGAAATATTATGAAAAGTTGTTCAGCAACTAGTTAAAGTTTAAGAATTTGCTTTCGTTGGAAAAGAATATATACTTCTCTTTCATTTTGGGAGGATTTAAACAGCTTTAAAATTTGTTTGTTAGATTTATATCCTGCTTTTTGTTTAGGAGTTCAAAGTGATATTTCTTTCTTCCATTTTCCCTATAGTGCAGATGAAGAGGTACTGTAAATATTGGATCAAAATCAGTGAGTGAGCTTATATAGAGGATAGAAAAATCTGCTTACTAGACATAATCAAAAATTGCAGGAGGAAGAAAAAATAGTTTATTTTAATGTAATTAGAAATCAGGTCTATAATTATCTACACTGGAGGAGGAAAGAAAGTGGAAGGAAAGACAAAGAGGATGACTAGCAGCAAGGTGGGTGGATTCAATTACAGCAACAATGAATGCATGCTTGGAAGACCTGAAGGTCCAGGTTGAAGATAGATCTTCTTGGAGGAAATTTATCCATGGAGTCTCTAAGAGTCAATTCTGACTTGATAAAACATAATCTGTCAGCCATTCATTATAACAAAGATAGCTCAGTTAATATGGATGACAGTAGAAAATACAATTTTGATAAAATGAGGCTTTCCAAATCTGATAAAAATAATATTATTTTATAATGAGCTAAACTGGGGGAGGGGGAGGAGAATATGGTCATAATGTCTCATTCATGTCAAAGTACTGCTGAAGTATCAGTCAGGATTGAATCCTTTGCAGTATGTCACTACATCTTATGGACTGAGAGTTTTCAAGAAAGATAACCCTCCAAATTTTCTTCATTAAACTCTGTTCTGTATATTCTCTCATATGGCTTCTGCTTATTGTGTATGAAGTTATTTTTTATAATGTATTTAATCAACAGTTGATATTATTGAGAAGAAATGGATTTCAGTGTCAGGAAATTGAGTTTATGTATAAAGCCAGCACAAGAATCATGCAGAAGAATTTCAGGAAATCACTGGACCTAATAGCAAGAATGGCACAGTCAGAGGCAGGAGACAGATTCTATAAAAAGCAACTTCACTGATAATAAAACCAACTCAGATGCAAGTAAAATCAAATGATGTTTGCATACAGTTGCTTAATTGGAATTGCAAATCTGTATAGAGTTGAGAGAGTTGTTTGGAAAACTTGTATTTAAAATATGGGGCAAATTACTCTTCTTATTTTTCATCTTTTTTTCACTGATCGTTTTTCACAAAATTAAATTGTTTTCTTCTATTGTAGCCAAAAAAATTTCAATTATTTCCCATACATTCACTAAGCACTATGTTATTCCCTTCCTTTCAGGCCTAAATACCTACTTAGGTAAGAAGATGGAGTTAATGCAGCTAATTGTGGCATCAGAGCGATCAGTATGGAAGGAGGAGATTGAAGAGAGTAATGGGAAGTGGAATGAATCTGCATCCCCACTCTCTCATGAAGTATATCTTCAGTCTGTGCTTGAACTCTGCTGGCCTGAAGATATTTTAAGTGTTTATATTATTCCTCTGTGAGGATGTATGAAACTCACTAAGATGTATTTGCTATTCATATTGTTGAAACTGCCCCGAGTGAGTCCTTAATGGAGAAGTTTCACATAGGTATTAGCAGTTTAGAACCATAGATTCATAAGGCTGTAAGAAACATTGCTTCTAGTCCAATCTCCTGCCCAAGCCAGGAGTTCTTAGTACTATTCCAGACAAATGGTTGTCAAATTTTTTCTTCAATAATGTCAGTGATGGAGCACCTGCAATTTCAGGAGGCAAACTATTCCCATTGTCAAGAATTTCCTCCTTAGTTCCAGGTTAAATCTTCTGTGAGGAGTTTCTCCCCATTGTTTCTTGCAGTAGTTGTGACGTGGCCTTCTTCATGTCATTATGTTACAGCATTTATATTATTCAGTTGTGGCAATTTTCTGGCTGATCAGCAATAGAAAGAAGTTTGATGATTAAGGCCTACTGTATTGATTACTGAGGTAAGGATTTGTCTGAATTGGACTGTTATAACCTGCAGACTGAGCTCATGAGAGCCCATATAGAAAATAAGAATATTTGGCAAGAAGTTCTAAGTTAGTGTTGATGCTAACATGCAGGGTTTTTTTTATTTGCATGAAATTATTTTGCATAAAAAATATTTAATCAGGTGTAAGCTCACACAAAGTAATACAGTTTTGGCTATTTATGACTTGAATTGCTCTTCTATTGTTAAATCAGGATTTGTAGAACTATACTTTATACATATTATGGCACTTGTCAAACATTATCTAAGTATGTTTATTTTGTGGATATTTTTTAACAGAAGTTGAAAATACCAATTACTATAACACTAGGACTTCCATCTCCTATATGTCACACTGATTCTTTGCATACAGTTGATGACATTAAACACATTAGTTGTCTAGACATTACTAAAATAGTGGTCATCTGCTGATTTCTAAATTAAAATAATAGGATGCTAAAATATTAGAAATATGATTTCCAAATTTTTCATGTGCTTGTTTAATTGAGATTTTTTTTTTTTTAAAAAAAGATCCAACCTGAGAAATATTATCTGAAACTTGTGAGCTCAAGTTTAGTCTATAAAAGAACAGCCTAGCCAGGCCTAGGAAATGTTGATACTTTCTATGTTTCTGACTGAATTATGGCAGTTGCATTGTTGGATCAGCTTAATAATACTAATAAAAAAAAATTGCTTTGAATCCAGTAAATGGATTTTCCATGCTCTTATTAGAGCTAAAAGACCGATACTGCAACTTTGGAAAGATAAATGTATCACCCCATTTACTTAGTGATCTGGTAATAATAATAATAAAATTAATAATTAATAATAATAAAAATAATTAAAAAGCGGTACTACCTATTGTTTAATATTAGATATCTCCCAATATAATAAGTTTATGATTTTCTCCCTCTTGCATCCCAAATCAGGTTTTCCACTCAGAAGTCTTATTTTAAAAAACAAAAATGCTCAACTGAAATAGATATTGAAGGCTATGAAACATGTCAAGAAAAGAATATGTGAAAATGCTGGTTTATATAGCTTCAGCACTTCTTTTAATATGCTAGAACCTATCTTGCAAAAGTTCCATGTAGTTTTTGCATTTGTCAGCTCATGACAGTCTAATTCTGGAAGGACATTGCAATTTTGTTAGTTAAAGACAACTAAACAAATGATGAAGATATTAAAGGAAGTTATTAAATTGAAAGTCTTCCTGTATGAAAGGCAAGTCCAGGTGGTTCAGTTTGTGGCTTAGGATGTGGGTTTCTTCAGGCGTAATTGTTCCAGATGCTGTGAAAATAAGTTGAATATGCAAAACAACAAATATTCCCAAATTTCCCTTTCGCCGCTCTTCCCCCATGCTTTGCTCTCTTCCTTTTTAATGAAAGGATATTTCAGATTTCTGTTGATATGGGTAGCATTAAGGCCAGTAGGTTTATGCAGAAGGGCAGAAGTTCAGGATCTGTCATGTAAACTCTGGGTTCACAAGTAGAATGATTATCTAATAGAGGTGTGAATGGGATATAAAGTGTTTGATGGAAGTTTCAGTTTGATAATTTCTACCGTTCTTCCAAATAGCAAGGGAGATATACTATCAGGTTCACCCTGAGATTCATCCTGAGTTCAGGAGTAGAATGCAGGTAAATTAGAAATTCTGATCTTAACAAGAAGTTGCCAGTGCTAAAGATTTGATCCTTGCCCTGTCTTTTGTTATGCTGTGACCAGCGTAAAATATTCTCTAGACATAGAAAAGGCAGTTACTTGGAAGACTTGCTTACAGCTAATCACAATCTTATGTATCTGTTTAATTACTTTTTTATTTAGATTTGCTGCTTTGTTGGAATTGCAATGAAGTCTTTGTGGCTCTTGTGCTTTTATATTATCTTAAATTTTGTTTGTATTGTAAATGGTTCCAAAAATCCTTCTGAAGTAGAGTAACTGACTCATAGAGTAAAATACATCCATATTTCTACTGACCAGAAGCAGAATTAGGTTTTGAATCTGCAAAATGCAGAAGAGAATGTATTAAAAAATTGCATGCAGTATCAGAGAGAATCACAGATTACAAAAAAAACCCCATTGCTGCATAGAAAATAGACAAGAAATAATGAAATGTCATAAAGATGACATCTAAATAAACAAAGCTATATGTTTGCCTGGCATGTTCTGTACCATTGCTGTTTCTATTAATATTCTCTAAGGATGCAGTCTTAGCAAAATCTCTTGCATTGCTGCAACCTTTAGGGTTCCTATCAAATTGTTCTCATAAGATCATCCTGATTACTTATAATTCTGTGTAGCAATTGTGAAAAGCCCATAAGATTTCGGCTTGGCAGAAACACAGTTAGGGAAAAACTATAAACCTTGGATGAGTTAAGATATCCAGATCCAATAAAATTCACCCTAGAATATTGAAAAAAGGTGTCAGTCTGGTTTTATCTCTGCTCATTGCTTTTGAGAATTCCTTTAAAAACAAGGTGAAGTATCACATGGGTTTATTCACTTCACTGCTAGTTTTTTCTCTTTATTTCCATCTATCCCAGCATCTGGATTAAATTGTTGTATGGTCCATTTCCTTGTGGAGTTTTTTTTTTTTTTTTTTTTTTTTGACAACCTATAGTATTCTCAGGAAACTCCAAAGTAAGAAGTGAAGTCTGAGCATGTACACAGTGATCCTAGTACTTAATTATTTTGGCAGTAGAAAAAAAAGCTTTTCTGTAGTTGACTTAAGATATCTCTGAGTAAAGAGAGAAATACCTTTCTATATTGGAATTCATATTGGAATATTGGAATTCAACATTATGTGAACACAAGCAATAGAACACAGTCAGATTGAGTCTTGGACTTTAAGGAAGCTAAATTCAGTAAACTTAGAGCTTGAGAAGGATTCCATGGATGAGAATCCTCAAGGGGAAAACAACCCAAGAAACTTGGGAAACTTTGAAAAGTGATATTATAAAAGCCCAATCTAGCACAATACCAATGAAGAAGAAAAATAAGAAAAAAACCCAGCATGGCTGCATAAAGAACTTGAAAGACAAAAAGTATAAAAAGTGAAAGAGGGGCACATAAATAAGGCAGAACATCAGAAAATAGCTTGAGCCTGCAAAGATGAAGTGAGGAAAGCTAAGACTCAAAATGAACTAAGGCTTATTGTTCTAACTATCAGGAAATTCCTCCTTAGTTCCAGATTGCTTCTCTCCTTGATTAGTTTCCATCCACTGAATTTCATTTTGTTAGATAGTGCCCAATGTTCAAGTCTGTCAAGATCCTTCTGTATCTTAAGCCTATCTTCTGGAGTGTTGGCTATTCCTGCCAGCTTGGTGTGGTCTGCAAATTTAATGAGTTCCCCATTTATCCCCTCATCCAAATCATTGCTGAAGATATTGAAGAGTACTGGGCTTAAAACGGAGCCTTTGGGTATTCTGCTGCATACTTCCCTCCATGTAAGAGCAGTTCCATTGAGGACCACATGCTGAGTACAGCTGGCCAGCCACCTAGGAATCCATCTGGTGGTGATGCTGTGTAACCCACATTTTTCTATCTTATCAAGTAGTAGGTTGTGGTCTACTTTATCAAATGCCTTACTGAAGTCCAAGTAAATTATATCCACAGCATTCCTCTGGTCCACTAATTTGGTCAAAGAATGCAATAAGATTTGTTTGGCATGATCTGTTTTTGACAAACCCATGTGGCTTTTAGTAATGACTTTGTTTGCCTCTAGGTGTTCACTGACTCATTGCTTGATTATCTTTTTCAGAATCTTCCCATGTATTGAGGTCAGGATGATAGGTCTGTAGTTTCCTAGATCCATTTTTTTTCCTTTTTTGAAGATGAGAATTACATCAGCTTTTTTCCAGTCCTCTGGTAGTTCCCCAGTGCTCCAGGATCTTTGAAAGATATAGTTCAGTGGCTCTGAGATCACATCTGCCAGTTCCTTCAGAACCTTGGGGTGTAATTCATCTGGTCCTGGTGATTTGAACTCGTCTAGGATGGACAGGTGCTCACTTACCATTTTCTTGCCTATTTTAACTTGTGTTTCTAATCTGTTTTTTACTGTACTGTTTTTGATAGGTTGGACTGTTTTTTTCCCTTTGTGTAAAGATGGATGCAAAAAAGAAGTTAAATAGTTTTGCTTTCTCCCTGTTGCTTGTCATCTTCTTGCCACTTTCTCCCATTAATGGACCAATCATTTCCTTCACTTTTTTCATTTTTTTACATGTTGAAAGAAGCTTTTTTTGTTATTTTTTACTTTTGTTGCAAGCCATAGTTCATTTTGAGCCTTAGCCTTAGCCTCAGCCTCATCTTTGTAGGCTCGGGCTATTTGCTGATATTCTGCCTTAGTTATGTGTGCCCCTCTTTCCACTTTTTATACTTGTCCTTTTTGTCTTTCAATTTATCAGAGAGTTCTTTATGCAGCCATGCTGGTTTCTTTTGAGAGCTGTTATTTTTCTTCTTCGTTGGTATTGTGCTAGACTGGGCTTTTATAATCTCACTTTTCAAAATTTCACAAGCTTCCTGAGTAGTTTTCCCCATGAGGATTCTCATCTATGGAATCCTTCCCAAGCTCTCTCTAAGTTTATTGAAATTAGTTCTCTTAAAGTCCAAGATTCTAGTTTGACTGTGTTCTATTGCTTGTGCTTGCATAATGTTGAATTCCAATATTGCATGATCAATCCCCCACAAGATTCCTGTGGCTTCAACACCTCCTATCATTTCATCTCTGTTAGTGAGAATTAGGTCTAATATGATTGATCCTCTGGTTCCCTTCTCTACTTTTGGGCAGACAAAGTTTTAATTTCAAAGTGCAACAGTTTTGTAAAATGGACAAAGAGCAGTCAACAGAGCTGTATGGAGTGGAAAACCAGAGTGTAAATATTAAAATTTTGCAAGATTCAAAAGACACAGTACAGTGCTTTTCTAAATTTTAAATTATTTTTACTGTTCAAGTTGCTTGTCACAGATAATAGACTGGATAAAGTGCCAAATAATAGAATGTCAATATTAGACAGTCCATCTAGTCATTATACTTCACTGTTGTCTATGGCTAAAGAAACAAAAGAAGACAAAAACCTGAAATGACATATTATAAGAGAAAGTTATATATCCACTCCCCAATGAAGAAAAATCTTCGATAATTTATAAGATCAAGTGTAAGGACTGTTCCTGTAACTATGTTGGGGAGAACCACAAAAAGGTTAAAAACTGAAGTGCATGAACATGCACTAGCAGTTAGAAGACAGGAACAGCAATCACAGATTTGGACCCATATGAGCAATCATGGGCATGAATTCGACCTTAATAGTGCACAGCCCAGTTAATGGACGTATTAGAATATTATGAATTACACCCAGGGAAACAATTAGCGCTAGTGTTTTTAGATGCCCAAAAAGTGTTCGATAACGTTTCCTGGCAATTTATGGTTCAACAATTACAAATAATGAATTTTGGAAAGAATTTTACAAATATGATAAAAACAATATATAGCAACCAGATAGCAAAAGTGATAGTGAATGGAGATTATACTGAGAGCTTTGAGATAAGAAAAGGTACGAGACAAGGGTGTCCACTATCTCCATTATTATTTATCTTTACTTTGGAAGTACTAAATAGAAGGATAAGACAGGACACAGAAATTAAAGGATTGAAAATAAAAGGTGAAACATATAAATTACAAGCATTTGCTGATGATTTAGTGTTTATCTTGGAAGAACCTTTAGAGATGATTTCTAAACTATGGGAAAAGATAGAAGAATATGGAAAAATGGCAGGACTAAAAATAAATAAAGAAAAAATATAAGTAATAGTAAAGAACTTCACAGGCAAAAACTAGAGAAAACAGAGGTACAAATAGTGAAAAAAATTAAATATTTAGGTATTCATCTTTCGGCTAAGTGTTCGTCAATAAAAGAAGACAATTATACAAAATTATTGAAGCAAATAAAGCTAGACTTGGAAAGATGGAAAAATCTGCAGCTGTCAATATTAGAAAGAATTGCTACAGTAAAAATGAATGTGTTGCCAAAGATTTTATTTCTATTTCAAACGATTCCGATAAAACTTGAGAGAAAATTCTTTCAAGATTTAAATTCATTGGTTTTAAACTTTATTTGGCAAGGGAAAAAAGCTAGAATTAAGATGAAAACATTACAAGATGCTAAGGAAAATGGAGGTTTTGGGTTGCCGGAATGGATGTTATATTACCAAGAATCTGTGTTAACATGGGTGTAAGAATGGATAACACTTTAGAAATAAAAGGTTACTGTATTTAGAGGGACATGATTTACAATTGGGGTGGCAAGCTTTCTTATGATATGGGAAAAACAGAGTCCATAAATACTTTCAAAATCATTTTATAAGAAGTGCCTTGTCAATAGTATGGGAAAAAATTAAAGCCAAAATATATTTAAAAATTCCAGGGTGGTTATCAATGATGGAGGCATTTATATATCCGAACTTGGTAGACTTTGAAAAAATATGGACATATAAAGATATTCTAGAGATTGATGGGAAATTAAAATCTAAACAAGAACTGGAAAATCAGGGAATTAACTTGTCCTGGTGGACACATTTACAGATACAAAGTAGATATGAAAAAGATGTAAAAATGTATGGATTTTATAAGGATCAAACTGTGTTTGATAAGATTTTGTTAACCTCAGATGAGAAATTAATCAAGAAAATGTATAACTTTTTGTTAATTTTGGATATGGAAAGTGAACAAGAGAAAGAAACAATGACAAGATGAGCAATTTTTTTGGCTATAATATAGAATTAGAAAAATGGCAAATGTTATGGGAGAGAAACTACAAATTAACAATGTCAACCTCATACAAAGAAAATCTGTCTAAAATGTTTTATAGATGGCATCTACTGCCAGCAAGTTTAGCAGAAATGTTTAAAAATATGTCAGATAGATGTTGGAAATGTAAACATAACATAGGCACGTATTATCACATTTGGTGGACATGTGGTAAGGCAAAGGCCTATTGGAGAAAGATATATATGTGGTTAGAAAAAATATTGGGTGAACAAGTGGATTTTAAACCTGAACTTTTTTTACTAGGTATTATGCCTGAAAAGACTAATAAGCAGAAATTATATTTAATCTTACACATTACTACAGCAGTGAGAATAATTTTTGGACAATACTGGAAGAATGAAGGACTGTCATCAGAAGAAGAAATAATCAGGAAAATATTGGAATGTGCAGAGATGGACAGATTAACTATGAGGCTGAAAGATAAAGAAGATACAGACTACTATCAAATTTGGAACCTATTTTATTCTTGGCTAGAGGAAAGAATGAAGGATTAGGAATTGAACATGTATTATTATAGCAAACTCCATACAACTTGTTGATTGGAAAAATTAACATATGTTGATGGGGAAAAAATCAATAAAATCTTTACTCAAAAAAAAAAAATAGTGCACAGCCCATATCTAGGGACACTACCAAGGGAGGTCGACTACTCAAAGAAGCCTGGCTTTCTGATGGTGACTCTATTAATCGCCATACAGAGCTTTTCCCGGCATACCAAACATTTAAGGTATGGGAACAACATCGGAATCCACAACAAAGGCAATTGGCACAACCCCCACGAAATCGGAGGGAAGGAAGAATGGAGGAGATAGCCCATCTATGTGACAAGGAACCTACAAGGGAAACAGAGAAGGAACAAGAAATACCCCCCTAGATACCCCAGATATACATCTTTTAACTTACCCAATGAAAAAGAGAAATAATGATCGGGGTGAACAACAAGGATGGCTGGATGACAACCCACGGGATACCCGCTCCACGATCCCTGCTAACATGAGGGGAGAGATGAGTTATTCTACCGACGTGAATAAGAAAGGAAAACAGATCAACGATGGAAAGCGATATTGTGGGACCTTGTATGCGTGCAAAAAGGGCAAAAGAACTGACGAACAGTGAAGGAGGATTGAGAAACCCAACATGTGATCAAACAACAAAGAACCTCAAGAGAAGGGGGACAACTAGAAGCGGTACAGCATATTCATGGACACCCATAGAGGAAAGCAGCGTCCCTGGCTGGAAGAACATATGCAGGAATGCAGCGACCAGAGATTGTGACGATAGGCGTCTGGATCCTCTTAATACACCCCCTCCCCCGAATGTATACAAGCACAGTCTAACCAAGGAAGGTCGGACAGACCCCGGAACAGAACTAGAAAGGATGACAGACGCAGGAGTAAGTGAGCAGAAACAGAGAGCGGTTAGATCCAGGAAAAAGTAAACAGCAACCTCGGAGGGCACTAGCATAGTAAAAAACATGGGCCGTTTAAGAAACCAGATAGAGAGAACTGATAGACCGGTAACTAGGTCAAGGGGCCGACTGCAGAACTGTCCAGCAGCATAAGAAAGACTCCCAGCAATCTTGCATTAAGCTCTGATGATGCTGGTAGTGTTGACCAACGAAAGGCTTAGCTTTTATATTAAGCAGTTTTGTTTTAGTACTATCCTGGTGTTCGGATTATTTTATGGTATGGATTTACCCAGGATTCATATTTTTAGTGTAGAGACCATTACAATAGAGCAGTATTGCTCCATGCAAGAAAATGGGAGAAACTAGCACGATGGATGTCCAGGAGTTACTGAAGGCTAACGTTTCTTCACGATTGCATCTGAGGAGACCTTCCCATTAAATCTCTGAGAAGGAGACCTATTATTGATTCTATGGAATGCCAAATGGCCGTCCACCAATTTCAACACCGCTCATTGCATGTTCTAAGCAACGACCATCACAGGCGGATAGACATTTGTAAGACATGGATCCAGGATTGTCATGAGCTCTGAAACATGGAATTGACGTAACAACATTTCATTGCACTTAACTGCCAGATTCATCAAGCCACTATGAGGGTAAGCTGCCAGACAACCACGACACTCCAACATAAGATGGAAACGTTACGGATGTTGGAAGACCGTGATTATAATAAGGGATTAGTCCATAACTTATCCTTCAAAGTATTGACCCGAGAACAGATTGCCCTGCTCGAATGGGATATAGGACATAACTTGGCAGATGCATGACCATTGGATTTTATGGCAGCATTGGAACCTGCCATACAACAGATTGGGGTGGGGGATGAGATTAAAAATTCTGTTAGACAAAGGGTCATAGGCTTGTTAATGCATCACAAACGGTGCCAGATATTATCCAGGGAAAAAAAAGAGGCTTTAGAGCAACTTATAAAAGATCATACCACGTCATTCTACCAGCGGATAAAGGCAGGGCAACGGTGGTTATGGATAAAACACAATACACCGATAAAGCCCTGGCATTACTCAGTGACACAACGGCGTATAAAGCCGTTACCGGAGACCCTATGACCACGCTTAAAAATAGTTTAAACAAACTTTGGATAATTTTAAACGCCATAAAATAATGAATGAAAACATCTTGAGAAAAATACACCCAGGAGATTCGGCCATGGCTAGATTCTATGGCCTACCAAAATGGCCTACCATTTTGTCTCATTCAAAAGCACACCAACCTCAGAGTTAGCCAAGTGGCTGAGTGGTCACATCAGCCATATGGTAGATGGTAACCAAACCACAGTGAGATCAGCTGGTGAATTTCTAGAAAAAGTCAAGCCCCTAAAGGTGGAGGGGGATGAAGTGATGGTATCTTTTGACGTCACCTTACTCTTTACCTCCATCCCGCAGGACTTGGCAGTCACGACCTTAAGAGACTGCCTTAATGAAATGAGACAAGGACGACACCAGGATTCCCTATGTACTGACGACCTAGTGAAGTTAACAACATTATGTTTAAAAACGTATTTCACCTTCCAAGGGACCACATACGAGCAGGACAAAGGAACACCTATGGGATCTCCTATTTCAAGCATAGTGGCAGAAGCCATTCTGCAGCGTTTTGAAACCATAGTGATGACCCAGTCCCACCCTAAATTTTGGGTCCGGTATGTAGATGATACGTTGTAATTATTAAGAAACAACATAAGGCTGGAGGCGCTAAGCTCGGTGCATCCAGACATCTTCTTTACAGCAGAGGAAGAGAACCAGGGTACTCTAGCCTTTCTGAGTGTGTTGGTCCATCGCCAACCGGATGGGACTCTACCTACAAAAGTATATCGTAAACCGACCCATACTAACAGGACCCTCCATTATGGGAGCAACCATCCAGTGGCCCATAAAATCAGCTGTGTAAGAACATTGTTCAAATGGATCGATTCACATTGTAGTACAACTAGGACCAAAATTGAAGAAAAGAATCACCTCTTTCGAACCTGCAAGTACAATGGTTACCCTATTGGATTCATTAGGAAGTACAGCAAATCATACAGATCCTGCAAAAACTTGCAAGAAACTGACAGGACGACAACACAAAATGTGCGTATCTCCCTCCCATACATTAATGGGGTATCAGAGGCAACAGCCAGACTACTGGCCCTTTCAGTATAAAAGTGGCCCATAAACCAGATCAAATTTTACGATCTAAGATCATGCACCCGAAAGATCCACTCCCCAATGAAGAAAAATCTTCGATAATTTATAAGATCAAGTGTAAGGACTGTTCCTATAATTATGTTGGGAAGACCACAAAAAGGTTAAAAACTAGGGTGCATGAGCATCTTTAATAACAGAATAATCGGAGAAGCCATTGAGATAGAAAAACGCCCACACAGCATGAACAAACAAGATGATACCTCCCGCCTACCAGCCATTTGGAAACCCGCCCTTATTGACAAACGAGTCCCTAACACAAAGAATGACACCAGATCCACACTCACAAAAGCCACACAGGATGTCACATCTACGCAAAAAGCAAACCCAAACCCACACCGATGATGAGGCATGACCACAAACCAGAAGCCAGACCACAGCTGCATCATTAGGCACTTTAAACCCCTCCAATCCATACATGAAGCAAACTGATACCCACCATGAAGATGAGGCACAACCACGAACGCGAAGCCAAACAATACCAATGCAGCTCACCATCTCACATCCCCGTGCAACTTAAACTAACCTGAGCACAACAAAGCCCCCACCCAAACAGAACACTCCCCCAACCAATCAGAGCACAGCCAACCCCCCATCCAATCAGAGCATAGCCAACCCCCCATCCAATCAGAGCACAGCCAAGCTCCTAACCAATCAGAACACACCTCCATCCAATCAGAACACAGCCAAGCTCTCATCCAATCAGTTCATACCCCCACTGGCAGTTAAAAGGAAGAAACAGTTACGATCACACATTGCTCTTAGAAGCACGAAGCCGAAAACACCAGCCTGAAGATGACGAATGAGACTTCGTTGAAACGTCGCCAAGACACTTCCAATTTTACGCGGGAGAAAACCTGAATAACCAAAGACCTACATACAAACACCCGCGAAAACCTCAGAAAACACACACACACACACGCACACACACACACACACACATATATATATACTGCCTAACATGCACACAGCCCATGCTCGAATCTCAGAAGGGTAAGTGTGGGTGAAGAGAGTTAAGAAACTCGAAATAGCTATCCCATTCTCCCTTAATTCTTTGTTAGCAATCCAAATTTTATTATATATATATATATATATATATATATATATATATATATATATATATATATATATATAAAAAGATAAAAACGAGCACCAGGAGGTAAAACAATTAAATGTTTAATAAATAAATAACCGAGCTTTCGATGGCTATATTGCTGCCATCATCGTCAGGGTGTTAAAAGCCAGAGGGTGGGGGAGCTCGTTTATAAGCACAAACGTTGCTACATCTCGGGGGTTTCGATTGATATATCACTCATGTCAGAAGTATTTCTGAGTTCTAAATTGCAGCATTACTACTTTGCCGGCTCTAGGCTGGGAGGCGAGCATTCCATGTCACTACGCACTAGAGTAACTGTGTAACTTGATCCTGCCACTCCTGTGCTCTGTCTGATGTGTCACTCTCAGGGGGCATGCTTGCGTGCTTCTTGGCCATGCCCTTCCGTGTGGGATGCACAGCAGTTCGTTGCATCTCTCCTGTTGTTTGGCGCCCCAACTCTCCCTTCGGAGGAAATTCCAACTGCGATCTTCCGTGCGCGAGTTTCCACCGTACCTTGGGAACGCGTGATGTGTAATGGGGCGGTTGCGTCTGTAAACGCAATGCGAGACGGAGGGGGACGGAGGAAGCGAACGTCGTACTACTTGGGAACGCGTGATGGGACCAATGGGGCGGTTGCAGTCTGTAGGTCGGACGCAATATCGAGGAGAGGGAGGGGGAAGGGAAGGAGTGTTCGGGGCATCCAGGGCACTAGGGGGTGGGTTGCTGTTGTCAACGAATTCTTCATTCATCAGTGGGTGCGCGCAGGAATTGCTAATAGCCGGGGGCAACAGCAACCCACCCCCTAGTGCCCTGGATGCCCCGAACACTCCTTCCCTTCCCCCTCCCTCTCCTCGATATTGCGTCCGACCTACAGACTGCAACCGCCCCATTAAGGGTCCCATCACGCGTTCCCAAGTAGTACGGTGGAAACGTGAGGGCGCACGCGCGAAGATCGCAGTTGGAATTTCCTCCGAAGGGAGAGTTGAATCGGACGCCAAACTAACAGGAACGGAGATCGCAACGAACTGCTGTGCATCCCACGCACGGAAGGGCGGTGGGTTGGGGGCTATAGGGGAAGATGGGAGCATGCATGGGGTAGCATGCCCCCTGAGAGTGACACATCAGACACGGGGGAGGAAGATAGCCAGATCTGGGATTTCTTCGCAGGATCGGTCTGCAGTTACACATGTTACTCTAGTGCGTAGTGACATGGAATGCTCGCCTCCCAGCCTAGGAGCCGCACGCAACAGAGAAGTAATCAGCTGCAAGAACTTAGAACTCAGAAATACTTCTGACATGAGTGATGAAAGGATCAATCGACCGGGCCCCATAACGAGGTCTATGAGCCGCGTGCAGGCACGTTTGTGCTTATAAACGAGCTCCCCCACCCTCTGGCTTTTAACACCCTGACGATGAGGGCAGCAATATAGCCATCGAAAGCTAGGTTATTTATTTATTAAACATTTAATTGTTTTACCTCCTGGTGCTCGTTTTTATCTTTTGAATATGTATACACCCAGGAGACTACGTTCCTCAATTTTTATGTTAATTTTTAATATATATATATATATATATATATATATATATGACAGTTTCAGCAAAAAAAGTGTAAATTCATGTCCACATATCAGGCATTCAGATTTCAGACATAAAATAAAGATACAGGAAGGTGTGTTAAAGTTACAACGGTAATGGAAAAAGTGACTTATGGCTGTGTTTCACACTTCCAACACCTGCAGTGATTCATTTAACAACTGGGCCAAGAAAGGCTGTAAAATGGGGCAAAATTCACTTAACAATTGTCTTGCTTAGCAACAAATTTTGGGCTCAATTGTGATCATAGTCTAAGGGCTACCAGTACCTCTGAAAAAGATTTCCTCATTTGGTATTGACACGCAGTTTGCCTGGGGTTGTTTATTATTTACTGGATATTTTCAAGAAAGATTAGACAGAGATCTCAGCTTAAAGTTCCAGCATTGAACAGGGGTTGGACTATGTGTCTCCTTCCATCTTCACAGGGCTGGTGGATATTCTCTCTGTCACACACACTGTTGTACACTTTGACTTCCCTTCCTTTTCATTCTGCTTAGTCTTCCTGTATTTTTTCAGCATGGGATGATGTGCCTGGGACTGAGACAAATATGCTCCTTAATTTACAGAAACAATTAATCATAGTCCAGTTTACATCCTCTGGAAAGTCTATTGTCTCATTTCTTTCTTGATCCAGACTAAATTTTATTGTAGCAAATGGAACATATTAGATCCTACAGCAGAGCTGAATTATATTACATGTTTTCTTTTTTGTTAGTCAGAGGATTTATACAGTTCATTTACATAGTTATTTTGAGAATGAGTAACATGCTGTTTACTTCTTATTTGCACTGGTAGAAATCAGCATAAGTTTAGTTATTTTTTAATATGTACAAATCAACATGTTGTGATGATTCCAAGTTACTGTAGGATTTTACAAGGATAAAAAAAAGCTGAGAAATTATCAAAAGCAGAACAGGAATAACAGACTTCAATTATTTTTGTTTTTATTGGATTTTTTTTCACACAGTATCTCAGAGATAGAACTAATTATCTACTGAATCCCAAAAGCTGTAGAAAGGTTATATGCATTACAGAAAGTTTTAACAATATTTGCTTATTTTGGGGTTGGCATGTGATGTGAATCATTGTGGTTTGCAGATTGTTGTAAACCATGATTATGGTACACAATGACACTATTTATCTCTTTTCAATATATATATGATGTTCTACATACAAAAATAAAAAGTACACTTTGTTATTACAAAGCCAGGATTCTAGCATCTAACTTTTAGACACAAACTTACTGGTATTAATTTATTGGGAATTACAACCAATCATCTGAAGATCTACCCTTCATTTATATCATGTTAAAAACTAGATAGTCTTAGTTTTTCTGGATCCATATTTTTATTCCTTTTTGGAAAACAGAGTCAATATTCATCTATCTCAGATTTTTCTGGAAACCTTATAAAAAGTTTGTAAACGTATACACATAGAAACTGTATAATTTGTGATTGAAGTTGATATTTTTGTACCAATAACACTTCTACTGGTTATACCTTTAATTACTATTTCAAATAACTTTAAAATATGACTCTCATAGAACTACCATATTGACATTAAGGGAATTTCTATGAAAAATACAGAAATCAGACATTGATTAATTATTATCAGTTATGATTTTAATTACTATCAAGATATCATTTAAATGTTTTTAAGTGTATCAGGATCATGCTAATGATCTGGCTGATACCAGGATACTACTTTTATTTGCAGAAGAAACACAACTGATCAACAACTACATCTGAAGAAGTATGGACTGCACAAACAACCAAGAAGCAAAATAGATACATTGGGTGGGATGAAATGGTAGAAAAATATGCAATATAATTAAACAGATTAGGTTTCATTTATATATTAGTACATTTTATAGAAAATTAATAAGAATATTTTTCAATATACTGCATGAAGCATTAATGTGAGAAAACAATAGCAAAGAATCTTACAATATATGGTGTATTATGGTGTAAGCTATTGTGGGATTTGGACTGTTTCAGAAGAGATATTTGATGAAATGGACTATAATCTGTTAAAATGTATAGCCCAATGAATTAGTCATCATGGTACTATAAAAATACGATAAAAATATTTTAAAACAATTAAATAGATTAAATGCATAAAAAGTAGCTTTATCAGATTTAATTATATTTATGCAATAAACCAGAATCATTCATAAAGTATGTAGCAATATTTTTATTTTAGATTTCCCCACACAGCCCCCTGAAGCAAGCCACTTATTTCAACATACAATGGCCACCTCTGGTACCGGAAAACCACTTAAGCACTGTAGGAGGTTTATTTTCCCAAAGAAGGAAGAGCTGGTGGTGATGACAGAATTCTGGGAACAGGATCAAATCAGAGTTTAATTTTAGGAAAGTATATGTGATAGTGTTTTGGCACATATATGTTCTAGCCTCATATGTGATTTTATGGGAAAATGTGAAGATGCAAGTCCATTGAAGAAATACAAATTGTCATAGTAAAGGGGACAGGTAAGACTCTGAATATTGAGCGTTTTAATCACGTTGTTTATACTTCATAAAATCCCCAAGTTTCCTGGAAAATATTGCTTTTTTTTTCTCCATATCTTATTTTGGCTCAAATGGAGGAAGGGAGAATACTGCTGTGTCCATGAACAGGAGTTTGAATTTTAAGTGACCCTGCTGCCTCTTCTCAGCTTAAATAATGATGTTCAACTGGGACAATTTAAAACAAACAATCACCACATAAAATCAATCCACATTCAGTTAATATAATTTGCGAAAGGCATGTAAAATATGATGCAACTAGATAAGGAAGTCAAATTTAAAAAAAAGGAAAGGCAATGATTGGGCAACAAATGAAAAGGTGATGAGCACATATTAAAGATAAGGGACCTGATGTCAACATCCTATCAAGACTGCAGAAATAGTTTGAAATCCCACTCAACACAAACTATACCCTACTTTCTGGAATATATTTTGATGTTATGTCTGTAGGCTTTGAGAGAGGAAACTATTTTTCTTTAAAAGACTGCGTGTTAGACAGAAAAGATACTGTCCTGTTTTCATGTTAGAGAAAAGGTTCTACTATTTCCATCTTATATTGTTCACATATAAAAGGTTTTACCACAGGTTGTCTTTTTAACAGTTCCACTTTTTCTTTCATCCTGCTCTTCCCTGAAACCTTTAGCTTATTTTCTATATATTGTGATAAAGAAAAAACATAGATGGGGTGGAAAGGTATTATACATTAGAGTCTTGTTTGCAATAAAAATGGACAATAATCAGGAAAAAAAGAGGACATAATAAGTGGAGGGAGTGGGATGAGGGAGGGACAGTATATGAAAGAGAGAATTTTGTATTCTGCTTCCTTCCTGAGTAATGATGATGGTGATGATGATGATGATATTGCAATACCAGGTGATGCACAAATTGAAGATAAATAGCTAGAAAAAAAATGACAAAATATTGTGATTTGCAAATTGAAGTTGAGCGATTGTGGAGGAAGAAATCAATGGTTGTAACAATAGTAATAGGAGCCCTTACAGCAATACCCAAAGGGCTGCCTAGATGCATGGAAACTTATTAGACCTGAATATCCTGACTTTGCAAACCCCCCCCCCCAAAAAAAACCCCACCCACTCGAAATTGCCTATACACTCAGACATACCTAAATAGCCCTTAGGTCCTTGGTTAGAAATTGAACTGTTAAGTTTTTACCAGTCCCAGACTGTGAATTGAATTGAAGATTAAATCAATAACAACAACAACAACAACAACAATAATAATAATACATGCACTCTATACCAGCCATGGGCATTTTACAGCCTGGAGGCCACATCCAGCCCATGAGCTGGCTTGTGGCATTGGGGGCAGAGCATCAGCAACATCAACGATGAGGTGGTGATGGCAGAGGGCAGGGGAGGCTGGGGTGGCGGTGCAATGGGGGAAGGGTGGCAACAGCAGCATTGGGGCTGGGAGATCTGTAGCAGGGGGAGGTGAGGTTGGCCCTCCGCAACAGTCCCAGTTTGTCATGTGGCACCTTGGGAAAATTAATTGCCACCCTTCCTCTATACACAGATATATATATATATTGACGAATAGAGAATTTGAATGTACTACCAGAAAAAGAGCCTATTTTTATTTATAGTAGGGCTACCATATCTGTAAAAATCCAGATGGCCACTAGATGGCATGGTTTTACAATCAGATCTGAAATCCCCATGAAAATAGGTGGAAAGAATGGAGATTAAATTAACACCTTTGCTCTTTGCTATTTATTTTTTAAAATCTTGTTAGGATTGATTAACATATGCATAGAAGAACTAAAGGGCTAGAATTAGTTAACTGTTTACTTGGTTTACCCAGTAAACCCTGCTCCTTTGTAATGAATCTGGTGAGAAGGTGAGGAAAAAGGTAAGAATATGCATAGGGCCATTGATAAAACATTATTCTCATACTACATCATGTAACTCTTGGAAGTGCTAAAAAGCTGCATATTAGATTTCCTTACTGAGAACCAGCTTTACTGAATTCAGAGTATTTACTATATAGGGGTGACAAGAAATAGAGTTAAGACAAAGTTTAAATGAAAAGCTACTATGCAGTATAACCTTTTTACTAACACTACTAAACAATTCTCTCAGATGCTGCAATTCTAGATTTTACCTGGGAGTAACTTTCATTGAATTCAGTGGGATATTTTTTTTTTCAAAAAAAAAAACGAATGACATTCCTTCTGTGGAAAGTTGATCAACCACAAGTTTATTTCTTCTGGCCAATAAAGCACTTGCATTAGGAAGTATTATACCTTTCTTAAATTGGATAAATTATTGTTACAGAGGGTGGTTCACCACTGAACCTAGGGACCAGATGAGCCCATTAATTGCTGTATACCTAGTGAGTGAATTTGAGAAACTTACTCATTCGTTTATTTAACCATGGTTTATTGAATTAGCTCAGTAGATCTACATAGTTCACACAAGAAATAGTATAGACTAACCTATATGTGTACATTACCATAAGACATAAATTAGTCAGATAACATTTTTTATCAGTACATTCTACTCATTCATTCTTTCTTGTGTAGGATGTAAGGAGCTAATATTTTCCAGAGCAGCTTACTTTACAGAGTGCAACTAATATCTGGTTTCTTGGTATCTGAGCTACTAGATTCACAATAGATTTTGGGGGTGGGGTTGTCTTCGAGTCAGACTTAGGTAAGTCTCTAGGCTTTTTTGCAACTTTTTCACAAGTGGTTTTCCATGGCCTTTTTATTCCTGGGCTGAGAATAACTGATTTGGTCCAAGGTTGCCAAGTTGACTTTGTGCATAAGGTGGGAATACTAACCGTATCCTGGTTTCTAGCCTGGTCCTTTAATCAGTACAGCAAATTGGCTCTCTATAGTTTAGTATAGATCCATTCATTATTAAAAATCTATTCATTATTATTGCCCCAATTACCTACAACTAACTACATAGGAAAATTTGTATTTTAAAAATTCTTTATTAGGTCAAGCCCTTTTTATGCAAATAGATGATTTCTTCCTGGTTTTTTGTTTGCTTCTCCTCTTTCTGTTTCAATCAGGTTGCTTCTGTAGAGCCATAAGTATCTGAAGAAATTTTTCTGGAAGCAGGTTGAGTTGCATAGTAGAAAGGCATTGTGCTTTGCATGTGAAACACTGGTTGTTGCATTGCTGTGCATTTCCCTTGGTTGTTTTTTGTGAATTAGTATCATTTTCCAAGACAAAAACACACAACATTATTGATTTTAGTAGATTACAATCTTTATACCTTTTTAAAAGAATACATGAGAAAATACTGATTTCTGAGCAGCTGCATGCCATATTGCCTATGAATCAAGGTTTGCTGTGGTGGCACAGTGGTTAGAATGCAGTAGTGCAGGCTACTTCTGCTGACTTCCGACTACCAGCAGTTTGGCAGTTCAGTTCTCATTGGCTAAAGGTTGACTCAGCCTTCCATCTTTCCGAGGTCAGTAAAATGAGGACCCAGATTGTTGGGGGCAGTAGGCTGACCCTGTAAACCACTTAGAGAGGGCTGTAAAGCACTGTGAAGTGGTATATAAGTCTAAATGCTATTGCTATTTGCTCAAAGACAGAGAAAGACATAGATAGTAAGCACAAGGAAAATATGCTGCTTTCCTGAATATTCACTTAAAAAATATACATATATACCACATATACTCAAAAACCTGAGGATAATTATCTGGGTTGTCACATTTAACAGGATTGCAAATTCAGAATGTAATTACTTTATTTTTTGTTTGTGCCTTCCTCCACCATGAGATCTGTACTCCTTTTTACATCATATAGTCTATCTAAGCATTCAGGTTTTCTTCAGTAATAAGTATAATTTCTATACGAAAGCAGATTTGTATTCACATTCTCAACTATCACACTTCCAATATCACCACAGCAATTCTTATATGGTTACCTATAAATATATTAAAGAATAAATGGCACAAAGTAGATCCTTGTGTTACTCCTTGTTCAACCTTGAACTTTTCATTAACCATTCCATTTGTTCTTGCTCATAGTCTACTAATATTACACTGATTGCGTTTAGCAACCAACCTTCAACTACGTACTCATGCATAACATTCCACAATTTAATAAACAATTTATAATACGCATAATAGGCATACGTACAATAAACATAATTTATCATGAATTCTTTTTAAATCAACAAAGGAATAATAATTTTTCTTTTACATTTGTGTACTTCTTAATGAATTGCTGAAGAGCAAAACTCTGGGTTGCTAGCCCCTTCGCTATAGCTCCCAAATTTTGCTCATGGTTATTCTTCATTTTCCCCCCATTAAAATTATTTCTCTTAAAAATTCACACTGGGCAAAAATGTTTTGTTGTGGAATAATGTCTAGAAATTAGCTCATTAGTACAATAATATGAGAGTACTGAAAAAAATGTAAAAATCCAATACTTTCAGAAAATGTTTTATTTTTCATATTGCATCACTGGTAAATATTTTCCTTTGTTTCTCTATTAGATGTATCTGGAAACTTTTTGGAACTCAAAAGATACTAACATAAATATTTTGATTAACTATATATCAAATTTGTATTTTAATAGATAATGTATACAACTACATTTGTATACAAAAGAAAATAATAAAATGCCCACCAAATAGAATGAGTAGATAACTAAAAAAGAATAGGAATTTCCTAACTCGTTCATTTAATTTCCAACTATGATATTGGATTCTTGATGGTGAGTCGAAATCTTCTTTTTTGTTGCTGGTGTTGAGGCTCAGCTACAATAATTGTCAGTTCCAGTGTTTGTTTATACAATCCCATTATCCTTTCTAGAGAAGCTTTTGATGGTGGCTTGTTGTCTGCATGATCCTCATTGGCTAGGGCTTTTAAAGTGTTATTCTGCTATGACTTCTGGTCAAACCTTTAAAATTTATTTGTTTAATTAGGCCTCATTTTCGTTTTAAAAAGCGGTTTCAAGTCAGGTGGGAGATGATTACTTTATTAAATTCATTGTTTCTGCTTCTATGTATGTATTATATATTGGTTAACAACATAGAGAGGATGGGATCACAGATAAGCTTGGGCATCCAGCAACTAAAAGCCAAGAAGGAAAAACACAGTCGTCACGATGAAGGATCAGTAGGCAAAACCAATAGTAGTTGGGAAGATGAATCCGCCACCCGTTTATCAGCTTTATATCTTACAGAGGGTATTTTGCCCAGTGGTGGGATTCAAATGTATGAACAACCAGTTCTCTGTGTGGATGCCGCTTCCAGAAGTCCTTTCTGGGCCTGGGCAACAAAAAATTAGCTACCAGTTCTGCCAAAGTGATGCGAACTGGCTGAATCCCACTGATTTTGCCCCTTTTATAGGTAAAATTGGTATAGATAAAGGTTATAAATATAAAATATTTCCAAACCGCTTCTGAAGCTACCACAGTTTATTCTTTGCCATAAGATATTGTGATGACTACTATTTTTGATGGAGATTAGATAAATGTATGGACTATAGGACTAAGCAATTTTCTGAGTACCCTAAATCCTGCTAGAACTACCAGGCTTACATTAATGGCATGTTTTATGAAGCTGATAGAAACTTTTGAATTTTAGAGATGGAGGAATTTTTGGTGGATACAGCTATTAATTATTCACTGAAATGTGGAGACAGCTTAATTGCTCCTAAGCATAGAATTCTTAAAATCCTGATTTATGCCCAGGCTAAAGGCCATTAAGGCCATGAGTTTAGGTTTAACATATATTTTTTTTCTTCTCAATCTATTTGCATCGTATGGTCTAATTCTTCTTTTACTATTTAACACTATATATTTCTTTTTCTCTCTCTTTCTACATTTATCTTTTATAAAATTTGCTAATTACAGTAAATTGTCTTTTAGGTTTTCCTTAGGAGATGCTCGCAGGCCCCTACATGAATCAGCAATATTGGTTGAAGACATTGTCCACACTCAACTGATTAATTTGGTAAGGTTTTTGTTGCTGTTGTTGTTGTTGAGGTTGAACAAGTGAAAACAGAAGATCAACAGTTTTAGTGAAATATCTGTATCTGATAAAGTGAGACCAGTGTAATGATATATAGCCCATTTTATGAATATCACTAACCAGTTAGGATAGGCAATCTCCATTTGCTACATTTCGGAACCCAGAAGTAAAGCTATCAGATATTACCCATTCCTGATGCCATGAGTGTGCAATACCTTTGCCTTGTTGTATTACGAAGTCTATACAACAACTGAGGAAAAAAAACTGAACCCAATATATATCTTCTTTCGGTGTTCTGAGGGAATTAAAGTATACAGAAAATGATGAGTGGATATATTTTTATTTAATAAAAAATAAAATTATGTCATGTTTGCATGCTCCAAATTTGAACATTGAAGACACACTGTGGAATGCATTTTTAAATATGGCTGCCATTATAGTTTGGTATGAAATCTATATTTAGCCTTAGATAATATTTTAAGTACTATAAAACAGTATTTTAAAAGTATTTTGCAGTTTTGTGAACTGCTTATAAATACTAATAAAGTTAAATATTTTTATTTATAAATGAATAATATGAGTTGTAATTGTGTGTTGCTCCTAGATTTGTTTAAAATGACCCATGTACTAAATTCATTATCAGAAATTAGCTGTCAGTTAACATGTGGCAAATACTGCTTAACTACTTTTAGAAAATTATTTGCTAATGTCACTTCTTGCCAGTAGGGCATCATAAAAAGTCCTTGTTTTATGTGATTATTTTAAAAAATAATTTTCTAAAATAATTTTCTAATATTTGGTTAGGAATTGGATCTTCAGTCTTAATAAACACCTGTCTTAGTCCAATAGTACAGAAGTCTGGAAGCACAGAAATTGAATAAAAAGCCATATTTTTCTTTGACAGAATATCAGAACATTAGGAATTGGAGTGGTGTGGTGGCGTAAAGGTAAAGACCATCACCTCCCACTTGGAAGGTTGAGAGTTCAGTCCTAGGCACTGGCAGATGGTTCTCTATCAGGGCTTAAAGAGAAAATATCTGCTGCGAACTTTGTGTAGGTGTCAGGAAAGGCATCTGGCCAGTAAACGCTTAGCTCCATTCAGTTGCCCCGACTCCACACCGAATAAAGGGATTAAAGGGTCATAAAAAGAAAGAAAAAAAAAACAGAGCATTAGGAAGTAGCATTAATTGTTATGTTACTATTTAACATAATAATGCAAGAAATAAGAATTTTATAAAAATGTGTGCTCTATAGCTAACAATAACTTTTAAAAATTTCAAATATCTTTAAATGTTCCTTTTAATGGAACATTAGTACAGATGGGAAATTTTTTTACCTAGTTATCTCCTGTCTTAGAAGGCATGGTCAAAATAGAATATAAATTCTGTTTAATACCAAATACATTTTATTGTTTAGTTGTATTATGAACCACACATATTTTATTAAATTATAACTTTACATGTTTTACTTTCTCTTTGTTCCTTGATTTATCACTGTTTAGATATGAGTGAACACTTGATACTTGCAAATGCATTTTTTTCTGTATTGCCACAAGAGATTAGTCAACAAGAAAATTTAGCTGATACTGCTTTTTCCTGAAGATAGCAGTTTACAATTTATAGCAGCTAACTAAAAAACCTCATTCCTTTCCATCTCCAAAATCAACAATTTCAAATTTGTTTGATAAGCTAAATCTTTGATAGGTAGATATTGTCCCTGATTCCAGATTGCATGAGGAAACTTTGTAGATTGGATACTCCCATCTCTGTGTCCCAAATATGAGTTCCAGAGAACTGAGAGATCTTCTGAAACAGACAGAGAGATGAATTGCTTAGTTTTCTAATAAAATAAATCTTTAAAAAAAAATTCTGGGTTTTATTTTTGAGACAGCTACTCTTACTTTCTTGTTGCAAATTTATTATAGATCAGGATTTGCACTTTGTAGCGACAGCTGTAGAAAACACTGGCTTTGCTCTTCTTTTGTCCAGTTAAGGCAGGGAAGAATCCTGGAATTTTATTTGAATACAAGCAAAATCAGTCTTATATGCTTTGTGTGTGCAAAACAACCTTTGACCCTTTCCCTCAAATTTAACTGTGAGTTTTAAGGGATTATGACCCTGAGTTTGAAAACTGCATATCAGATCATATCCATCCATCCATCCATCCATCCATCCATCCATCCATAAGGACTACTACTTCCTGATGCTGTGATAAAGTTGCATACAAATTCTCATCAAAGAACTGAAATTTGCTGGGCCTGAGAATGATTTAATGGGATAAAACAGGTGCATTATGCCTTGCAGAAACTGCATTTGTTTTGCTCTTTGTTTTGCTGGTAAATACAAACAATTATCCGGAGGGGGGGGGGAAAGGGGGAGGTGTTATGGAATGCCAAGTGCTCATTCTGACCTGTGCAGGAGAACAGAAATACTATAGGAGAATAAAACCATAATAAAAATAAAATTTAGAAGTTGCAGGTTATTTTAAAACTCAGTCACAAGTTTCTTGGATTTTCATAGCCCAAGCAGCAAGAGAGAGAACAGTCTTTCCTTTCTTGAATCTAAAGGTCATCACTGAATGTTTAAAATTCAAAGTGTTACCTATTTTTATGCATTGCTTTAAATTTATATTTTATTCTACAAAATAAAAATGACAATTTTTAAAAATTCTGCTAAGTTGTGGCTAACTTATGAAAGCAGTTTCAAGAGAAGGTGTGTATGTGAATAAGTGATGATGACTGTGAAATAAAAAGTTGGATACTAATGCTGATTTAGTAGCAATTCCGCATAAAACAACTATTTTTAAAAACTTGCCAATTTTAGTCTAAGCTAAAATTCTGCCAGACTACAATCCTTGTGCTAAGAAATCAGTTATATTTAAAGTAACATCAACATTTCTATTTTTTCAATAAATGATAATTCCACATGGACCATTTTGCATAGTCAAGGGTATTCCAACCACATATGCCCGTACCAGTCCCGTGTCAGTCCAGATAAATTAATCTGATCAGTAGCAATTACACGTTCCAAATTACCAACTGCAATACTCAAATCCGATGCCAGTTATTAAGGAACTTTTATAGAGTTACAGTTGGAATGGTCAGCTGCCATCTGAATATATCTTTGACAAGTATTGATGGAATAAATTAATGCCTAATGTTATAAGGTATTTTGATATATTTTAACAACCACTTCAGTGGCATTTAATAGAGAGAAATCATTGCGGCTTCTAATACTTATCTGATTTCAAGTGAACCTGATGGTTTGGGAATCAGTTTTCTAAGGAAGGTTGGCTTGTTAACAGTATTATGCAGTTACAAGTAAATGTGGTTACAGCTGGTTCTGGTTTTTTAGCTTATCCACCTGATTGGAAGCAACAGGGTTTTTTTCCCCTCATTTCTTACACTGACACCTAGTGTTCACTCTTTCCGTGCATTCTAATACTTAGCCCAATTTACTCATCTACTTAGAAGTAAACCAATGCAAACAGATATTTGGAAATGTAATCCATTTCATGCTATTAATGAGTTGCTGACAAGACAATACCTTCCTTAAAACATTTCTATCACAAATAATCAGAACAATTTGCTATTCTACAATGCATTCCTGTTAGCAATAAGTATAAGAGTTTTTATGCAGATATAAAAAAATGGTATAATCGGAGTTCCTGGAGGTTAGGCAAGAAGAAGTAAACACATTACTATCTATCAATGTGTAATTTTATTAAGAATTTTGTTCATAATATAAATTTTAATGCAAACTAAACTTACAGAAAGAAAAGAAAATAGAAGTAAAAAGTGCAAAGAAATAGAAAAAGAGAAGTGACTTTAAACATTCATCTCAACAAGTATAAAAAATTTAGTGATCTTCACTCTCTCTAAAGTTAGTTAGAAAAACGAAACATTTCCAGTTCTGCAGAAGTTTGCTGAGGGAAGGCTTTCTTGAAACCTTTCAAGGACATTCTAGCAGGTGTGTAGAAGATAGCAGACTGTTCTCATAAACAAAGAGAATTTGTTTACATGAGCTACGCGGACATCTGGGGGGTTTGGCTGGGAATGTCATTGTTATATGCTATGGTTAGATGCCTTGGGATTTTAGAATTAGTTTTCCTTTGTCTATACCACAGGTCGGCAACCTGCGGCTCCGGAGCTGCATGCGGCTCTTTGAGCCTTCTCCTGTGGCTCCCAGCCTCCTCTGTCATTTGCAGAGAGAGAGAGACAGAGACAAGAGAGAGGCACTTGCGCTTCCCTGCTTCTCTCTCTCTCTCTCTGTGTGTGTGTCTGTGTATGTTTGTGTGTGTGTGTGTGTAAAAGAGTGGACTCATGGTGTTCTCTGACAAGTTGAAAAGCTTTTTGGGCAGGGCTCCTCCCTTTGCTGCGTTTCTGCAGGAAGCAGGAAGGGCAGGAGAGAGCTAGCTAGCCCAGCTATGCTGACTCAGGAATTCTAGGAGTTGAAGTCCATGAGTCATAAAAGAGCCGAGGTTGCCTACCCTTGAGCTTGTTGGAGAACAGCTTGAAGCCAGCTTGCCAGGTGAGCAGAAGATTGGAGGGGGGGGGGAAAGAAAGAGAGAAAGAGAGAGAGAAAGGAAAGAGAGAGAGAGAGAGAGAGAGTGGGGGAAGAGGACTGGCAGACCAAGGGCAGAAAGAGAGAGAGGGAGAGGAAGAAAGAGACAGAGAGAGACCCTTTTTTTTTCAAAAAAGTTTTTATTTTCCAATTATCAATTACGTAAACAAAAAAGAAGAAATTTCACATTTAACAAGATAAAGTAAATACACCTAGATGTCGCCTGCCCACCCCCCCCGAAACTGCATCCGCCCTCTCTTGTACTCTCCCTTACTTCCCTCCTCCTTCTCCCTCCCCTCACCTCTCTCTCCCTTCCCCCTCTCCTCTCACCATCCTACTTCCTCCCAAGCCTTTCTCCTCCTCTCTCTCTCCCCTCCCCCTGTCCTCTCACCATCCTACTTCCTCCCTAACCTTTCTCCTCCTCTCTCATCCCTCTTCGGATACAGTACCGGGGAAATGCCCAAGCAACATCTCTCTCATAAGTTATCCCATTATCTTACTTTAATCCTATCATCTAACCTACCTACCCCCCCACCCCAACCCCCCTCCCTCCCAGTCCCAAAAAACCCACCCACCCCAACCTCCCCTCCCCCCCACTTCCCAGAGCTTGGCACAGGGTTTTCAAACATATTAAACAAAATCTACTTAACTTTAACTAATGCAAACTAAATCTAACTAAACCTATCCAACTATACAAATAAGAAAATCAATAAGTTACTTTAACTCAAATACAAAACAAATTTAAACAAATTAAAGAAAATCAACTATCAAAATCAAATAATGCCAAATTTAAAACAAAAATTATTCATAATCAAGACAATACTTTTAATGATATCTACTCTAATCAAAGTTTACACATTTTTTTTTCAAACATATTAAACAAAATCTACTTAACTTTAACTAATGCAAACTAAATCTAACTAAACTTATCCAACTATACAAATAACAAAATCAATACATTACTTCAACTCAAATACAAAACAAATTTAAACAAATTAAAGAAAATCAATTATCAAAATCAAATAATGCCAAATTTAAAACAAAAATTGTTCATAATCAAAATAATACTTTTAATCATCTCTACTCTAATCAAAGTTTACCCATTAAATCCCATATTTATTTTAACTTTAATACAAACTAAATCACAATAAGTAAAATGGAAATTATTCATCATCCAAACAATACTTTTAATCATATCTACTCTAATCATAATTTACCCATTAAATCCCATATTTGTTCTTCATATAATTTATCCACCTTCTCCACACCGAGATGTGTATTTCTTTTAAACAATATAAACTTAGCTCTTAACTCTTTCCCCCCCAGACCCAAATGAATGTAATACCCTTTTCTCCCAAATCAAAACCTTATAACATTCTTATCCACTTTTAATATATCATAAATACTCTCAAATATTAAATCACCAGATTAAAACCTATCAACTATTCTCTCGAACAGAAATCATAGTAGATACTCTCAGATATTAAATCCCTAGATTAAAGCCTATCAAGTCTTCTCCCAGGCAAAAGTCATAAATAACAAAAATTTAACAAAACTCCTTATAACAAGCCAGCTGATATTCCAACTTCTCCTTCTATTATCTGTTACTTAGAAGATGACGAAAAACCTTCTGCTGTTCCATTATTTTACTTCTAAAAACTGCACGAGTCATGCCCAATTTCTTTGATAAATCTTCTGTTGAAGAGGACTGCTGCAAAGGTACAACCTCCATATCTTCTTCAATCAGCTGCTCTTCTGGCTTTTCTTCCACCTTTATCTTACTTCTAAAAGGTCCACAAGTACTCAATTTCATTAATGAATCTTCTGTCAAAAAAGATTGTTGCAAAGGTTTAACCTGCGAATCTTCTATCAGTTGCTGTTCCAACTTTTCTTCTAATACCTCAGTTCTAAAAGCTGCGCGAGTCATGCCCAATTTCTTTGATGAATCTTCTGTTAAGGAGGACTGGTGCAAAGGTTCAACCTGCATATTTTTTCCAGTCAGCTGCTCTTCCAGCTTTTCTTCCACCTTTATTTTACTTCTAAAAGCTCCGCAAGTACTCAGTTTTATTAATGAATCTTCTGTCAAGAGAGATTGTTGCAAAGGTTTAACCTGCATATCTTCTATCAATTGCTCTTCCAACTTTTCTTCTAATATCTCAGCTGTAGGTAATAAAGAGCCCGCCTTCAAAACAGAAGTATAAAAATCCTTCGCTTTCAAAATTGTATCAAGTCTGTAGCGTGTCCCTGCATAATTCACCACCATTCCAGCCGGTATCTCCCATCTGAAACGAATCTGTCGCCTCTTAAGCTCATCAGCCAAAAAAGCAAAATGCTTTCTTACTTTAAGAATTCTTGAAGGTAGTTCTTTCAGAAGTATAACATCCTGGGCTGCAATTTGAAATCTCTGCTTGTAAAAGGCTTGTAAAATTTTATTACGAAGTGATCTACTAAAAAAATAAATAACCACATCTCGTGGCAGATTCCTCTGTCTTGCAACCCTTGAATTAACCCTAAAAACTTTTTCTGTCTCTCTCAATATTTCTTCAGGCTCGGATTCCAAAATAAGAGCTATATTCTTTACAACCACTTGTCTCAAATCTTCTTGATTATTTTCCTGCATTCCTCTTATTCTTAAAGCAAACTCCATACTTCTGTATTGTAACATAGTAATTTCATCCTGAATTATTTCCACCTTATTTTCTATTTTATCTTCCAATTTTTCAGAATTTTCTACAGCAACATCAATATGCTGATCCAAATGATCTATGTGATCAGCAAACTTCTGAAGCACAGACGCTATATCTTCTCTCAATTTCCTAAATTTATTTTCAATAATTTCACTTATCTCTTTTTCAATCCGTCGTACACTATTTTCCAAAGCATCCTGTAAGTCTTTAGGTAAAACTGCTGGTAAAGCTGAGAAAAGTGGTGGAAATTTAGACTCAACTTGCTGAGCTGTCTGCATTACCGAAGAGGAGATTGAGGCTTTAGAAACAAAAGCTCCAAAATGCTTTGAAGCCATCTTGGGAAAAAAAAAAACTCTTAAAATCTTATAAAACCTTTAACAAAGAGAGAGAGAGAAAAAAGAAGACAAAAGGAGGGAAAAAAACAAAAACAAAAGCCCCCTGTGTAAGTAAAAAAGAAGAAGAAGAAGAAAAAAAAGCTGTTACATTGTTTCAAATTAAAGTTCCGGTCCTTTCACTCTTAAAAACAACACCTCAGCGCCATTTTTCACCCCTCTCAAATAAGAAAAGAGAGAAGATGAAATCTTTTCCAGAGTTAAAGTCTCAAAATAATCACAGATATAATCTCCCTGGTCAGCTCTGTCTGCTTTAAATTTTACTCACAAGTTCATTTTGAAAGCAGATGTGTAAGCAGCGTCTAGCTTTGCCCCCCCAAAAAAATTAGAGCAAAGGCATCCTGGAATGTGGAGAACGCCTCAGACTCCGTGGGAGCTCTCACCCTCGACCTCCAAAGAAAAAAAAACTTTGGGGTCTCTCGGGGAGCCCTGCCACTATCCGAGGGAAACTCATCTCCTCCCCTTCGCCCAGGGAGAGAGATTCCAAGCCGCGAGACGGCTGTTGCTCGCTGTCTCAGCTGGCTTTGACACATTCCAGGGCGGACGGCTGAAAACAGCTGCCATCGCCGCCGCCGTCACAGGAAGCAATCAGAGAGAGAGACCCTTTTGACATCTAAAATGAAGATAACACTGCATATATCCTTTTTTACCTTTATGATACACACACACACATTTTAAAGGTAAAAAAGGATATATGCAGTGTTATCTTCATTTTAGATATCAAAAGGGTTTTGCGACTCCCAGGGTTTTGTTTTCGGTGGGAAACAGATCCAAGTGGCTCTTTGAGTGTTTTGGGTTGCCTACCCCTGGTCTATACCATGCCATGTATTCAATAAACCAGTACATTTTTCAGAAATGAAAGTAATCCTGGACTTTATTCGGATATTCGAGCTGGAGGTTGAAATCTTCTGCATTTCTTCTTTGTCCCATTACATCAAGCTCTTCAAGGTTTTAACAAGTCTCTTTTATAAATCCAATAGGAAAAAGTTATTCAGGTCATTTTCCAGGTTTGTCATTTATATTTCCTTTCTAAATTTTAAAAGCTCAGCTAGGGTTTTTTTTTTTTTTTTTTTTTTTTTTAGGTCCAATGAAATTTCCTTCAATAACTCATTTTTTGCCATGTCAGTTGTAAGTCTACTTTCAATACCATCTCTAACTTGTTAGATATTTTTTTTCTAAATCTGACATTTCTTCAATATCATCTTTTGGACATAGGAAAGCTCAAGGGGAAAAAAAGCTGTGTGGAGGGAAAAATTCTGAAATGGTTTAAGTTGAGGGATGCAACTGAAAGCATAAAATACAGTAGAATGTTTTCTTTTCAAACTTTTTTTTAAAGGAATATTTATTTTTAACTATTGTATTCTACTCACAAAGAGAAAGTAGGTATGACATGGGTTTTGTGAAACTTAGATTTGCCTTTTAGTGGGAAGTGTTGAAGTATAGGTATGAGAACAACAGACAATAGCCAGTGATTCTCATCTCTGGAATGGAGTGCAGAGCAGTGACTTTCCTGAAATTTTGGCAGATTGTATTCTTAGTATAAATAAAAGTATTCTCAAAGAAATTCTGAGCAAATTCTTCTTTAGGGTTTATTTGTAATTATCTGTAACTAACCAGGATTTGATTTATTTATTTGCAGTTGTATCTACTTCTATCCTTCTGTCTCTCAGAAGGAGAGAACAAATCCTGGCAGCTTCCTAACAATCTTCTTTTTTTTTAAAAAAAAAAACATTAACTCCACATATAGGAAATTATCAGAACACTATAAGGAAGACTGGATATTTATTTTCTAAGAATAGATACTAGCAACAGTATACATGGGTCACCATGTCACTTAAGAGTCCATAAAGTGTTCTCTGAGTTCATGAACTTTCTTTTTTCAGGGATGATTTAATCCTGTGTGTTCTTGTACAAGTAATCTTATTCATTGCCTACTATGACCATCATCTAATTAAAAACCTAGCTTAGTTCTTATCTAGTTTATAGGCAGTGATATAGAAACAAAGGCACTTTCCTAGTACGCATTGGTTGTGGACTTATTTGATTAAATGATGTCTTAATTTAAGAAATGAGCCAGCTTTTTTTCTTGCTGTGAGTGCCTATGCCTTTTGCAATACTGTGGCTTTGGGGCAGACTGTTCCCATATTGGTAGCCATTCTTCCCCTTCCCTCTCCGTCAAGTTCAAATGAATCATTCAGTTTCTAAACATGTCCAGTCTAGTGTGTTGGTCCTCAATTGAAGAGAAATGAAAAAAAAAACTTTTATGCAGTTTATCCCTACTTCTATTGGCTGGGCTGCTATGCACATGGAAAGAATTGCAAGAATCTGCAAATATCCCAGATTAACCTGGATTTTAAAGTAACATTCTTGTACATTGTTTAAGATTTATTTTCCTCTCTTTCTACTCCTACTCTAGCTTTTATAGTATCATGCATTCATGGTTAAAAATATTGGGGAAAGCACATTTTCTAATGATTTCATAAGCAATGTAGGAATGATGCATGTTTCTTTAATTTAATGAATATACCCTCCAGGAAATATCACATCAAGATGGTGGAAATATTCTCAGTAGTTTTAATGACTCTATACTAGAGTCATGCTGGCAAAAGTGTGCCAGGTCACAAATAAGGTCAAACTAAAAATAATGCATAGGAATAATGAAACTAAGAATAATGCACAACACAGGTTGGGGTCAGCTGCTGTGAGGGAAGCCTATATGAGAGACTGCCAGCCCAATCATGAAAAATACAGGGGCAGAACATATGTAATGAACCCTGTGAGTTAAAGATTTTTGATTGGCAGGGGCCCAGGAAGAGGGCCTTCTTTGCCATTGCAAAGTAGTAAGACCAACAGGACCAACCTTTTCTTTTGAATCTCAATAGGGATAAAAATGACAAAATCTTAACTCATTTCATTTGGTTAAACCCTAACTTATTTTAGAAAAAAAAAATCAAGCTTGATAAGCTAAGATGCACATCTTTGAAAATGTGGTTTGCATTGCATGCTGTTCTGTTAAAGAATGAAAAGTCAAGCTAATATTTGCCTGCAAAGATCTTGATGTGAAACTTCTTCTAAGGAACTCCTCCAAGTTTCATCAAGCAGAGGGACTAAGCATCAAGGTCTATGCCAAGGTGCTTATTTCACAGTATATTCTTTATGCATGATGTTCAGTTCCCATCTGGGCAGCTTGTATATAGCTAATGCAAAGGGAGCCCCTTGTAATCCAAATGGCAAGACTTTGAATTGATAGCACCCCACAGTTAAATGCAGTCTTCCATTCGTCCCCTTCCTTGATTCTCACGCGATAGTAAGCTTCCCTTTCTAGTTTAGAAAAAATTTTCCCTTTCGATAGGTGTGACAGCATGTCTTTCATGAGGGGCAGCGGGTATAGGTTGCTTTCACTGATTAGGGCCCTATAATCCACGCATATAAAGAGCCATCCTTCTTCTCTCTAAAAAGGACCGGGGCAGCCACTTTAGGCTTAGCTGGTTCAATGAAACCTCTCTCCAGGTTTTTTTTTATAAATCTTTCCAATGGAGTATAAAGTCCCCAGGCTTGAATGGTACAGTCTGTGGGTCGGTGGGGGGGAAGCTCATTCGCCCTCTCCTCACTGAAGACTTCAGCAAGGTCCCTATATTCCTCTGGTATTTCTGTTAATCTTTTTTCCTCTCCTATGGATGCTTTTTCTATTCTTGATTCTGGTAGCCTCTCTTGGGGTTTTAAGTCCATAGGGTCCCCCTTCGGGAATTTGATTTCTGTCGTCCTCCAATTTACCCAGGGGTTCCATTTTTTCAACCATTCCATCCCTAGAATCATTGGGCATTCCATACCTGGGGTCACACAAACGTTAAGTCCTCTTCATGGTTGCCCAGGGAGAGATGTATTGGCAAGTGGCTAGGGTAGCTGGCACCCCCCCTGCTATGGATCCATCTAGCTGGCCAAATGAGATTGGTTGTTCCAGTCTCCTGGATGGGATGCCCAGATTCCCCACTAGTGTTGGGCTAATGAGGCAGCGGGTGCAGCCAGAGTCTATTAAGGCTTTCACCTTCACAGCTTCGGGCATGGGGGGGATTAATATAGTCACTGTTTTGAAGATGGGTGTGATGCGTCCACTTACCAGGGGTTCGCCTTCCGAGCTGTCATCTGAGGCATCCACCGTCCCTGTGGTGTAGGCTGGAGTTCTTTCCCCTTGGTGAGCAGAGGTGGGGTTTTCTGCAATTTCCATCATTTTCATGGCTGTTTCTTTTGGCTTAGCTGAATACCCTCTGGGTTTGTTGATTGGGGATCTGTCTGGGTTGTGCTGGGGGGCCTTTGAGCGGCATTCTACAGCTCGATGCCCTTCTCTTCCGCACTTGAAACACCCCATCTGCTTCTTGGCTGTATCCGATGATTTCACCGGTTGGTGTGTCAGCTCAGGCGGGGGGCGGCTCCATTGTTTTCCTCGGCGATGCCTCTTCAATATGTCGATCTCTGCTTCCTCTGCCAAGACGTACCATTCCTCAAGTCGATGTGGGTCTCCTCGGGGCAGGCAAGCATCATATAGATCATAGTTTAGTCCGTCTTTGAAACGGCCAAGGAGGATGTCTTCTGGCCAATTCAGTTTGCTGGCAATGGCTCGGAATTCTTGTGTATACTCAGCCACTGGGCGTTTGCCCTGCCTCATCGTTGTTATTCTTTCACGGGCTTTGCGATCAGCCAGGGGGTCTTCAAATCGTCTTCTCAACGAGGACATGAAACGGTTGAAGTTACTGAGTTCTGGGGCATTGGAGTCATGCAGGTTCACCACCCAATCTGCAGCTGGTCCATCCAGGGCAGATTGCACGATCCGGATGCGGGCTTTGTCGCTGGGGATGTCCTGCCCATATTCCTCCATGTAGCTGAGGACTTGGGTTAGGAAAAACCCCAAGCGTGTTGGCTCCCCTTTGAATTTCACCTCCAACGGTGGACGTCTTGGAATGGATCGGTGCCTCCATTGTGGGTGGTAGTGTCTTCCGTCCAGATTTCCATCTGGGTCCGGTAGGGGGTGGGAGCTCCTGGATCAGTAAATGTCCCTGGGGTTGCAGGTTCCACGTCCCCCTCGGTGTCTCTCCCTTTGTGGCTCCAGGAACTGGGGCGGGCGTAGGGCTCAGGAATCTCCTCTCCTAGGGAGCTGAGAGTTCTCTTCATCAGGTCAATAGCTCTCTCTAGGATCCAGTCTGAGTACGGCATACAGCTTCCTCCCTCTTCACTTGCGTGCAGGGATTTCTCCATCTCCTGCTTCCATTCTGGTTGCTTGGTCCCCCGTCTCAGGGTCACTTTTCTTGATTCCTTTCCCCACTCGCTTTTCTTTCCAACGCCCATCGACCAGTGAGGCTTGTGGTCCTGTGTCTCCACCACTTCTTCTTCTGAGAAATCTGGCCTCTCGGATCCCAACATCTGGCAAGGTTCCAACTGGGTCAGCGGCTCTCTTTCCAGGGAGTTTTCTCCCTCTCTTGCTTCGTTGTCTGACATGGTAAATTTTTGCAAAATCCCCCGGCAAGGGTCTACCTTCCAGGTGGATTAATTTTGCAAGTCCTGTCTAATGTAAGGACCCACCCCACTTTGCATCTTAAGAAGACAGAACTCTTGGAATAGTTCTTCCAACAGGAATCCTTTATTAAGAGAAAATGGTTGCAGGCATGCTAGACAGGACTTGGGGTCCAAGCTCTCCCATCAAGGTTTAATTAAATACAATAGTTTCAAGTATCACAATTCCACCCCGTTTCTTCTTTCTTCCGTCTGGATGAGACTTCAGATAACTACATGAAAGGCAAATACTCTTCTTTGTTAATGCTAATGTTCTCTGGTGCTAACGCTTTGAGGTTACAATAGGTTACAATAAACACACATTCAGCATTCAGCTCTTTGAAGTCTACTGAAGGAAGTGAGGGCCATAAAGCCCCTTTGTTCTCCCCCTTCTCTCCCTCTTATGGCAGAATCCAAAGAAGGCAGAATTGGGAGTTTCTATATTTGATAATTAAAGATGAAATATGATTGGATTCTGACAGCATGTTTCTTTAATTTAATGAATATACCCTCCAGGAAATATCACATCAAGATGGTGGAAATATTCTCAGTAGTTTTAATGACTCTATACTAGAGTCATGCTGGCAAAAGTGTGCCAGGTCACAAATAAGGTCAAACTAAAAATAATGCATAGGAATAATGAAACTAAGAATAATGCACAACACAGGTTGGGGTCAGCTGCTGTGAGGGAAGCCTATATGAGAGACTGCCAGCCCAATCATGAAAAATACAGGGGCAGAACATATGTAATGAACCCTGTGAGTTAAAGATTTTTGATTGGCAGGGGCCCAGGAAGAGGGCCTTCTTTGCCATTGCAAAGTAGTAAGACCAACAGGACCAACCTTTTCTTTTGAATCTCAATAGGGATAAAAATGACAAAATCTTAACTCATTTCATTTGGTTAAACCCTAACTTATTTTAGAAAAAAAAAATCAAGCTTGATAAGCTAAGATGCACATCTTTGAAAATGTGGTTTGCATTGCAGCAAAAGTGCTAAAAATCTAATAGTTCTGTTAAAGAATGAAAAGTATTATTAGCAAGCTAATATTTGCTATTGTAGACTGCAAAGATCTTGATGTGAAACTTCTTTGGTCTACCTGTGAGGAACTCCTCCAAGTTTCATCAAGCAGAGGGACTAAGGGAAGTGTAGTAGAAGTTAACATCAAGGTCTATGCCAAGGTGCTTATTTCACAGTATATTCTTTATGATATTGAGCATGATGTTCAGTAAGAGCATCCCATCTGGATACTATTACCTGTAGGATGTGCAGCTTGTATATATCTTTTAGAGGTTAGTTTCTAATGTTAAACAAAGGGAGCTGATTAAAACCAGCTGTAAAACAATTTTCATAGTTTTTTTTTACAATGAGTATTGAATTACCTTGCATATGACTGTATGTCTGAACTAGAACTAAAATAAATCTTTGCTGACTTATTAAAATTAGTGTATTGTTTATTTAAAGCAGAACTAAATGTAGCACTTTACTGATTTGGCAGTGGAATTTACTTCTGCTGATATCTGTCTGTCTGTCTGTCTGTCTATCTATCTATCTATCTATCTATCTATCTATCTATCTATCTATCTATCTATCTATCTATTTATCTATCTATGAAATAATTGCTGATTTATTGGTGCAGTGTGCTTCAGAAAGCACATTTTAGTGGCCCCAGAAAATGTAAACATTGAAACAAAATCATATTCTTTTAAAAATTAACATGAAAGATGTATTAAATTCAACAGCGCAGACATGTCAAAGAAATGTTTAGTTACTGATTGTAACATTTTGTATGACATAGTCATCATAAAGGCTTGTATGAAGAAGTTACACTGAACTGTCACATATTTAAATATTGGTTTGTGGTTCATTTGCTTTGAAATCCCCTCCATCAAATTGCCATTTCTAATTAAATACAAATAGGTTTCTATGACATGGTTCATATCTAAAGCCTAATTTAAATAAGTAGATGTTTTCCAGGATTTTTCCCCAGTTCTACTACCTTTCATCCGAAGAATAGCATTTATATATGTACATTCATGCAAATTTATGAAACATTCCATATTTTAAATACATAGTTGATTGTGCTTACATTGATATTATTTATGATTCTGTTGTTATATTTAATACAATTAATAACCAATGCTAATTGCTGATGTCAGTTTTATGTTGCACTGAAAACTGGCATGCCAACAGCATTACAAGTATAAATTAGATAGTAAAATAAGCAAAGAAATGCAAAACCAATGGGATGATTATGAAGATATTTTTAAAGGAAAAGTTGCTTTTTCAAATGTTCTTTTCTCATAATCCTGATTTTTACCTTCTCCCTCTCTCAGCTGTTGCTTTTTTAATGTTAGGATGTGACTGGGGCAAAATACAGATGCATCCTTGGGAATTCTAACAGAGAAGACTAAAAATAAAGATACCTATACTTGTAGTTCCTATTTTAGGGATAGAGAGGTCAAAGTACAGTCCTCTGTATAAGAATTTAGTGACAGTTTTCTTACACTGGCTTAGATTTGTGCACTAAAACATCTACTTCTGAAATCTGAATTTAGGTACATGGGTTAATAAATATTATTTTGTTAGCATTTCAAGTCTACCTCAAAACGCACAAACATGCCATTATCTCTTAAATGTGTCTATTGAAACAAAACGTGACAAGTAAGATTCTCTAAGGAAAATATTTTGAAATTCAGAAAATGTTTTCAAAATGATTAACAATGTTGTTTGTAGTAAATGTTCTCTGAGAAAAATCATATTTTGCTTATAATACCATGTAAGGCAAATGGCCAAGGACATTGCTAATCTTTCATATAAACATTTCAGCTTTATTTTCATCCAATTGTATCTCATTTGGCAGTGTTTTTCACAATACTCTGTTCTGTTGTGCAAGTTCATTTGAAGGCAGTATTCTTAGATAAAAAATGGAATTTTTTTTGTATTAATGGTACACTGATCCAGTATTACAATGCAATTTTAGTATTCATTCTATGCTATAAGAATAAGTTTAAAACACTTTTAAACTGTGATAATCAGTTGCACGCTCTTTTCAAACAATGGGTGATACTGAATGTTTGTATTTGTACGCATAATACATTCATTCATTCATTCATGGGGAGAAGAGCTTATTTTTTTACCTTTTTATACTGCACTAATCAACTCTAGGTGATAATAATAAAAGAATAATCCTTAAAGGTGAATTTACCTGACTTGAACCAGCATAATGTAATTAAAACACAGTTACCTAATCACCATCAACTCAAAATCAATTCCTGCTTTAGAAAGGAGAAACTTTGAAGCTCTCTAGAATGCCAAGGCTGAAGGGATGAGCCACATCTCAACTATCAGCATGTTCCATATTATTGAGGCAGCTACTGAGAAGGCCTCCTTTCTGTGATCTGCAAATGCCCCTTCTACCTCAAGCAACCTCCCTTGAGGTTGGAAGAATCAGGTTTAACTATGGATGTTGTGGGTACTCCATCACTGGAGGTTTTCAAGAAGACAGCCATTTGTCTGAAATAGTTTAAGGTCCCCTGCTTGAGCAGGAGGTTGGACGAGAATACCTCCAACCTTATTATTCTATATTCTATTTTGATTAGGTGGTTCCTGATGTTTATTTGGTACTCTACTATAATTTAATAGTATTAGCCAATACTTTGAATTGGATCCTGAGGTTTACTGATATCAGTACAATGATTATATAATAGGTGTTATCCTGGTAGGATTCTGGACTTGCATCCTGTGCCAATTAATAGCTTGAGGTGTCTTCCAAGACAGTCCACATGGAGCATGCCACAGTAGTTATGCCATGCAGTGACAACAACATAAGCTCTCATCTCCAAAGCTTATAAGTGGCCTACAAGCCTAAGCCAAGTAAAAAATCCTCCTTCCATTGTTACTACAGCAGTAGCCATGATTCTGTGAGAAAGCTAAAGTCATGACCCTGATCTTTGTTTCATCTATTGCAAAATCCTGTGCGTCATCTTACTAGCATATAAGAAAAATACAACTCTTAAACAGTTGTGCTACTCTTTTTTATATATCGGAATATAAATTATTTTTTTTCTTTTGGCCAATACAGTATGTTTCCATGTTTGCTTTCAAATATGTTTATCAATTTAACTGCATTTTCTTTTTAAAAAAAAATGAAATATTACTAGCCCTACAGCTATGTTGTTAGTAATATTTTCTTTTAACTTTATTTTTCCAGAAAGTTTGGGTTTGCTTTAGTGACCAAACCTTCCTAGATACACATTTTCAACATGGGGATCTTTTGGTGTAGTTCATCCACGTATTTGATGCCACACCATGCTCAGAACCAAGGATTTATTCTCTATGTGTCTAAAAGCAACTTTTGATACATTTTTTAAAAAAAAATTGCCTGAAACAATAAAATGAACTTCTGGCTCCTGTGAGAAAGTCTCCATCTTGTCAGACTTCTTCTTCGTATTATATTCATGAAGACCTCAAGTTCTGAATCCAAGCTATATGTTATCTAGTCTGTCCAGGGTTATATATTTTTGATAATTAGAAATCAGAAAGGTTTATTATTTCACACATTACTATTGCTACTGGAAATATGCTTCTATCTGCTTTCTGAAAGGACAAGGTCATCACTATCAGGAAAACAGGTAGCTTATCTTTTTTGCATTTAATTTGGTACGGTAATATGTAATTTCCTTATATAAGCAATTATAGCATGGCGTTTTGAATAAATGCTACTTTCTACACTAACAAAGGAAGTATTTTCATAAGCTTATAATATAGCATGTAATTGCCATCTAACATGAGTTATAACTATCAGAAAGACATTTACTGACTGTCTCGAATAATGCAAACTTTGTCCTGTGTACACACTTCAAAAATGTTCTTTAATATCGGAAAACAAGGAAATAATATATCATTCATTGATCGTTTCTGGTACCTTAAATATGGTTTCAGGAAATACTATCTATATTTGTCCTTTTAAACAAAGTTAAGGCCAAACTTTGGCAGTTTCCTTATTTGATCTCTGCTCTTTGTATATATATATATTAGAATGTTTGTCAAAGATGCATTTCTTCTTGTTTAGAAATGTTCAGTTCAATGTGTCACATTGAGATATTTTACTATGTCTTTTTGACTCTGAAGGCCCCTGTTTATTAGATTGGAACATGAGGATTTGTTTGTAGTTCTCATCCTTTATAAATAACTGTTCCTAATTTTACCTGTTGGAAATGCCTTGTTCAAATTATTTTAAGTATGAGTAGTAGAATTGTTGTTCCTTAGAGAACTGTTCCACGCTTCAACCTCTATTAAAAGAAAGTGGAGAAATACACAAGCTTGAATGCTGAGGCATTATGCCACGCTTGGCTTCCATTTCCCACATCTGTTTGGGGTATGTTAATAGCATTTTGTAGGACAATTATAGGCTTATTCAGACATGAGTAAACACAGGGATGGGATAGAGCCAAATATCCCAATTATTTATTTATAATGTTATTTCTAAAATCTATAATCTAACATTTTTAACAGATATATTTAAATTTGAGATGTTAATTTCTATAATCTATCACTTATGGTACAGTGATACAATGTATCATTTCTAACAGCATATTATTTCTAATAATAGTATTATTTTTAACATAACACAAATAAAGTCACTCTCTTCGAGGTATTGATGAGTAAACGGAAGCTTCAGTAGCAAGAAGATATTTCTGCATTTCAGTAAGACAAACAGTACAAGTTGCTGCAGAGAGAAGAGTTTTGTTCATGCAAGTGTATCTCCATAGGCTACTATAATCATATCTTTATTATGGTCATAGACCAGCATAAGGAGTATGGGATATGGTCAATTAAAAAGCATAAAAGATGCACCAAACAAAAACTGATGCTGATCCCAAAAGAAAATTTGGACTTAACAAAAATCAATAATTATAGGCCAATATCGCTTTTAAATTCGGATTACAAAATATTTATGGCAATAATTGCGGGAAGACTAAAAAGATACCTAAACAAATTTATACACGTAGATCAAAATGGTTTCCTACCACGAAGGCAAATTCGAAACAATATGAGGACGATTTTGAATATTTTGGAGTACTACGAGATTCACAGTGAAAAATAAGTAGCTCTGATGGTTTTGGATGCACAAAAAGCCTTTGACAATGTAAATTGAAACTTCATGTTGAGGCAGTTAGGCTATATGGACTTTGACAGAAATTTTATAAACATATTCAGAACTATATACAATAAACAAGAGGCGAGAGTTATAATCAATGGAGAAGTGACACAAAGCTTCCAAATTAGAAAAGGTACAAGACAAGGGTGTCCGCTCTCGCCGTTAATGTTTATATTAACTCTCAAAGTACTGACTAGAATGATTCGAAAGGAAAGTCAAATTAGAGGCTTAAATATTAAGAAAGAAACCTACAAACTGCAAGCATTCACAGATGACCTCATATTTATCTTAGAGGAACCGCTACATTTGGGTATAAGATTGGTGGAAATATTAGAAGAATATGGAGAGGTAGCGGGACTGAAAATCAACAAAGATAAAACGAAAATGATAGTTAAAAATATGAATAGTACACAGAAAATTGACCTGGTGGAGAAAGTAAATATCCAAATAGTGAAGAAAGTTAAATACTTGGGAGTATAGCTAACAACAAGGTGTATTATAATCAAAGAAGATAACTATGTTAATTTAAACAATCAGATAAAGAAAGACTTAGAAAGATGGAAAAATTTGCAACTCTCCTTTATGGGGAGAATTGCAGCAGTAAAGATGAACATTTTACCTAAATTACTCTTTTTATTTCAGAATGACCCCATAAAATTAGAGAAAAAATATTTTGTAAATTTGAATAAAATAATATTGAAATTTATTTGGCAGGGGAAGAAATCTAGAATCAAATTAAAACTACTACAAGAAGCCAAAGAAAGAGGGGGATTCGGACTACCTGACTGGGAGCTGTACTACCAAGCTGCAATACTCAACTGGGTGCGGGATTGGATAAATTTAAAAAATAGAAGGCTATTAATGCTAGAGGGTCATGATTTACAATCTGGATGGCACACATACAATCTGGATGGCATTTCTGTGGGATAAGAGATATAACATTAATCAATACTTCCAGAGACACCATATTAGAGCAGCATTACTCAATGTGTGGATTAAAGTTAAACAACAGAACTATATAGAAACACCGGTATGGCTCTCAACACTGGAAGCGCTAATGCATCCAAATTTTATGAACTTGGGAAAAGTAGTTACGTACAGTGATATTCTAAATGAACAAGGGGAACTTAAATCCAGACAAGAATTAAAAGAAAACAGGGTACAATTGGAATGGTGGGTGTACCTGCAAGTTCAGTCACGTGATAAGAAAGACAAAAAGGAATGGGGTATATGGAGGAATCTGACAACACTAGATAAAATATTATTAGGAACGGAGGAGAAAGCAATCAAAAGAACATATAAATATTTATTGGAATATAAAATGGAAGAGGAACAGGTAAAAGAAGTGATGATAACATGGGCCCAAAATTTCGGATATAATATTGATTTAGACCAGTGGTTCTCAACCTGTGGGTTGGGACCCCATTTGGGGTCGAACGACCATTTCACGGGGGTTGCCAAACCACGCTGTCCGCCATTTTTTCCCTTTTCCCTAGCTGTCCTACTCCCTCTTATTGGTGGCCACATCCACTTGGGGGTCACCACAACATGGGGAACTGTATTATGGGGTCACAGCATTAGAAAGGTTGAGAACCGCTGATTTAGACAAATGGCAAATGTTATGGGAAAGAAATAGAAAGTTAACCTTGGCTACCTCATATAAAAAGAATCTGTACAAAAATGTTTTACAGGTGGCACTTCTCCCCAACAAGATTGGCAAAGATGAGAAAAGATATATCACCACAATGTTGGAAGTGCAAGAAAGTGTTAGGCACTTATTATCATATGTGGTGGACTTGTTCCAAAGCCAAAGAATTTTGGCGGCTAACAAAGACTTGGTTGGAGGAAATGTTGGGACTGAAGATAGATTCCAGACCAAAATTGTTTTTACTGGGAATGATAGATGGGAAATTTAACAAAGGAGAGAGATATCTAGTGTTGCATATCATAACAGCAGCAAGGTTGGTGTATGCCCAGAACTGGAAAAACGGAAATTCCCTGGTGGAGAGTGAACTAATTAATTTTTTTTTGATATGTGCAGAGATGGATAGATTATCCTTAGAAATTAAAGACAAGGATGTAACAGAGTATTATGAAGTTTGGGATAAGATGTACTATAGGTTAGACTCAAGGAGAAAAAGTCAGAACAGAGAAAGCTCGTCTAGAAGAGATAAAGTATAGATTTCCAACCTCAAAGTGAGCGTAAGATAGAGATCAGAAAGAATATGAAATAAGAATGAAAATGGAGGTTATGTTATAAATAGACATAAATATGTATGTAAATATATAAATATGTAAATAGTATAAAATGCAATATGTAAATGGTATAAAAGATCAATGACTAGGAAGATATATGGTATAGTATGTATGGCAAAATAACCTGTTTTTAAATGTTTACTTAATAAAAATTTGAAAAAAAAAAAAGACTGCCTTTTCCAGATGATACTAGTCAATCCTCTGCAATGTTCTCCATAGATATGAGTGAGGTCTCAGAGAGAGGCTTATCCAGGTCCTCCCCCCCCCCCAAGAACTTCTGGTGGCCAGAAGCTCAGCTTTCATTTTCTCATGAGTTCTCCTGGAAGATAGTTAAACAGAAACACTTCTGGAGGGCCTTCAAGTTATACTTTGCTGCCATATACTTTAGGGCTGACACAATGGTTATCCTTTCTGATGTTTTATTATCCTATTAATATTATTTGTTATTTATGTTATATTGACTTGGATTTTATTCTATGGTGTTTTAATTCCAATTTTAATTAAAGATTTTATTGGTGAAATGGAATACAGTTACAGAAATGCAATAATACAACAGAAGAGATGTGATAAAATACATTACAATAGACTAAAACAAAAATATGTATTTTGTTGTTTCAGCTTTTTTAGTTTTATTTGTGTAAGTAAACTGCTGTAAACCACATTTCTTTTCAGCAGGATGTAAATCTATAAATATGTATAAATATTTGGCCTGGTAGATGTGTAAGTGCAAACAAGGTTCAACTGTATGGCCATTAACTTCACTTCTGCTTTTCCTTCAGTGTTTCCCTCTTCTATTTGCCCATCCTGTCTTAGCCAACAGCAACATGGCCATTCCTGGCTGCTTGGACTGTCTAGTCTGGAGAAAGACTACAAACAGGTCACTCAATCAAATGCCACAAGTCAACAATCCAATAGTAGCAATCAGAAGCCTCCAAATCATAATGTTTTTTTGCTCAAAAAAGCTAAATAGTACATAGTAAAATTGCTCCAAACAATAAAACTGCTGATAAAACGTTAAAATGTTTTGCATATCCTTACTCTTCAGCAATTTTGGAGTCCTGGAAGGAGAATCCATTTTGATGTTATTGGATAACATCATTGGATTGAACTCAAAAATATAATAATGATTGCAACCGTTTTTTCCAATTCTTCACTGATTTTAAAAATTGTGATTAGAGCCTGAAATGTTATGTTTCAATCATGTCTTCAAAGTCTTAGGATGGCTTATGTCAGTGGTGGCGAACCTATGGCACAGGTGCCAGAGGCGGCACTGAGAGCCCTTTCTGTGGGCACGCGTGCTGTTGCCCCAGTCCTAGGCCTTCAGCTGGGTTTTATAAAATCTTTTCGCTTTAGGCCTCCACTGCCATGTGCAAAAAAAAAAAAAAAAAGATTCAATCAATCAGTCAATTTCAATTTCTTGCAGGGAAAAAAAAAATCTTGCAAAGTTGGAATTGATTGATTGAAGTTTTTAGTTCTACCCAGTCTGCATTACCACCGCAGCCATACCCAGCAATAGGCCACACCCAGCCAATTGGCCACACCCAGCCAATGGGCCACACCCATCCAGCACCCGACCATGCGTAAGTGGGTTTGGGGTTGCAGTTTGGGCACTCGGTCTCTAAAAGGTTTGCCATCACTGGCTTATGTTTTCTTTCTTACATACAAAATAGAAAAAAGTCCACAAGGAGCTCTTAGTCAAAATGATGTCGTGCAGGTGTTGTTCACATTTTTATTCATTTTGACAAAAAATTCATAATTTAGACATAATAATAATATAAAGTTGCAATCTGAGGTCTTGTGTTTATTTTTATGTTCTAAGCAAACCTAATAAAGATATAGTCAGGTGGTTTCCTTCCTTATTGTTTTAAACTATCTTGGACTATATTGTAATTAGAAATGATCGTTTTAATCCAGAAAGCAGATGAAACTGTTCTATTTCCTAATAGTTTTTTTTTCCAGTTGGAGTTCTTTCATTGAGCTACATATCTGTTTAACTACATACAGACCAATATGCATGTAACTTTGAGTTACACTCTAACGCAGCGTTACTCAACCCTTAGTAACTTTAAGATGTTTGTACTTTAACATGCTGCCGGATCCACCACGTTCGGATTAAGGTCTCACTGGTGTCCTGCCATTAGTAAACTGGGGAAGGGTGAGGGGAACAAATGGACAATAAAACTGTATACCACTATGGTGGGAAGTTGGGAGGGGGGATTGACAGTTGAGGAAGAACAGAGCGTTTTCGAATCTAGTTCTTGCCTGACATTGTCAAGGCTGTTGACCTGAGAATGGAATTTTATCAACCTAAACACCTCAGCTCTTCCCAAAACATATTGGCAGTGCCGGATTAGCTATACATTGATGGGACCATGGGGGGAGGGCTGGGGTAACCAAGGGGTTAGTTTTGTATTGATGTGTGGGAACTTTAAATTCCGCCTGACTCTACTTGCAGTCAGTATCTCTTGGTAAAAATACCTTTCGCTTCAGTCAAATGGAGTTGAGAGTTTTTCTTCCCTAAGGGATCAGACTGGGGCAGGTCTGACACATGCAAACTGAGGAATCCTGAGAGTGAGTTAAAGTTCTTAAAGTTGTTGAGGTTGAGGAACGCTACTCTGAAATCTTTTTATATCTGACAATACAGACAAATTTTCAACATTTGTGTTTGTAACAGTAAGTACTTTGTTCCATATACTATACATTTTCACTATTAAAAAAACTGATGTAAATTTGCTTAATTTTGGAGATGGGTTGGTTTGAAACATTTCAGAACTAAGAATGATCTTCTTTCTTATGTAAGAAAATAAGGTTACATCCTGCTCTTCTGGCTATGCTAAAAAAAAGATTGCAAATAAGAGTGTTTTGTTAGTTTCCTATTTCCCACAAAATCTGTGTAATATCATCTAATCTTTTAAACTGACTGGTACAGAACAGCATCCTGGAAGAGAAGCAAATAGACTTCAAGACAGAATAATTGATCCTTGATCAGTATTTCATTTTTTCAGTATTAAATAGGTATATATATTAGCCATCTGCATGCTCCGAGTTGCCTGTATTGATTTAAAAGGATCATTAATCATTTTCATCAAGTAGATATTATACCTTTGTAGTGCATTTTGTTTCTATTTCATGTCTAAGAGTAATTTAAGTGTCTTTAGATCATTTAACTGCTGGTTTTTATTTATTTATTTTAATGGAATTGGTTAATACACTTGGATATAATTGTATTAGCTTGAAGTAATGGTCAACCATTAACTTAGGTTATTACTGGATTGTGGCTCTATTCTGTTAAAATTGTCTTCTATTCAATAGAGGCTGACATAACATTAGCTGTTTTGTTCAAACAAAATTCTCTAAGTCCATACAAAATTTTAAAAAGATGTATTATATTAACAGCACACTAACATCAATTTTCTAAGCAATTATTAAATATATTGAGTAAATGCATGCCTTGATATAAGTCCACTGAGTTCATCCAAATTACACCAATGAGATATTCATCCCGTTCTTTGTATTATAATGTTACCCAGCTTTTCTGTATTTTATGCTGGAAACATAAGTACCTTGTGTCTCCTTAAACTAATCAGAATAAGAAGCTACTTTCCTCTGCCAAAAAAATAGAACTATCATTTTTCACATTCTTATATTTTCCAGTTCAGTTTTAAGTCAGATTATGTTACTATGACTTCTGAATTCCTGAAAATTCTCTCATCTTAGTAACTGCAAAAGCCCTCCTGAGCATTTCAAAGAAAAAAAACATGAAGCTTTTTAAAGCAGTATGTTTTGTGTTGTGCCTACCAGATACAGTTCACATTTTGTGTGCATGTGATTAGAGTTGGGGGGGAATGCAGTCCAGTATTATGATTTATTGACAAAATCTTTTTCCTGCTGAATACTTGCCAAAAGTAAAAACTACCTCCCCCCTGCATATTAGAAACAGCTACTGTTTTAACTGCTGAATAGTCCTATTTCAAATTACAGGAGAAGCAACATTAAATCTCACATTAATAATATCCTTCTTCAGCCAATATTACAGAGTAAAACTATTGCTAATATGGCATATGAAAGTTAAAATTTCTTCCATCTGTTCTCAGATATATGTGCGTGTGTATATTTATAAATGTAAGCTTTGTTATCTTATATTTCAAATGAAAAAAACAATGTAAAGTATTTTTCTAATTCTTTGGCCTGCATCTGTCACACTCCAGGGCTTCCAGAAACTATATGTTTATATATTTTTCTATATATGTAGTAATTTTGAGTATTATTTAATTTTTTAAAAAATAATTTTCTTTACTTATACAAACAACTTTATTTTGCTAGAGTGCTAAAAAGTCCAGTGGTATCATTATGACATATTTCTGAGAATACAAACAAAAAAGTACGCAATTGCTAGCTAGAGTTATGTCTATATGGACTTCTTCATAACCAGGCAAAGTTCATTTAAGTAAAGAAGAAAAAGATGGCAGAACTAGGAAAATAAATGTCAGTGTAGAAATTACCACCAAATTCAAGCATTAGGAAACCTAGAAGTAAAATAGAAAGAGCTGCAGAACCTTAGTTTAGCAGTAGATTGTTTGTAACATTTTTCAGTGCTTACTGTGTATGCCACCATATTAGGCGACCCGGCGCATAAGACGACCCCCGTCTTTGGCGCCGAGTCACATTCCTAGAACGTCGTCTTATACGTCGGAAACTACCAGTATTTCCGGCGTATAAGATGACTCGGCGTATAAGACGACCCCCATCTTTGGCGCCGATTTTAGTGTTTGCGGAAGTCGCCTTATACGCTGGCATATACGGTACTGTTTTACATAAATCTTATAAACACCAGTTCTTGACATGTGCCTTAAATCCCAAGGAAGTTCAGATTTTCGTTCTGGGTACCAAGGATCAATATGCATGATGGCTCTATTAGTTTTGTTTCTTCTGTTCATAGTAGATTAGTATAAAATTTTAGTATCACTTAATCCCTTCCGCTGACCCTTTTCTAATCCATTCATAGACGTTTGAAATGGAACATTACAATTTATAATGAAATCATCTTCCACTGAAATACAACTGAAGAAGAAGAGTTAGAGCATCAGTATCAGTTTCTGGACAAGATTCTTACCGTAGAAGGATTATGGTGAAGAATTACCAGTTTACAACAGTTGGCTTCTTCCCACTAATGATCAATACCAGCCATCACTAAGTTGTTTGATGCTTGTCATACCACCTGCCATTGCTAACCAGAAAAGAAAATTAAAATAACCAACAAGAAAAAATATAATAGGCAAACATCAGATTAGGTCCTAAACACTCCAGCAGCAGCTATTTCTATCTCTGTCTGTGAGATAGAAACAAATTAGAAACTGACACAACATACATACAGTTGCTATTCTCCTCCTCCTCCTCCTCCTCCTCCTCCTCCTGGGTACCTTGCTGCAAGATTTAAAACAGAACCAGTAATTTGAATTGTAAAGAGTATCTACTTTGCAATTTTTCATCTCAGAGTCAATATACAAGGGCAATTCGGAAATAAATCTCCATTTGGTTATCAATGACAGACACTCGCAGATACAGAACTTTTATTATACACATTAGAAAACATTACATTACTTTTTGACATAATCGCCATTCAAATTGAGGTCATATCGTCTTACAAGTAGTAGTCGCTCTGCGCCAAATCTGGGCTTTGGGGGGGTGATCAAAAACATCCCAACGGGACTGCTTCAAAAGTTCTTGGGTGCATCTAGTGGTGTGTGGGTGAGCATTATCGCGAACCAACACCACACCGGAAGGCAGCATGCCCTGATGCTTGTTATGAATGGCTCATCTGAGTTTTCATAACGTTTCACAGTAGACGTCTGAATTGATGGTCGAACCACACTCCATGAACTTCACTAGCAGTACTCCTTTGGCATCTTCACATTTGGCGGGATTTTCTATGGCACCACTTCCAGTGTGGTGTTGGTTCACGATAATGCTCACCCGCACACCGCCAGACACACCCAAGAACTTTTGAAGCAGTTTCATTGGGATATTTTTGTTCCCCCCCCCATAGCCCAGATTTGGTGCCGAGTGACTACTACTAAGGAATTTCAAACCCTGTAAGACATTATGACATGCCTCAAATTGAATGGCAATTATGTCAAAAATTAATGTAATGTTGTAGTTTTCTAATGTGTATAATAAAAGTTCTGTATTTGCGAGTGTCTGTCATTAATAACCAAACGGAGGTTTATTTCTGAATTGCCCTCGTAGCTTGACAGAGTTAATATAGATAACTGGTCTTGTTTAATCTAAGTAATTGATACATTGTTGGAATGAGTATGGTACTGAAAATTTTGGGTTCAGCAGAGTGAATACATACTAAACTTCAAAGGATGTTTTATATATATTAATATGCTGGTCCAGCAGGTTTTTGGCTTAATGAAAAAGGATTTGAGAAAAAAACCTTAGGGATCTAACATAGTAATGCATATTAGCAGCTATCCCTATCCTAATATTCAGGCAATACAAAAAGTTTTAAAAGGATAAATATTACTGTAGGAAATTAAGCTTGGAATGGAAGCGTATAAAAGAATTGCATTTATAGATAATGTAGCATCATGTTACATTTGGGTTTGAGCCTTTAATTATCCTCATAAAAGAAATGTCACTTGTAAGATAATATATAAAGTCTTGTTACCATAAAAAGTAATACCTCATTCAAGTTGAGTTCAACTCCTAATGACTTCATGGGTCCGTTTCTCAGCAATAGGACCTACTGTATATAGGTTGGTTTGCCTTATTTCCAACCTATCCAACAGCACTGGAATTTTCTGAAATTCTCCTCCAGATGTTCATCAGGTTTAACTGTCTTTATATTCCAAGTTGATTTAGAAAAGATTGATTGAAATAGCAATTTTCAAGATAAATTCAGCAAAATGAAAATCTTAAAGTGGCTGGTGAGGGTACAGATTGTAATTCTGCTGATATTTAAAATTACCTTAAATTCTAAATTTAGTTGATGTGTCATATATCTGCATTGTGAGGGTTTTTCCCCCCCTATAGTGCTAAGTCTACTTTAAATAAGTATAATTCTACAAAATATCACATTGCCATATCAGTTTTAATCTTCGTTTTTTATTCACAGTTGCAACAAGCCTCTGAAGTGTCTCAGATGAGAGGTGCTAGAGTAATCTCTGCAGAAGATCTCATTTTTTTGATGCGCAAAGATAAGGTACAATAGTATAAATTAACTGATGCTATAATCCGTGAATTAGTTTTTTTCTCTAGTTACCCAACATGAAACTTCAAAAATTACAATTCAGTCACCATCATACCAATAAAATACAGTTGCCCCTCCTATATCAAAAAGCCCCTTCTCCTACTCTTTATACCGAAGAGGACAAAAATAGTTATTTCATTCCCACCCCATATTTGTAATATATGCTCCAACTGTTTGTAATTGTGTTTTGCAATGTCACTTATCCTACTTACTTTAGAAGGAAGGTATAATTGCAAGTGGAGTTGAAAAATCTTAAAAGATATTAGTAAAAAGTATAAACTGCTTAACTTTCAAAATTCCCACTGAAACCTGTAATAATGGTATAACAACAAACTTTTATGGCTAAACCTTTTTTCTCAATAGCTGAAATTATGGTTCTAAATATGTTTCTGTGTCTGTGTATAGAAAGGAGCAGAGTAATAATTTTAGTCCAAAGAACGGGAGATGGGATATGCCAAGAATTTGGTGCACGCTACATAATACCCAGAGAAAATCAAGCTGACAATGTTTTTTTTAGGATTGTAAAACTGTTTAGAAATTGACTACTGTAGAAAAATTAAGATCAGCCTCACAGGGTAGGTTGGCCCATGAAACTTCTAGAGTACCCTGAGTTCAGCCAGTGGGAGACAGAATGAGTCAAGAGTTTCCTTCATGGAAAAGCCAGACACCCCAGCTCCACCTAAGGGTCATATGCTTCAAGTTTTGCAAATTGAAAAATGATTTTTTTTCCATTTGAGATATATGAAAGTTGTATGAAAATAATGTCAACTTTCCAAAGAGGCTGATTTTGTGGGAACATAGCAACACAGCTCTGCCCTCTGACTCATTACTTCCCCTAAATATTTACTACTTTATGCTCTTTCTCTCTCCCTCTCTCTTGCCCCACTCCAACTCATTTAGTTTAAAATGATTGAAGCTGATTTTATTAAGGCAAATAAGAGACCATTATAATCAAAGTTATAAAGGGAAATTGTCTGTAAGACTTTTCACCAAAATACAGGAGATATAGAGGTACAGTAGCTTTTCAAAAAGAAAAAAAAAGTAACACATACAAGCATTTTTAGAAGTGTAAAATCAGAGGAAAGAAATGTTCCCCAAGTGTCATTTCTCCTGTTGATTATTGACAGATCAGAAATATTAGGTCCTTATGATTAAGAAAAAGAGGGGAACAATCAATCAATCAATTTTATTACAGTCACAGACCAGCAAATAAAAGCATTAAAACAACAACAACAACAATAAATAAAAATAAAAGAATATTGTGATTAACAGTGGGCAGTTGAAGTTTGCCTAATTTTATATACAGCATAGCAAAGTTTGGCCACATTCAGGGAAACTACTTCATACTGATCTGATAACAGTAGTTGCATGTAAAAAGAATAATTATTATTTCCTGGACATTTTATTAGGTAAGATGTTATAAACTGAGTCAGTGAGTCCTTATAGAAGATGCAGTATAGCAGGACATGAGCTGTAGTTTCAGTGGCCCCTTTTCCATAGGAGCACAGTCTCAGCTCATATATTTTTTTTATCGGCCCTCCCAAACTGCTGTGGGAAATACATTGCAGCTTGCTAAGGCTAATGTGCTCCGCACTTTTAGGACAGCTATTTGATATAAATATCTTGTTACTTTAAAAGGGGGAGTTTGACTGCTCAAATGAACATTCTTGGGAAGAGCAGCCATCTTTTGGATTTCCAGATCTTTAATAATTGTTTAAGTGCACTAAATGCACAGTCATACCCTGTCATTGGAAACACTTCCCTGGAGAAACCAAGACACTGGAGTACTTGTGAGATGGTCCTGAACCATGCTGATTTGAAATTGTCTTCTATAAGGAGAGAACTTGAACCTATAGGGAAAAAGAGTAGTTTTAATGAATGGCAAAAATGTAAAGGTAAGAGGGGAACATATTGGAGTGATTAATAAATTGAAACGATACTAAACAACTAGCTTCCTGAAAGCACCCTGTGAGTGCTTGTCTTGTTTTGAGATAAATTCAACTATCACCAAATTTAAGACATTGAAATAAAAGTGCTTGACTACAGCATGCTATTCTCATAGACTTTTATTCACACACCTTTTCTCTTTCTGAAGTAAAACAAAAAAGGAATTTAGATCCAAACTTCCTTATTTCCCAGTCTGGTCTGCTTATTGAACTGGCAAAGTAAGGTTTACCTGAATGAAAAGTATAATGAACACAAGAAAAAACTAATGTTGAAATATATCTGCACACAAGATACACTTGATTTGATATGCATTGTCAGACTTATGCTTGGAATTTCAGTTAACGTGAGTTTTTGCTGAATTCTACATTCTGTTCTGTAGAATAAGTATTGTCAATCTATGCATATAAATATGGATATATAATCTAAGATTGCAGTTACAATGCTTCAAATTTCTCCTTGAATTTTTAATGTTAGTAGGCAGTGTCTATGTCCATTTTTTTCTTAACTAGAAAAAACTTCGAAGATTACTTAAATACATGTTTTTCCGAGATTACAAATCTAAAGTTGTCAAAGGCATTGATGAAGATGATCTTCTTGAAGGTATGAGGCTTCCAGAAAACTTGTCTTTCTATGGGGAATATTCAACATATGTATCTATAGCACCAAATGGAAATATATTCCTCTTCTAGCTAGCTTTAGACATTCAAAAATAGTACTTAGTGGGAAACTTCATTTAAACCAGGGCTTTTCCATTCCAGTTACTTATAAAAGTACAGAGTGTTAGTCCATCAAACATTTGATAACCAGAACTGTTAATATCAAGAATTAAGTTTAGCTAAAGAACTGGTGCTGATTTATAGTCTTCTTAATTTTACAATTTGCATTTTCAAATTAATTTGAACTATAATTGAATTAATTTATTACAAAAATATTGTCAGCATCATTCTTTAAATTTGTCTAAAATTAAGATGAATGTTTGGTAAATATTTTTTTTTCATTTTAATTAGTTACTAGATATGTAATCACTGCAATTTGGTTGCATTTTCCCTAAAATTTGCTTCTATGGAATTTCCAGATATCTGGGATCTATTTTAAAATCCTAGTGCGAATGCAAATGGATTTGCAAAGGGACAATATGAGACAATGACCTTATCTTAATAAGGTCTTAATAGGGTCTTAATAATTGGGAGAGAGGAAGAAAGCAAAACAAACAACCCTCCCTCTCTCTAACCCCCTTTTTTGTATCAAGACAGCTGTCTATTTTCCTCCTCTGGTCTCTTTCAGACAAATTCAGTAGCAGCACTAACAAACGTCAGAAATCTGCTCAAGACTTTCTTATTTCTATTGATCAGACTGGGGAGCTCTTGGCCTTGTTTGAAGATGATGAGATAGATGATGTAAAGCAAGAGAGAATGGAGGTAAATTCTACCCTTTTTTCTAAACAAAGTATGAAAACTATTTACTTTACAAAATTAGATTAAATTAAATTAAATTAAATTCATTTAGTCCAATCCCTTGCTTTATAGGAGAATTCTTCATGCAGAGCATTCATCCACATATAATACTGACCTTCTTAAGATACAGTAAATGTGAGATCAATGTGAAAATTCTTTGGCCAGGCAAATACATGCTAAAGGAAAAGGCAAAACAATAAACATAGATTCCAAGCCACAAATATATTATTGTGCAGGATTCATGAAGTAAACACTTATAAAAGATTTCCATCAGTATTTTGGAGTTCCTTCCCATGTTTTCATCATTTTTAATTTTTACATGTTAAACTTTATGAGGCTACTTCTAGGATAAATCAGACAAATATTAAGGGGGGAAAAACTTACTGAAACTTAGAAAAAGTTATTCTGAATGCTATGACTAAGTAACTGTTAGTTACCATTTGGTTTTTAATCTGTCTACTTTTAAGCAGGCAGATCAAAACTAGCAAGGTGAGTCTAGCAAGGAGAAAACTGCAAGACTGAATGGTAATAATGACTCAGACTACAGAGGGTGAGGAAAGGAGAGGAGAGCCAGGTGACAAGCAATACCATCTTGTCAGGATTAGCAGAACAAGGCAAAGGAGACAGGAGACTGTATGTTGCATGGTACGTTACCAGCATCGCTGAAGTTTCTCCCATATAAATACTAAATAAATATCCTTCTATCTGAGTCGGAAATGTTTCATACAAATGCCCTACCTTCACTTTTAAGATCAGTACAAGACTAGCATTTTTCAGGCATGTCTAGGTGTTAGTTAATTTACTGATTAGTCAATTGATCATGTCAAGATAAATCACAGCATCAACTAACAAAAGGATAAAATAATTATAAGTTTTCTGAATAAATAAATAAATATACCAAATTACAGAGCAATGTATATAATATATATTCAGAAGTATATTCTGGAACAGCAGCCCCCAACCTTTGGATGCCAGGGACCAGCTCCATGGAGGGTGGTTTTTCCGCATACCAGGTGGCATGGTTTCACGTGCTGCCTGAATCCTGTGTGTGCATGGATGGGGCTTCACTTGCTTGCGCGGCCCAGTTCCTGGTAGGCCGCAGAATGGTGCCAGTCCACAGCCTGGAGGTTGGGGACCCCTGTTCTAGAAGACTTGCAAGGTCCCTTCCATTTCTGTTATCCTGTTATACTGATAAGGACATCACCTTTACACATGACTCCAATTTTTCCTATGTAACAAACTCTCAACTGAACACTTTAATATAAGAGAAGGAAGTAGAATAATTGGTTGTTGCAGTTCCAAAAGGTTGATTTATGCATAGGTTCTAAATACAAGGTTCTAATCAATCTTTATTATAGTGATGGACTAGCACTGAAGGTTCTAAATAAAAGACCGTTGCTGGGGCATATAATTGGCATTCAAATAAGATATGTGCAATGTCTTCTATTCTTGTAAATGTATCATATGGCATTATTTCTATTGTAATATTCGAGATTATTTTTCATGATCCCTCATGAAATTATATGGATATGGTATATTCATGGCTACCAAAAAAGGCTAGGAGAAGTAAATTTTCAATGTAGCTATGCATATATGAGCTAAGATATGTGAAATGTTTAGAAACAATGATTGTCTGATTTTATAACCTCTGAAAGTTGCTATTTCAGCCGCAGTGCAATGTGTTTAAAATAAAATTGGAGTAAATTAGCTAGACTTTATCTTTAAATTAAGCACTTTTTGTTTTTATGTTGATATTGGCCTTCCAAATTATTTCTTGAATGTTTTCGGCTTCGTCTACATCAGTGTTTCTCAACCTTGACAATTTTAAGGCATGTGGACTTCAACTCCCAATGCTGGCTGTGGAATTCTGGGAGTTGAAGTCCACATGCCTTAAAATTGTCAAGGTTGAGAAACACTGATCTACATGTTCATGTAAACTATTGCTGTACAGTTTGATGTATAGAGATATACATTTTTGTATTGTTAATCTGTACAATTCTCCTAAGTCTAGGATTTTTGTAAAATATTTTAAGAATTTTTCTCAACTAAGCAAAAGAAAAAAATATTTAATGCACAACAAATAGAAAATAAATATTTTATATAGATTGGGACATAAGGAGTATGAGGATCATCTATATTAAAATATGTTGTTTTGGATGACCAATCTTTCTAATAAGTATATTGGCCGGATGACCTACTGGTTACTATGTTGCATCTACAGTAGCAAACTGAAAAGATAAAGAGATGCTATATGTGTGATGAATTTATGTTATTGCAAACAATTTATTTTCATAACAACATTGCTCTTTTCAAAAAACAAATAAGACTCTTATCCCAAACATAATTATCTAGGAGTCCAGTTGAACTGAGTACAAATGCATAATTACTTTCTAAGAATCATAAGACAGTAGTTTTCAGTTTCTGCATTATGTTTGATTTGTGACAAAGGCAACCCTCACTTGGAGACTTTATATATTGTTCCTTTTTCCAGTGGATGAAGATGAATGGCAACATCTGCAAAGCAAAAGTTTCTATCAAGCTAGCCATATGTTCAGCACAATGATATCTAAATGTATATAGCTTTCCTGGCCCCTAGGCTAATTTGTATAGGTGCCAAATCTGTCTCTGAATTCTGGGAAGTACTAGTTAAAATCTTCACAGCATAATTTTTCCTCCCTACTTTTTTCTTTTGTAACCTCAAGGGTCACTATATAGCTTTGTTCATTCTTATTGACATATTTGCATTCAGTTTTCCTCTTAAATTTTTAACAGAAATTTTAATTTTCTGTGTGGACATATACACATTCTACACATATTAGTTATTTGCTTCTCTCTCTGCTTTTTTGTTTCTTAGACATATAACATAGTAATAGTTATTAACCATACATAGTAAAAGATCTAATAGTAGCTTGATACTTGTTATATCTAATTAATGGGATTTAAATTTCCTGAGAGAACATTTGAAACTGTCTCATTATGGTCTCTTCATGATATCTCTGTTGAGATTCTAAGCAACAGGTGCCCCATTGGTCAATTTTTGTGAGATATTTCCTTATCTAAACAGAGAAACAGAATGACTATGGGTGGGCAAAAATGCAGTGGGAATGCAAGTGAAACTTCCTGCTGGCTTCTCCATTGAGTTTTCTTTTGGGAAGCTGGCAGGGAACATCAGAAATCCATCCATCCTTCCTTCCTTCCTTCCTTCCTTCCTTCCTTCCTTCCTTCCTTCCTTCCTTCCTTCCTTCCTTCCTTCCTTCCTTCTTCCCTCTCTCATTCCTCCCTCCCCTCCCTCCCTCCCCTCCCCTCTCCTCATTTGATCACAGGATGGTTCAGTAGTTGTCAATACAGGTCAATTGCCAAGTACTCAAATCAAGATTGTGGGAATGCTGCAATGGCCAGAACATTGAGTTTGAACTTTGAGTATTCAGTGCCTTTGTAATTTTGAACAGTCAGTGAGCAAGTAATCAGTAAACAAAGACTATCTATAATCACTTTTAAGAAATCATAAACTGTTGTGAGCTGTCACATTCCTTCTTTTCTTTCCTTCTTATCACACATTTGCCTCAAAAGTCGTGATGTACATTGAGGTTATTAACTGGGCTGTCAGCTAGGCTAATTTTAGATTGCCTCAGCTTTAATGTTAAGAACCAAAGTATGCTAATAATAATCTTAATAATGTAATGGTTGCCACTTCCTACTAATTAATGAAGGGAAAAGATTTTAAAATATTTTGTGGACTCTTTTTACATTGGAGCAAATATACTGTTGTCTCTAAATTCACCACTAGGAGCATTTCTGAAGTTCTGAATGTATGTGATGAGCACATTTCAGAAAATAGTTCCTGTTCTATGCATGGTGGCATTTTCAAGATTCCAATTTGGACAGAAGACTGTGCATAGAGTTCTATACCTGGAGATATAATTAGATATGGAATCAGGACAGCACTGCAGCAACTTAACAGTGGAAGGAGGCCTACATTAAATTATTTATCTTTAGGAGTTTTCTGTAAAATTAACCGTTGGAAATCTTACATAAACTATGAAATGAAAATTAGCTTTTGCTGGTTTTATTTTGATACGTTTCCTTGTTTGTACAATATGTTATTCTTACCAAGAAGAAAGGCAAAATCAGAAGGAAAATTGAAATCTAGATATAACAGAGAAATCAAGCTTTATCATTTATGTACATTTGCTATAATGTAATGTTACTATTCTGTCATTCATGGATTAACATTACATGTATAAAAAAGCAAATTATGGATAAAACTGGGTTTCTTCCTAGCTAAAGTTCGCAAATCCAATCTTAACACACTTGATCATGGTGCAGATATAATTCTAAACTATAATTAAATTAAAAAGAGAGAGACAAGGAAATTCTACTAAATAATATGGTATGAACTCTTAAATGTGAGAGAAACAAAAGTAGAATAAAGTTGTTCTGTTAAATTTGGAATCTTAAAATTGACTAGAAAATGGAAAAACTGCATTCCATTTTCTCAGGGATCACATGGACAATGAGGTGTTTTATTATTTTGGACCATTTAATAATCTTTTGGCCTAGACTCTTTAAAAATACTGTAGACATTTAAAACAATGCAGGAAATATATTCCATTCCCTTAAAAAAGTGGTAATTAGTGCATAAAGAAGTATAGAATATCTTATTTGCCATGTTTAGTATAGTTTCTGCATGTTAAGTCTTGGAGTAAGTCCAGTGTGTTCTTTAAAATCTTTAACAACCTCCTTTAAAGAATTAGTGTACTTAAATCATGAACTGTGATCTAAAGGCTATGTTCCTTTAGGTATCAATTACTTCAGAAATGTGTGGTTATCTTGGTTTGGCCAGCTGCAAATGGTTTTATTTCCACTTTGCCCTGGGCCAAAAACATGCTAAGTTGTCCAAAGCAAATGATAAACATGGATTTCTGATGTCATTATGGCCCAAACAGGATATGATTGTTTGGCGGTATGGTTTCAGTTATGATGAGTTATACAGAAAACGAATATTGTTTACTCTGCATTTTTAAATTGTCTTTGTGAAATTTTAATTTAAAATTACAGTTTCCTCCCTTTTTTTATTTCCAAGGAAGATTTTTACATACAAACATACATACATACATACATACATTCCCGCATTCATATTCTGCTCACCTAATAGGTGTTCTGTGTCTTCTTCAATCTTGGGTCTTCTATCAGAGGCCTAAAAGTAGAGGATTCTGTGCAGGATCTGTTGGAACCACTCTCCCAGCTTAGGAGTCACAACCTAAGTGCTCCTATCACTGTTGGGATTATTTTGGCCTTTATTTTCCCCACACAGAGAGACATATTTGTGTCACTAGTAAAATAATCTAAACTGTGGTGACTGTTATGTGGTATATTTAAACTGCGGTTTATTAATTTATTATTAATGATACAAAGTGAATTTACTTAGATTGAAAAAAAACTAGCTTAATCAGTTACGTACTAGGGATACTATGCATAGATCATTATAACGTATCCTTTCTGACAGTTAAATGTTCTGATCTAAACTTGAAAATGTATATAAATGAAGAAAATGAAAATGTAATATAAAAGGAGTCCTTTAAAGTTCCTTGCTTTAACTTAATAGTATATCCCATTGGTTTAAATTGTAAATGTCAGTGCCGTTGTGTCTAAAGTAAAGTATACGAAAATGCTGTCTGGTTGGGTGTCTGGTTTGGCCATCAAACTGCTGTCTGGTTTGGTGGCAGCAATGCCTCAGATAGAAAGTCATACAGAGAAAGGTAAGGACAACCCAAAAGATCGTAGGAAGCTTGCTCCCTGGTATTCAGGATGCTGTTTATAAGTGATATGTGCTTAGAGCTCAAAGCATTGTTAGAGACCCCACACATCTACTTTACAGTCTGTTTCTGTTGCTCCCCTCTGGGAGGAGGTTTCCAAGTATTTCTAGCAGAACTACCCGATTCTGTAGTAGCTTTGTTCCCTATGCCATCTATCTGGTAAACTCGCAAGATTAGTTTTTCTAGACTGTTGTTTCTCTGTGTCATATAATATATGCATAATTCTGTATTTATTTATTTTTGTCATATTTATGTAGTGTATATCAGAGATGGTGACCCTTTGAGAGCTGAGTGCAACCAAATTTCATTTTAACGTATGCCGATTAGTGTACATTCAAAGTGACAATAAAGTTATTCTAGTCTAGTCTAGTCTAGTCATTGGCAACCAGTCTAACTCAATGTTTCCCCAAACGTATTTTCAAGTACTTTTCCTACTAATGAAGGATTTATCACTATAAAATTTTCACAGCAGATACACTTTAGTACACTTCTAGTTTAATTATTTTTGTTCTTTTGAGAAGTATCTAATCAGCAGCATATAGCTTTGTTATTTAGTTTGATACTAATTAATTTGAAATGTTGCTTATTGGATAAAGAGAAAAGACAAATCAATTGAAGTTGTTTTAGATAAATATTTTAATTAAAAAGTAATGTACGCAGCATATGCGTCCAGAGTGTAGGAATGTGGGGAACAAAATGTTGGCTTGCAAAATAACTTCTTAATTATTATTATTTTTGGTAACATGAATGCATGGATAGTTATGAGACTAGAGAAAAATGAATGGGCTATTTAGGAATTTTATCTGATAAATAGAAAAATGCTGTTATTAGTAGCCCATAGAATGTAGTGATATGTGGGCAAGACCTTGGGAGACAGGACCAAAAGATGCTGACTAGGGAACAGTCAGATAAGAGACAGCATAGCTTCAGCTGGGTAGTGAGTAAGGCTACAGGCTCAGAAGAGATTTTCCCTAATTTCTTGGACTGTAAAGGAGATGGGGAGAATTGTATTTTTAGACCTGTTAGATTCTATTAATGTAGCTTTATAATAAATAAAATCAGCTCATCTGTTCATGTTTTCTTTTTGGTCTACCTAGTAAGCCTAACAAGAAAGAGTAAGGTAGCATAAGTCAATGTAAAAACTTCAGCACAATTAGTTTGTTAAGTATGCCTGGAGAGTTTTTAGCAGAATTTTAATCAAAGAGACAGGAAAATAATAGGAAGAAAAAAGTGCAGTTTGACAACACATAGAGAGTGACTGATCAGATTTTTTATTCTTCAACAATTCATTGGGAAATGTTAATGATAAAGTTAATGATAAAGGTTAATGATATTGTGATAAAATGTCAATTTAGAAAAGGTGCATGATAAATGACTAAGTTTAACCATTAGTTGAAGGCTGATTGCTAATGGAGTGGATAATGAATTGTTCAACATTGAACAATAGGTAAAACAAGTCCAAATAGGACTTTTCTAGCATTTAGTTAGTCCATCTTTATTCTTTGATTTGCACTTTGAGATAATAGAACAAAGAGCAACCCCTTCTTCAGGGCAACATTCCTTCAGGTATTTGAAAAGTATAGTATTCCATCATCTGTCACCTTTTCTCCAATTTACATAATTCTAATTTCCTTAGTCTCATGACAACTCGTGTTTCTATTCCCAGATTATCCCCACTGCTTTTTGCTGAGTCAGCTCCAATTTTATCTGATTCCAGTAAGTCTTCACCAGAGTTGGCAAAAGATTATTTCAAATTGTTTGCATTTCCAATATACATTTGACACTCTCTTATACATCTTTGACAGTTTATGAGGAGTTAAATGCGAACAGTACATCATCTTACATATCCTTAATTGTAATCTTTAGCTTCCCTCCAGGGCCCATCCTTCAAAGTGCCATCCTATCATGTTTTCTTTAAGAATTCAAAACAACAGTATTTTCCCATGGGAAGGGCTTATAAAATTAATGTCAAAATCTTATTTCTGATCCTTTTGGACCCTTAGTCCAATGTTCCAGAATCAACATTCTAATCACTCTTTTGTTGTTCATTCCAAAAAGGAATGTTTGTAAGTGCCTGTTAAGGTGGCTAACAATAAACTTCTTTAAGCTTGTATTTAAAATAGATTACAGTTTGAAGGACACTCAGCCAGTACTATAAAAAAAATCTTATAGTTTAAAAAATGATTAAGAAATGAATCTCACTGAACCTTATGTCCATATAAAATCTATTATGATATGAGCTTGGTTGAAATCCCTCAACTCTCAGCTGCTCAACTCAAGCCAACCACAAAAATCTCAGTTCCTGCAATTTACTGATGAGCAGTTTTCTGCAGTACCAGTGAGCAATCTCATAATTTTTTCTCTTTTCTGGAGAGACTTTGCGAGTCAAAGTTCACTGTGTGGCTGCTGCATTCCAGCTTCTTCAGGGACATGTAGTTTGCCATGAATCCTCATTGAAAATCTGGCAAAGTTTATTTCCAATCTTTCAAATTGAGGTCTTTAAAATGCATTTAACAAATACCTGAAAGGTCCCCAGTACAATTTCACTGAAATGTAATGCAGGTCATTCTCAATAATCTAGCTTTCTTGTAAATTTTGTTCCTATCTAGAAGAAAGCAAAAAGCATTTTCCTTATAATGAGCAATCAGATTTCAAAGAATTGTAGCTAAAAGCATTTTCCACTAATATCTGTGGAGTTTGGCAATCTGTACTGTCTCATAATGGTTTAATTAATTTATGAATTTCATCCTATTTGGATTAAAAATATATATTGCAGCTGCTTTGGCATTTACATTTTTTCTACATAGAAGAGGGTGAAGGGAATCTGTTTCTGATCCCAGAAATATTAGAATGGATTACCCTTGGAGCAATCCAGGTTGGGGCAGGAATATTTTTCAGAGGCTGAACAGAACTGTCAAAGCACATCCAGCCCAACACTGCTTTGAAGCCATGGTTCTGCTTTGTTTGTATAAGTTTGATATGTTATGATAAAGTAAAGAAAACAGATTCATAAAGTCAATACATTATACCCTCTTGTTTTAGTGGAAAGTATGTTAAATTTTTTCAAAATATTGTCATTGATTTTTTTAAATTTTAAATAAAATTATTTGCTGCCAAATAATTTTATAATGGGGAGTTCATCTGCTTACCCTCACTGTACACAGGAAGAAAAACGCTCTGTTAAAAAAATCTGAACTGATACTCAAACAATATTGCATTCTGAATGCTTCATTTCAGGAGTTATTCCCTCAGGATTAAAAAGCACACTATTCATCTGTCACTTTGCCTTCTAATTTAGGGATAAATTTCCCGCTCTTGAGTGTTACATAGCAATAATTCAGCACCACAGGCACCAAACTGCTTTCATAGTACATTTCTTATTTGAATAAACAGTGGAAGACCAATACTTTTAATAGAAGAAAATATCCTTCTCAAATAGGCTTCTTGCCAACCAAAGTTGATATGAGGTTCTTTTTGGAGATGTCTCAAAGGCAAATATCTGACTTTTTAGAAGCTGCTGTAAAATTCATCCTAAGGATGGGTTATAAGCATCTCCTTTCCTAATACTTTTAAATATTGCTAAATTAAACAACTTTAATTTAGTTATTGGACAGGGAGTGTTGTGAATAGCAGAAGAATTCCTTTGCCTGCTTTGATGGCCAGGCTCCTGGGAAGGTGTACTAGACTGACTTTGTGCTTCTAATTATTAAATATTTCCAGAATTTGCCAATGTATCCAGGAGTTTTTCATCAAATATAGAATGTACATTACGTAGAATGTAAGATTTTAAAACTATATAGTGCACATGAGTGTCAGGCATGCAGCTATACAAATATGTATATGTATAGTGATTAGTTTCTCTGAGTTTATAGATGGAATCATATAATGCAATATATTATTGTCAATATATAGATAAAAACAATTCAACCCAAATGAAAAATCATGATTGGTTAAATCTATAAATTTACCTTATACAGTTATTACATATTAAATGTATTTATTAAACAAATGATTCAAACACAGAGACACATATTCTCTATATTGCTTTAATATTGGGGGGAATGTGGGGAGTTTTATAGGTAGGGATTGAGATGGTCTGCCTCCCAGAAAGATTTCTCATTTCTATCCTACTTCTTTTAAAAAAAAAAGTGTGAATACCCTTCTTCCCCAGTGCTATCATAGCATTACTGGACAGACGTTGGCAGCCCTTCAGAGGGTCACACTGTGCTCTCTGCAATTCTGCAGACAATGCTGTTCAGGAAATTCAGTCCCATCTAGAATATGTAGAGTTCTCTGTTAGCAGACCTATAAACTACCCATTACCAAGATAGTCTTGCCAGGATTCTACTTCAGCCTATTTGCCTTTTCCAACCAACCAATCTAGGCTTCCATTTTAATTAAATACAGCCACATTTAACTCCGGTGTGTATATATTAAAATGAAGTGTCATAGTGAATCGTAATCCCTTCATGATCACACGTAACAGCTTAATATAAATGTAAGTTGCACTGGGGACAAAGTAGTGGTTTGTGATACCCACAGCCGCTAGGAAAAGGAACAATTGCAGGCCAGTGAAACTTACTAACCAGTCCCCTACACAACAGTATTTCTAGTTTGGAATCTCAATTAAGTTCTTACTATGCTCATGGCATAATCTTTTGAATCTATAAAGATGTGTATGTTGAAAGTTCCGAATCAAGTCTCAAAACTGTCAGCATTTTCATCAGATCTATATGATGCCTGTACCATGAGAAAACTATGACTAGATCTTTTTCTGTTTGTATTCAGCATCAATTTTAAATGATCACAAGAAACCTCATTTTTGCTCTTTGGGCAGTTAACTTCACTCTCAGAAACAAGGAAATCATGAATTAAATGTAACACTGGCATTCCATTGCTATTCAGACAGGACCAGATCTCCATATCTCCATAGTGACAGGGCAGAAGGTTTCAAAATCCACTATTCTATGATGGTGAAGAGAAAGTTTCATTTTGGCATATCAGGCTTCTAAATGAATTAACAGGTTTTTTTACAAAAACAATTCATTAACCGTAAAGCAGGATTATCTATTTTTGTTTTCATGTAAAGAAATCTTTCTTAATTTTTAATAAACATCACAGGATAGATATTTTTTATATTGTAGGTATCACTGTGCTAGCACTAGTCCCCGTTATACTTTTCTAAGGTGTTCAGTAGTCTCCTAACACCTAACATTAAGGAATGTCCCATTGCCCATATCACCTTAGCAGCCAACAGTGTTCTGAATGGGGACACTTCCCCCACCCTCAAAATTTTGTTAACCTGATCCTAAGAGTGGTAGGGGGAGACTCTGGGGCTCAATTGGTCATTTCTTTTCTCCTATTAATGTCTGTAGCTCTTACTTTTAAAATCCCATTATATTGTTCACAACAGAAGCATACATCCCGTAAGGGGTTTTTTGTTGCTGTTGTTTACAATGGAGTTGAAAGATGTTTTGTTTTGTTCTGTTTTGTTTTGCCACTATGTGCTAAGAAGTCAGAACGTCTTTTCTCCCTGAAGGAACATTTGGTTCTGTGGAACTTGTTCCAATGGGAACTGCCAATCTAAGGTTTAAGGATAGCTTTTAGTAAAAGACTGTAATTTTTTTTTTTATTTTCAACATTCAGTAGAAAGAAACAAGAATGGATTATAATAGCTTATTTCAACATTCAGTTCATAGTTTACATAAGTCACTAAATTTAACAAAATAAGAATTATTCTTAGAGTTTCAGTATTCTGTATATAATTTTTGGAGAAAAAAAGAAATATAAATTAAAATATGATTCATCCCACTGAAAAGTCATTATTTAAATTATATCAATGGTTTCCTTAAAGCAATTGACCATATCTTAGTATGCAATTTGAACAAATGATATTTTCCATATTTTGAACAATTATAATTTATCAGGTCAGAGTAAGAATACAATAAGTTCCTTTTTTAGTTATCTCCTCAAAAATATGTAACAGTCCCAACTCTAGAAAACATTAATTCTTTTCTTTAGTTATTATGCTAACTTCCTTGAATATTGTCTTCCAGTAAGACCCAACTTGTTCTCAAGTCCACTACATATGAAAAGAAATCCTTTCTGTTTGCAACCCCTTCAATATTTTGGTGAAAAATTATGTGATATTTGTACTAGTCTAGCTGAGGTTAACTGTGAACAAATCAATACCTTCCATTGCCTCTCTTGCATGAAATCTTATTACTTGATTTCCAAAGTACTTACCACTTAATTTCCTCCCATTGTTTTTTCCTAAATCTGTATTTTATAATTTATGATCTGAGTTTTTCTGTTTTTCTCTTGAAAGTTTAAAAACAAACATTAGAATCCCAACTGTAACTGCACTGATATAAATTGAAATATTTAAACTAGATAATTTAGTACAGTTCCCATTTATGTCCTTCCACTGAAGGAGCAGCATTTCATAACAGAAGAATTATACAGACAACAAAGAGGAATACCGCAATAGGAAATTCCATTGTGCAAGAAGTCTGCTCAGACTATCAGATAAATGTTCCATTTAAATGTTATGTCATATTTTAATTTTAGATTGGTTTATATGAATATAAACTTCAGAGTGTCCAATGGAACTTTCTTCAAAGTAACTTAAGTACTGCAGTTTTACATCTGAAGTTTGCTCCAAAGGTCTTCCTTACATATTAAATGAATTTATGATGAAACAACACCAAGTTAACTGTCTTCAACCTCACCATTCCATACAGTATGTTAAACAGCTTTATCCCTCCATCTCTTATAGAACAAAACCTCTGGAATCCTTTGAATTTAGGATTCCAGCTGTAAGGATAAAGCCTCTGTCCTTGCAGATGGAGCTAATTGTTATATACAGCTTTAGGATATGGATAATTAAAGTGACGCTGCCTTACATTCATTCAACCAGTAAATGAGAGGTTGTTTTCTGAACCCACTTTATTAAACTTTAATTTATAAGTTGTCAACAGAGGAACATTTCACACCCTAGGGTTTCAGCTTGCTCGGCATGCTGCTATAGGGCATTGCATGCCAAAGACACAGGGGCAGTTTCTTCCCTCGTGCCATCACTGCTAAACACCTAATTCTCATAATACTGTCTAATTTCTATGTACATTTACCCATGTTGTATGGCTATTCCATTATTATCCCTCTCATCTTCTTTATTACCCCCTCTTATTGATATTATATCATTATTATTGTTCTGTTGCTTGGCATATACACTGAGAACTTCTGCATCGGAGGCAAATTCCTTTTATGTCTAATCACATTTGGCTAAATATCCTATCCTATCCAACTTTTCACCAACAAAATAAATATGGGAAGGGATTCCACCACATGATTTTTTTTCTGTTTTGCATCTACATGTAAGCTCCAAACTGCAAAATAAGAATCACCCAGATTTCAGACTTCTGGTTTTGTGCCCATAGCGCATGGCCACACAAGAGTGGACCTCCGCTCCACACAGCTAGTTTTGTCTTGCCAGGGGGACCCTAGATGGGTCCGAAGTTGCCCCAAAGAGGTGACGTGAAGGAGGGGCACCCCATTTATCACAAAGCAACAGCAATTTCTTCATTTGATCCGGGGAAAGCCCTCCGAACCTGACAGGAGAAAGGCTAGCCACATGCCAGCGTCTAGCCCAAGCTACCTGCAGCCGATGTCCAAGAGCACTAACCAGAATAATGGTGAACAGCGTGCTTGGAATTGGTGAGAGTATTTTATCTTAGCTCCCTTATTTTCCAACTAAGTCCCTGGGAAAGATCCCCAAAGCAAAAAACCTCCGAAAGTGAGGGGACTACATTCCCATTCCCCCATAGACAGAAGCAGCAAATTAACTTTTAAGAAAGAAAAAAAACATATTCAAATTAAATTTAAAATACTACAATCTGATCAAACTTAGAAACTAAAACAAACTGCTAAGATTATATTCTAAAGGATTTTGATGAAATTATAAAAAAAAGAAAAATAATAAGAACTTCTTGCTTGAAAGAGCTGGAAAACAAATATTTGCTGACATTATGGATTACTGCCTTGTCGTGGCGAAGGGGCTTGCGTAACTCAATGAAGCTATGAGCTATGCCATGCAGGGCCACCCAAGACAGACAGGTCATAGCAGAGAGTTCTGACAAAATGTGATCCACTGGAAAAGGAAATGGCAACCCATTCCAGTATCTTTGCCATGAAAACCCCATGGACAGTACCAAAAGGTAAAAAGATATGACGCTGGAAGCTGAGCCCCTCAGGTCAGAAGGTATCCAATATGCTACTGGGGAAGAACAGAGGGCTAGTACTAGCAGCATCAGAAAGAGTGAAGCAACTGGGCCAAAGCCGAAAGGACGCTCAGCTGTGGATACATCTCGTGAAAGGAAAGTCCAATGCTGTAAAGATCTTTTCTCCACAGGAACCTGGAATGTAAGATCCATGAATCAAGGCAAGCTGGACGTGGTCAAACAAAAGATGACAAGACTGAACATCGACATCTTAGGAATCAGCAAACTAAAATGGACTGGAATGAGTGAATTTAATTCAGAGGCCCATCAGGTATACTACTGCGGGCAAGAATCCCTCAGAAGAAATGGAGTAGCCTTCATAGTCAATAAAAGAGTAGGAAAAGCAATACTGGGATACAATCCCCAAAATGACAGAATGCTCTCAGTGCGAATCCAAGGCAAACCATTCAATATCACAGTAGTCCAAGTCTATGCCCCAACCACTGGTGCTGAAGAGGATGAAATTGACTGGTTCTGTGAAGCTCTACAGCACCTTATAGAATCAACACCAAAAAATGATGTCCTTATCATCATGGGGATTGAAATGCTACAGTAGGAAGCCAAAAGATAACCGGAATAACAGGCAAGTTTGGCCTTGGAGTACAAAATGAAGCAGGGCACAGGGTGATAAAAATTTGTCAAGAGAATACGATGGTCATAGCAAACACTCTTTTTCAACAACCCAAGAAAAGGCTCTACACATGGACATCACCAGACACCCAACACAGAAATCAGATTGACCATGTGCTCTGCAGCCAAAGATGCAGAAGCTCTATACAGTCAGTAAAAACAAGACCAGGAGCTGACTATGGTTCAAATCATGAGCTTCTCGTTGCAAAATTTAGGCTTAAATTGAAGAAAGTAGGGAAAAACACTAGAACACTCAGGTATGAACTAAATCATATCCCTGATGAATATACAGTAGAGGTGACAAATAGATTTAAGGAATTAGATCTGATAGACAGAGTGCCTGAAGAACTATGGATGGAAGTTCGCAACATTGTACAAGAGGTAGCAACTAAAAACATCCGAAAGAAAAAGAAATGCAAGAAAGCAAAAATGGCTGTCTGAGGAAGCTTTGCAAATAGCTGAGGAAAGAAGGGAAGCGAAAAGATAAAGATACACCCAATTGAATGCAGAATTCCAGAGAATAGCTAGAAGAGATAAGAATATCCTCTTAAATGAACAGTGCAAAGAAATAGAAGAAAACAATAGAATAGGGAGAACCAGAGATCTTCAAGAAAATTGGAGATATGAAGGGAACGTTTCATGCAAAGATGGGCATGATAAAGGACCAAAATGGCAGGGACCTAACAGAGACAAAAGAGATTAAGAAGAGGTGGCAAAATTACACAGAAGAATTATACAAGAATGAGCTTAGCCTCCCTGATAACCACGATGGGGTGGTCACTGACCTCGAGCCAGACATCCTAGAATGTGAAGTGAAATGGGCCTTAGGAAAGTTGAGCAACAACAAAGCTAGTGAAGGTGACAGTATTCCAGCTGAGCTATTTAAAATCTTAAAAGACGATGCAGTAAAAGTGATGGACTCAATTTGACAGCAAATTTGGAAAACTCAACAGTGGCCACAGGAGTAGAAAAGGTCAGTTTACATTCCAATTCCAAAGAAAGGCAATGCCAAAGAATGTTCAAACTATAGCACCATTGCACTCATTTCGCATGCAAGTAAAGTTATACTTAAAATCCTACAAGCTAGACTCCAGCAGTATGTGGATCGAGAACTTCCAGAAGTACAGGCAGGATTTTGAAGAGCTAGAAGAACTAGAGATCAAATTGCCAACATACGCTGGATCATGGAGAAAGCTAAGGAAAGCTACTTCTGCTTCATTGACTATGCTAAAGCCTTTGATTGTGTGGATCACAACAAATTGTGGCAAGTTCTTAAAGAGATGGGAGTACCAGATCATCTTATTTGTCTCTTGAGAAACCTATATGCGGGTGAATAAGTGGCACGGAACCACTGATTGGTTCAAACAGTGAGAACTGGATACGGAACCACTGATTGGTTCAAAATCGGGAAAGGATTCTGGCAAGGCTGTATTCTGTCACCCTGCCTATTTAACTTATATGCAGAGCACATCATGAGAAAGGCAGAGCTAATGGCAGAAAGTGAAGAGGAACTAAAGAGCCTCTTGATGCGAGTGAAGAAGGAGAGTGCAAAAGTTGGCTTGAAACTCAACATTAAAAAAACCAAAATCATGGCATCCGGCCCTCTCAATTCCTGGCAAATAGATGGGGAAGAAATGGAGGTAGTGACAGATTTTATTTTTCTGGGCTCAAAGATAACCTCAGATGGGGACTGCAGCGAAGAAATTAAAAGACGCTTGCTCCTGGGGAGGAATAACCTCAGATGGGGACTGCAGCCAAGAAATTAAAAGACGCTTGCTCCTGGGGAGGAAAGCTATGGCAAATCTAGACAGCATACTAAAAATCAGAGACATCACCCTGCCAACAAAAGTGTGTATAGTCCAGGCCATGGTTTTCCCAGTTGCAATGTATGGCTGTGAAAGCTGGACCATAAGAAAGGCTGAGCGCAAAAGAATTGAGGCCTTTGAACTATGGTGCTGGAGAAGACTCCTGCGAGTCTCCTGGACTGCAAGGCTATCAAACCGGTCAGTCCTAGAGGAGATCAACCCTGACTGCTCTTTAGAAGGCCAGATGTTGAAGTTGAAACACAAATACTTTGGCCACCTAATGAGAAGGAAGGACTCACTGGAGAAGGGCCTAATGCTGGGAAAGATTGAGGGCAATAGAAGAAAGGGACAACAGAGAATGAGGTGGCTGGATGGAGTCACTGAAGCAGTAGGCGTGAACTTAAATGGACTCCAGAAGATGGTAGAGGACAGGAAGGCCTGGAGGAATGTTGTCCATGGGGTCGCGATGGTTCGGACACAACTTTGCAACTAACAACAACAAGTGGACAATTAGAATATAGCACATTAAAGACAACGCCAAAAAACAAAGAAAAATCTGTTCCCATTTACTCTAATAATCTTTAAGAAGATAGTTGCCAGGGAACAAAGAAGAGATTGTATACTGGGCCAGCTATAAGATTGGAAAGTTTTTGAAGGAAAAGAAATACTTTGTGGTCTAAACTTATGAATTGTTTAAAAACTTTGATCTATGACTGAGTTTTGAGAGGGAAAGTTACAGGAAGGATTTAAGGTGACTAAGTATACTGAATTGCAATTCTGACTGGTTGATAATTGAATCCTGAAAGAAAGAATTGTTATAAATCATTGATTTTACTGAAACCTTGACAATTGAAAATTACAGTGGATTATAAATATTATATATAAAGATAAGAACTATATAAAATTGGACTGTTTGGAGTTTGAGTTTTGGCCAGCTTGACAAGGCTAATTACAGAGACTATGGCACTTATGACGGATTACTCGAAAGGGGGAGACAACATGGATATGACATATTCATTAAAAAATTATAGAAAGCCACACTTAATATTTATTCTTGAAGGATTCAATCGGAAAGATCAAAGACCTTTAGAAGCAACATTTCAAGACAAGACAAATACTTTCCAAGAAGAAATTTATGCAATTTACGACAGATACAAATCACAATAGCTCTAAACCATGAGGAGATTAAACATAACTTTGATAACATAAATGAATACACTTCTAATTTAAATCTACAATTAAAAAACATTCAAAGAATGATGGTAAAGAATGAACAAACAAATCAGAATGTGAACTAGAAAAAAAGTCACAAATGAAGGGAACTATAACTTAATACAAATAAGAAAAATCTCACAAGATTTGGGTACAATAATAAATATGGAAAAGATACCTTATGCATTAGAACATCAAAATAAACCTGAGAAGAAAGAAGATTTAACAAAATGGACACTGCTAGGAGAATCACTGTTTGGGAGTCAAAAAGCATATATCTTATGTATTATGTACACTCTACACCTAACAACAACTACAAAAATACAAGAACTGTTTGATAAGTCAAAAATATTAATTTGGAAAACAATTTGGCAAAGGAAGAAGATTAGAGACAAGCTTAAGAGACTTGACTCACCCTACCAGATGGAATATTATACGAGCAAACACTTGTTTGAATATGGCTAAATAAACAAATAAATTTGGCTACAAAGGGGCTTTAGAATAAGTAGGATAAGAGGTATAGGTAATATGGTATTTTTGATAAGATACAAAATGTAAAAATATTGGGAGGATGAAAGTGAAGGGAAAGTTTGAACTTTAAAGACAAATTAAGTTTGAAAAGATTTATGATTAAGGAATGATTGAAATGTTGAGGGGAAATTAGGCTTAATAAGAACTTTGAAAAAAGGATATATAGTGATTCAATCAGTTTTTACAAATAGAAGAAATATAAATTTATTAGAAAAGATGTTATAGGTAGATGTTATGATAGATAAGTAGTATAGTATTTCTATAAGATATGAAATATGAAAATACTGGGATGATATATTTAAGTGGAAAATTTGGAGATTTATGAAAATAAGATATATGGTGAATTAATAAAATGACTTTTATGAACATAACATAAGTTGATAAGAAAAAATGTTATATATGGATGCTATTGTTGGTATAAATATAGAAGAAAATGTTTTTATTTAATCATTTATATATGGATAATATTAAATATCAAAAATTATATTTGTTTAATGCTAAAGAAGGAGAATACTATTGGGAGAACAGAGGATCAAGGAAATATATTATCAATTGATATACTAATTATGGACATATAAAAATTAATTATTGTTGACTGTTAATTAACTATTACTGATTGTAAAAGAAAAATCATGAACCAAGACAACATGCTGTACACCAGGCACTAAGGTTGTTATTGCAAAAAATTAATAAAACTCTTACAAAAAAAAAAGAAGAATCACCCAGATTTCAATAAGGAGTTTTAATGCAAGTAAAAAAGAGTAAAAGGCAGAATCTTTAAAACTATAGGAACAATAATAATATATTATTAGGTTCATTAAAAATAAATCCTTTCGAAGATTTTGAATCTCTACTTCCAAGACTTTTGGAGCCTGGAGTAAGCTTCCATTTATGAGATAAGCTACTAAAAAACTCCTAGAGGTCCCCCTGTTTCTTCCTCAGTCTCCTCACAACATGGTTCTTGTTACACAGAGAATGCCCATCCCAGCATAAAACCACAGATAAAGAAACTGTAGTACAGATAACAATAGCATAAGTTTATGGATAGTAATCTTGGGGGATTAGTTCTATTGCTTGTGACCTTCCCTTTCTTCCACAAGTATTTTTGTCACTCTTTCCCCCATGACAGTTGTCTGCACAGATAACCTGTATTTTCTCCTCTTCCTTCTCCATGGTTGGTCATAGCAGCTGTCACTGAGATCACAATAGCATTCAGAGGCATGATCAAGAGATCACTGTGAACAAGTAGATAGTGCTAGCATCCAGTGGCATGATCGAAGTGCCCCAATGAATGCTAGTGCTCCCAATTGACCAGCTGTAGCAATTAAGCTTTAAGCAATTAAGCTGTAGCAATTAAGCTTACTTTGGCCACCTAATGAGAAGGAAGGACTCACTGGAGAAGGGCCTAATGCTGGGAAAGATTGAGGGCAATAGAAGAAGGGGACGACAGAGAATGAGATGGCTGGATGGAGTCACTGAAGCAATAGGTGTGAACTTAAATGGACTCCAGAAGATGGTAGAGGACAGGAAGACCTGGAGGAACGTTGTCCATGGGGTCGCGATGGGTCGGAAACGACTTCGCAATTAACAACAACAACAGCAATTAAGCAAAATGTGAAGAAGGCCATCTGCAATAAAGAAGTCATGTGAATCCTTGTGACCAAGGTCCACCATAACCAAATGAGGAGAAAATACAAACACATTGCATAGATGGCCTTATCTTTAAAAACCATACTTTTCATATGCACAAAAAACGTTTGCCAATTTGCATGTGGGTAAAAAAGGGCAACACTGCAGATACAATATGCAAAAATGTTTACATGTATTCAGAGGTCTTGCTTGTAATTATCAATCTCTGTTTCACAAAATTTCTAATAATAAGACCACAGATAACATGGGCAACCTATACCCATGTATGTATCCTTTTTTTAATATTAGTACAAGGTTTTTGTATCATGTAGTCTGCTTCTAGCATAACCTGTACTCTGTGTGAAACAACTTTAAGTGAGTTAGGATGTTCTTCACAAAATATTACTTTGAAATAAATGTGCAAAAAAGAATGGCAATAGCTTCTTAAGTAGCATTTAAATGAGGGTAAAATCTTTTCCCATGAATTGTAGGAAACAATATTTAAAAGTATAGTTGGTCTGATCAAAGGAAAGAAGGATGAGCCTCTCCCCAGTGGCCTGGATCCTATTTCCCATGGCTAACAACCATTTCCAATCCTTTGTCAGATTTCTATTCCTCCCCCCCTCCCCAGTGTCAGATGGTATTATTTAAAGTCTGTTCATCCACTTGTGTGGGATTCCAATGCTATAATATGCAACACCAATGACAAGAGGATTGTTATACTGGGGGTGTTATTCAAAGCATTGTTGATACTTGCAGGCTGCAGACATCTGTAATGTGCTACACACAGCGTCTGGTAATGGAAATCCTTATGCAAACCATATCAAACAACTTTTGGGAAAAAGAAAAAGGATGTACATATTACATCCACTTTGAAATAATTAAAAATATTTATATATGCCAACCATGTGAGTTTGTATCAAATGCTAATGGTCTTATATCCTATAATTGCAAAGTTGTCTCAGATTGATTGTAGAAAGACAGTTTAACCACACACACACACCTCAAAATCAAAAGATCAGTCACAAGGAACAGTGTTGAGCTGCATGTGCCTTTTTTCCCAGCACCCTTTTTGAAGTTATAGTCGCCTCAAAGTTATGCTGCCAGAATTTAAGGACAAAATTATTTAAGTTGGATTTTGTGACTTTGGGTCCCAGTCCTAATCCCCATTCCAAAGGCCCCAAATTTGCAGAAAAATGGACCCAATATTTTTAATCCCATTCAGGAACATTGCTAGAAAACCTCTTATGACCTATTACAATAGCTGGTGAGGAGGCTAAATTACAGCTCTAACCCAGAAAGTACTGCCCATCACTTTTACAAGTCATTCCTTCCCAAGATTATAGAACAGCTACTGTATCAGCTTTTGCTCTCCCCTTGCTAATTTAACTGGAGGGTCATCGTTTCCCTTGTTCCTCTTCTGAGGGAAGAAATGTCCAAATCATCCATATGAACTACACTGTAATGAGAATTTATTCAATTTTGTTCAGTTTAAAAAGTGTTAATTTAGTAGCCTGTATGTACAAAAATCAAGCATATATTTCAAGAAAATTTAAAACTTTTATATGAAAATCTTTTAAAAGCCTTTATGTAATAACTTTAAGATAATTAAAAATAACCAGTGTAACTTTGTGCATACTTTATATGTACCTGCTTTTAACATGTACCTTGTATAAAGGAAATTATCCTTGTTTCAGGTAATAAATCATGTATGTTCTCATTTTTCTGAACTAGATCAGTATACTGCTACAGATGTTTTAAGCTGTTACAAAACCCCTATGTCTATTTCAAATATTGTAATTTTTCAAAGGTACAGCAATAATGCATTTTTTTTCAAGAAGACATTAGAAAACAAAACAATTACTCATACAGTCTTTAGAAATAATCTGAATGCTTTATTACAAACATTTTTCTAGTTAGTAACATTCTATATAATCTGTATTCCTAAACTGTTGATTAAAACATTGTAAAAAATGTCTGGATAAATCAAGGGCCACAAGTCAAATTTACACTTACTCACATTTGGGAAAAGAGGAGTAGAAGTCTTTTACATTATAAATGTGTCTGGCAAATTGTACAAATATGGAGAACCTAGCTGAATGAAGAACTTGCTTTCTTGTGCATTTATTTCTGATTTTTAACAGAGCTGATACTTCAGGGATAATGACATGAATGATGGTGGAGGAAAATTTACATGGAATGAAATTGAATACTGGCTATTGTTGAGCTCTACTCAGATGCACTGATGATAGGGATGTAGGTGTCAAGAGAGACACAGAAAGAGAGAGAATATAATTGTTGACAGTGTAATGTAAGTTTATAGCTGTTCCATTTGTATATTCCTCCTTTTCTATTCAGTTCAACTGAAAAAAATGTATAGATGGGAACTGAAGGAGGGAAAATTAGGGGAAACTGTTTGAAAAAATTGGAAAGAGAAAAAAAGGAATTGTTGATTATATCCTGACCTAAATCCTTTTCTGGACAGCCTTTTGTCCACAAATATGTTCCTATACAGGGACAAGAAAAGCAAAAGAAATGAAACTCTTATTGTAGAAGTTTTATGGCAACCACTGCTCTATCCTGGCTTGCTATATAGTGTAGATCTTCTAAAGCCTGCTTTTCTCTTTACTGACAAAACTTGATGCTTAGTTTGGATGGTGGATACATGGAACATGGTCCAGTCCATAAACTCAGCCTGTCTCTATGATGTGACAGAACATTTTGGCATCTTCGTATCTAATCAATACATTACTATACCTTATAAATTGCAGTGGGCCACAGCTAATGTTATCACAAGTAATGGATTGTGATTTAAGATAACATGACCTTGGTCCATAGAGCTTGCTAAGGGAAAATAAAAAGGAGAGGAATTTGAAACATGCAAAATAAAGTGCATTTTTTTCAAATGCTAAACATATTTAAGAGTTGTTTACAGGCCTCACTGGAATATGATTTGGTGGTGGGTTGTTGTTGTTGTTTTAGAATAGAATAGAATTCTTTATTGGCCAAGTGTGATTGGACACACAAGGAATTTGTCTCTAGTGCATAAGCTCTCAGTGTACCTATAAGCAACAAGTGATAAATCATGATTATAATCATAAAATAAAATTATCATAAACCACAAGATACAGCTGTCTACAGAGATTCTCAATCATCCAGATCATAGTTATCCCAAAGCTGCTTCTTCACAAGGCAACTGGACTTTCTTGTTTTTCTTTGAAGACGTTTCACTTCTCATCCAAGAAGCTTCTTAAGCTCTGACTCGGTGGGGAATAGAAAGATTTATACTCTTCTGAACAGCTGTTCATTTGCATTCTTTTAGCGAGTCATTAAAGCTACCTGGAGGCTTATTTGTATCTTCAGGTTCACCTGAGTGGTGCAAATGGGTGTGGAGCCTTTTTGGAACTGTTGAAAGGACTGTGTTGTACACTGGAGATAGATGATGTCGGATCCCTCCCCCTCTGTTGAGAGAGGGCTGTTCAGTTTTGACATAGATGGCAAGAGAGGTCAAAGAGGCCATTTATGTCAAAATTGAACAGCGCTCGAGGTATAATAAGGATGTTAAAATATATGGTTTTTATAAAGATCAGACATCATTTGACCAGATTTTGTTGAGTTCTGATACAAAATTGATTAAGAAACTGTGTAACTTTTTATTTAATTTGAAAATGGAAGACGAACAAGTGAAAGAAACAATGATAATATGGGAAAAAATTTTTGGATATAATATAGAATTAAAAAAATGGCAAAATCTTTGGGATAGAAACTATAAATTGACAATGGCAACTTCGTATAAAGAAAACTAAAATAAAATGTTTTATAGATGGCATTTATCACTCATTAGGTTAGCAAAAATGTTTAAAAATATGTCTAGCAAATGTTGTAAATGTAACCAAAACCCTGGTACATATTATCACTTGTGGTGGACATGTGTTAAAGCAAAAACGTTTTGGACAAAAATACATTCTTGGTTAGAAAAGATGTTAGGTAAACACATAGATTTTAAACTTGAACTCTTTTTATTAGATATAATTTCAGAAAAAAATTGATAAACAAAGTGTATATTTAACATTATATGTATTAACAGCAGCGAGGATTATATTTGCACAGCACTGGAAAAATGAAAAAAACACCATTGGATGAAGAGATAATTAAGAAAATACTAGACTGCGGAAATGGATAGACTTACTGAGAATTAAAGAAAAAGAAGATACAGAATATTTTCAAACATGGAACTTATTCTATCAACGCTGAAAAAATGCGATAGAGAGTAAGAACTTAATTGGTATTACTAAACATAATAAATTAACCCAGACAACATGTTGTTCATTAAGCTCTAAGGAATTGTAATAACAGAAAAGTAATAAAATATTATATTAAAAAAACAGTTCCAAGAAGGCTCCACACCCATTTGCACTACTCAGGTGACCCTGAAGACACAGATAAACCTCCAGGTAGTTTTACCGACTCGCTAAACAAATGCAAGAATATAAATCTGTCTGCAGGAGTATAAATCTTTCCATTCCCCACCATCCAGTTAGAGCTGAAGAAGTTTCTTGGATGAAAAGCGAAACATCTTCAAAGAAAAACAAGAAAGTCCAGTTGCTTTGTGAAAAAGCATCTTTGGGACACAAGTTAAAACACTCAGTGATAGTCATAGGATACTAAATAAGCAATCAACATAAATTATAATAGGATACTGATAAAAGCAATCAACATAAATCATAACATACAAATAGTTTCTTAGTCAAAATAAACAGGGTTAGGAGTTCAAAATAAATGCTTTGATGAGATTTTACAAATTTAAATCTGTTGGTGAGTGCTGCAGTCTGTAATCCTCAAAAGATTATTAACAGATAGTTTTGAAATAGCTCTTGCTGACACTTGAAGTGTACTTAGATGCCTGTTTGGTTGTCTGAAAGGAGAAGCAGTATCATACAGAGATCAAAACTCTCTGATCTCACCTGAATGCATTACTTCAATGAGGTATTCTTTCTACAGTATTTTAAAAAAAGCTTTGACAAAAATGTGTCTTCTAATCTGTTGCTTTAAAGTAGTGTATTACTTAAGCAAATATTTAAATATTAAATTAGGTTTTCTGTGTGCTTGATGTGAATATAATTCTGCTTGCCTGCCAAGCATGTCAAAACCCCAAGCCTACTTTCATTTGCCAGGGTAAATGTTTATTTTGTTTTCCCACATAATGTGCTCTTTAAAGTGTCACCAATATACCAAATCTGATTGCTTTTTAATAGAGACATGGTGGGTTTTGGGGGGAGGTTTTTTGCTTTCATTAGGAAACAGGATAAATTATCAGTAAAGCTCAAGCTAATGAATCCACATACAGTTGATGTTCTTTGCATTCATTTTTCCTTTCCATCCCATTGGACTCTCTCTTGCACTCTAGGATAAACATCAGAATAATTGTGTTGTTATGCTAGTATTTGAAACTATATGAAATAGTATAGCATGAGGGCTATGCAAACTTTTGCTTGATTCAGTCTTTCAAATTTATGAATGCTCCCTTGATTGTTTTCAGAATTCTAACTTCTTGCTGCATAATAGGTAGTTTTAAACATTTATTTGGAAGAGAAATGAATGCATAATTTATGGATATAAAAAAAATCTTGCCATTTTTTCCCTTGATTCAGGTGGTGTAAATTTATGTTTAGTGTGTTTATTTTGCTTTTCATGCTTGAATAAACTCCAGAATAGGTGTTCTTCAGCTTTGTCTCTAAAATACACTTCTGCCATTGGGCTTATTTCCATAAATTTCTGTGATGTGATTTAGGTCAATACTGAAAGACTTTGGTAAGTTTGCATTTCAAATTTTCAGTGAAACACCTACTTGAGGGAATCTTCTTAGATTGAAATTTTATGTATTAAGAAATTGAGATTAATGTAAGATTAACTTATTTTTTCAGTACCATCACAGCGGCCCAACTATTCCTTGAGATGTCAGGTGGGATATGAATTTTTTATTTCCACCTTTTTAGAAAAATTGCTTTGAAATCAATTGAGAAATTCAAGCAGAACAAGCTAGAATCCATTTTAATGCAAAACATTAAAATTATCAGCATAGTAGAAAGCAGTTTGGCAAGATATATAAATACATCTGCAGTCTTAAAGATAATTGTATTTTAGGCATTCATATTCAATATTTCTACCAATAAAGATATCTGCATAGATTGAGAAATTAACTTTGTAAGTGTAGATAAAATGGTGACCAAATATAAGTAAAATTATTCTTAATCCAATTATTCTTCATGCTGTTTCTCACACTTTTAAATAACATTGGTCCTCAGTTTTTCAATGGTTTGCTGTAATAAGCCCGATAATTAAAAAATCAAAATAGGAGAATTAAATTTCATAAGCTTAGAGTTAAATCATCATGAGCAGAGGAAAGGAACAGCTTCAATGGTAATTTCAGATATATCCAAAGAAGAGCAAAACTGTTTTGTTAACTGAATCAAGTTCTTTTTCTTTTTTTAAAAAAAGTTTTATTGATTTTTAACAATAACAATCTCTAGTGCCTGGTGAACAGCGTGTTGTCTTGGTTTATATATTTGAGAAAAAAAGACAATAATAATTAATAGCCAATAATGATTAAATTTGATAATTCCATAATTTCTTTGATCTTCCCTTCTCTCATTTGTATTCTCCTTCAACCTTAAACAAATATAATTCTTAATATTTTCAATATATAAATGATTAAATATAGACATTTTTTTCATATTTATACAAATAGTGATAACATCTATGTATAACATTTTTATCAGCTTATGTTATTCTTCTAACCATCATCTATAACATCCTTTCTGATCAACTTATATTTCACTTATATTTATAAAAGTTACATCATCCCAATATTTTTACATTTCATATATTGTAAAACACATTGTATTACTTAAATCTCTTATCCCTCTTGTTATAGGGCCCCTTTATGTTCAAAGGTCTCTATTCTTTTAACCTATTCAAAAGTGTTTACTCATGTAATACTCCATCTGGTAGGGTGAGTCAAATCTCTTGAATCTGTCTCTAGCCTTCTTCTTTTGCCAAATAGCTTTCCAGGTTGATATATTCCGCTTACCTGGCAGTTCCTGTGTTTTTGCAAGTATTGTTGGGAATACAAAAGATAGATTAGGTAGGATATATACTTTCTGTCTCTCAAACTTGATAATTCTCCTGGGAATTCTATAGTCCACTCCATTTTTATTATCATGTCAAAGTCTTGTAGATTTTTTCCTGTTTGTGTTGGATTGTAATTCTTTTCATTTGTAGCTTCATCGATATGATCATGTTCTTCTAATTTGTGTTCTGTTATCTGATTTGTTTGTTCACTCACCATCATTTTCTGGGTGTTTTTTGATTGTAGATTTAGATTAGAGATGTGTTTATTTATGTCATCAAATTTGTTTTGGATTTCCTTGTGCTTTAAATCTATTGTCAGTTGTATCTGATGTAACATTGCGTACATTTCCTCTTGGAAAGTGTTTGTCTTGCCTTGAAATGTTGCTTCTGGAAGTCTTTGATATTCCAGGCTGAATCCTTCAGGAGTGAATATTGAGTGTGGTGTCCTGTCATTTTTTGATAAGTGTACGATATCCATGTTGTCTCCCCCCTTCAAATAGTCTTTCATCAATATTTTGGTTCGGGGTTAATTATCAATCAGTCAAAATTGTAATTCAGTATGTTAAGCCACCTTAAGTCCTTCCTGTAGATTCTCCTCTAAAAGATTAGCGAAGAGCCAAAGTTTTTATTTTTCTTTAACCAATTCTTAAATTTAGTCAACAGTCCCGGTATTTTTCTTTCAGACACTTTTTAATCTTATGGCTGGGCCAGCTCTTTTTTTGTTTCTAGCTATCTTCAGGGTTATTTAAAATTTAAGGGAACAGATTATTCTTTGTTTCTGGGTGTCCTGCCAGTTTCTGAATCATTATTGTTAGTGTTCTGTGCTCTGATTCTCCACTAGATGTTCCTTTTCCAATTTTTTCAGATAAACAATTATTATTGTTATATATTTTTTATAATTTCATTAAAACCCTTTTAGGTGTAGTCTTAGTAGTTTTTTTTTAGTTTCTAGATTTGTCGAAATTGTAGTATTTTAAATTTAATTTCAGTCTATTTCTTTCGCCCTTAGTATTAATTCGCCACTTCCGTCTATGAAGGGAATGGGGATATAGTCCTCTCCCTTCACTTTCGGAGGTTTTCTTGCTTTGGGGGTCTTTCCCAAGGATTGAGATAGAAGATAGAAGAGAGAAGATTGATACTCTCACCATTTCAAAGTACACTGTTCACCGATGTTCTTGTTGCTCCTGGACTTTGGCTGCAGGTAGCTTGGGCTAGATGCCGATGTCACACTAGCCTTTCTCCTGTCGGGTCGGAGGGCTTCCCCCGGATCAAACAAAATGACCATTGTTGTTTAGTGATCAACAGAGCGCTCCTCCTTCACGGTCACCTCTTCGGGGCAACTTCGGACCCATTTAGAGTCCCCCTGGCAGGACGAAACTGGCTGCAGGGAGCAGAGCTTCACTATCCTGCAACTGCACACTATTTCACAAAACTGGAAGTCCTTAACTTGATCGAGTTCTTGATGTAGGTCTTTTGTTTTAATTTTGGTAATCATTTGTAGTTAAGACTTTAATTCTTAATTGAAACAAAAAAGAATTTATATGAATAAACATCATTCATATGCTACTTAGTTAATACATACATATTATTCAAGGACTTGGTTTACGTTTAGGTCAGTTTGACTTAATTTTAGAAGAGGAAAAATAATGGAAAATAGAGTAGTTTAACAGTAATAGAACATCAAAGCTCTTCAAGAAAATGCTCTGTAGCCATTAGGAAGGAGGAACTGTAAATTTGGTGGAAAAAGACTCTGATGCTGGGAAAGATGGAAGAAAAGAGATGAGGATGGCCAACAGCAAGGTGGGTGGACTCAGTTACAGTGGTGATGACTGTACTATTGGGAGGCTTGAAAGTTAGGAATAGATCATCATGGGAAAAATTCTAAGTGGTTGTTAGGAGTTGAAAACAATCAATGTGTAGTTTATGAATTTAGCCTATTGAAGACTATAAAGTTGGTTCTGATTAGGGTTAAAAAAAGGTATGTTAGTTATTTCTGCTTACGCTTTGTGGACTTTTGCTGACATTATGGATTTGTTATAGATAACAAATGGGATATGGGATAAAGAGGTAAATGTTTGTAACTTTAGGGTAAAGAGTCACTAAAATTATTAATATGTTTTGATGAAGGTTGAGCCTACTTCTTTATATATTTCTTTTCTCTTATATTTTTACCTTTCTCTTCCTTCTGTCTTATCTTTTTCTTGCACTTTTTACTCTTTCCTGTTATCTTTTCTTTAAGTTTAGTTCGTATTAAATTTTACTGGTATACTTAACATTCTTAATAAAAACCATATACATAAAAAATCAAGAAGTGAAACCTATTAAATTTAGTAGGATATTCCCAAAGAATTGAATGTTGTGCAATCTTAATTTTTGCATCCATCCAAATATGTAAGGCACCAATGTTTGAATTTAAAAGTATATATCCTTTGCCTTTGGAGTGAATAGAATAAGGTCTCAAGAACATTATAGCAGAAGAAATAATGAAGCATTTCTTGGCTCTCTCTGAAACATGATTGTATTCCCATGTTTATGCATGCTTGTAACAGTCAAACAGTCATTATTTATAATAAAGATTATATGAGTATCCAATACTTAAAAGAGAATGTTGATTTATACAGCAGGTTGTAGTTCCTATTTTAGATTTATGGAAAACTATAACCATACCAGGTTTAAATAAACATTCAAAAGGATTAGCTGCCCCAATATTTTGTTTTTCAAAATTCATAAAATGGAAGAAAAAAGCATTTACTATTTTGCTATTATAAAATATATTATTATATAATATGTAATATTATACTATGTAAAACATATATTATTAACATATATTATAAACAAAATACATATATATTGTGAACACACATATGCACACACTTTACATTAATGTAAAGAATAATCTTCTGTTGGGAAATAGCTACATTTCCATGGCAACCTCAGCATTCTAAATAATTTCATGAATCCAAAGAGGATACTGAATGACAAGGAAAATTAAGGAAAATAAGTTTCTGCAGAATGAGCCTCTCATTTATATAACTTTCATCTGGTTGAATAGGTCTCTGTGCAACTTGCTACATTCTTCATAGATTAGCTCAAGAGTAGTTTATAGAAAATTCCACAAACAACATTTTTTTCAGGTAGAAGGGGAAAGAAGAAAATATGTGATTATTACTTCCTCTTGAGGCCCTTTTAAGATTGAAATCTTATCCTGCCTTTGGTATAAATTAGAGTTTCGTGTTAAGTTGGAAATTCACAATAAAGTTTAGTATAATATCAAAAACTGCTACTCCTTACATACTCATTCATATTAATGGATAGAAGAGAAGGGTGTGCTTTAAAATACAAGATTAAATAAGATAACAAGAATTGCTTCGGTATCTGTTCTTTTATTTTCAAATCTGCAGCTTATCCCAGCTTCCATCAGTGTGTTACAAAAGTTTTATTAGCTTCAGCTGAAGATTCAGACTGTCTAATTTTTAAGATTATTATCATTGTGTGCTTTCTGCTTCATTTTCTAATTAAATTTTATGTGGATTTTAGAGCACATAATCCTCTAAATTACAAATATGAAATAAGTTTTAGGGCCTCTAGGATTTGCAACAAATTTACAGTTTAGCAATGTTTTATTAGCTCAGGTACCATTTTGACTTTTGTGATTATAACAGCAGTTCCCATTTGTTTTATACTGAATGTTCTTCATGGCTTTTGAGTTATAAAATTTCCAGTCCTATAGTCTAGGAGAATTTCTTTTTGAGAATGAATTTATATTTCTTCAGGCTTGTGTACATACTGGAAATCTTAGGACAGGAGACATGTTGCCTGCTGTTCCCTTGGTCTTATGGTAAAGCAACTCTGTGGTTGCTTGCTGCACCACAGGTCTTGAGGCAGCTTTCCTCAGTGGTGGTGGTGAGCCCAGTGGAGGTGAGGTAGAACACAATGATTGCCCTTAGGAGAACAGAGAGGAAGGTCCACTGGAGGTCATGGCAGTGGAATACAGTGGTCTCTTCAGGCTGTGGAGGGAAACCAAAAGGGCAGAAATGGGGGGGAGGGTGTAGGTGGTGGGCAATGCAATTGACTTTATGCCACATAAATTATTTATTTAGCTGCTTGGAATAAATAAATACTGCCTCTGAATACATATTGTACAATATAACTTATTTCAGTATTTTTTTGTCTAGGAAAAAAATGAAGCAAAATTAATAGATTCTAGTTTGACTTTTCAAAGCTATAGGATTTCTGCCAAGTTTTAATGAACATCAGACTAATCTTTCATTATTATTATTATCTGTCGTTGTTGATCTTAACCAAGTGGAATGTAGTTAGTGCTGAGTTAAAGCTATTCATTTCGTGTTCAATTAGCTGGTCTGGGAGCAGTGTTCTTCTGACCAGCAATATCTTCCTCCTTGCTCCTTTATTGGCTTGGTTTAATCTGGTTAACAGTATTAATTTGCATTGTTTTGAAGTTGCATTTGAAAGGGTAATGTCATAGCATCTACAAAAAAGGAACCATATATGTTCTAAATATATTGAATTAAACTGAATGGCAGCATCGGCAAATCATGTTGAGTAGAATGAGAATAAAAAGAATAAATTAAAGTGGAAAACAGCACCAGCTATAGGGGAAAAAGTTTCCAAAAGAATTAGGAGAGACTAATATATGTAGCAAGAGGAATATTTTTTTCATTAATTTATCATGATGACTCCAGGTTCTATTTTAAGATAGTCACATATTATTTTATCCTGCATTTGAGCACTGCTCTGTTTTCTTACTTTGTTCCAGACTATAGAAATAAAAAATAGGCAAAGAGAAATGTTTTTATTGTTGATAAATAACAATAATGCATTGGTGTGTGTGTGTGTGTGTGTGTGTGTGTGTGTTAGAAAAACAAAAGAAGAATCGAACACCAGGATGAAAATACAAGCAAGACTGTTTAATGTAAAACCACTTAGCTTTTGTCAGCAGTTGAAAGTAGAGGATCCGGGAGTTTACTTATATAGCCAGCTGCTTCTGCGCCCTGCTATTTGTGTGTGTGTGTGCGTGTGTGCGTTTGTGTGTGGATCACATCATCCTGTGATTCATGGAGAAAGAGTTGTATTAGTGTTTTGGGTGATGTATGCATTTATTAGTTTACATCATCTTCCAGAGAGCAGAAAGACAAGCACGAGTGATGGACTCAGCACAATATGCAGAATTCAGTGAAAGCCGTCAGTTGAGCTTTTGTAAGTATTGTGTAAACTTTTTACTCTCATAACTAGTATTTTGCAAGTTGGTAGTGGTTAAAAAGCAAATACATTTAGTGTCAGGACAAGAAAAAAAAATGCCATTTGCACCTATCTTGCAATAATAGCACCATTTCTTTGTATTCCCCTCCCCCAGAGGCTTTTAATTTATCTGGTAAGCCTACTAAATGCACATAATCAAAACACAAGGCTGTTAAAAAGGACATGAGAGTACATTCAAGTTCAATGTGACTCATTATAGATGAATTTGGGAGTCCCTTCATAAGATTCCTTGTATTAACTTCTTGTACATGTTCACCTGCAGTATGATTGTATAAATTGATTACACATGATAGTGATTGTCTAGCCCATGGGTAGGCAACCTCGGCTCTTTTATGACTCATGGACTTCCATGAGTTGAAGTCCATGAGTCATAAAAGAGCCTAGGTTGCCTACCCCTGGGCTAGCCATTTGATATTTAATGCTCTCAAAATCCTGAAATAATTTTGAGAGTTTTCCCCCTATTTTCCCCCTATGGAAAAAATAGAGAAATAATAAAGGCATGCTCATTCAAGGATCTGCTTAAAAAAAAGCAGAATGGGATGGCAAGTTAATGCCATCAGTAGGAGTAAGGAAAAGCACAACTGATATTAGAATTAATTTTAAAGCTATAGCCAGTTTTTAATTAATTAATTAATCTGCTAAAGTTACTCCATATGCACCTACATTTTCAAACAACATAACTTTAATTATCTATTACTTTATTAAGGGTCTTTGTCATAAAACAATAATAAAAATAACTACAAATAATGCTAAGAGCTTAGAGGTCAAAGAGACAAAAAGAGCACAATGAAGGAGTCATAAAAAAAACCTCAACAAAATAGCACAGTGTGTTCCAGTGATAAATGAAAGCACAAAAGCACAAAAATGTTAAATGAAAGGCACTTATCTAGTTTTCCATAACAAGCTTTTGATTTGGAGAAATGACTGGTTCACTTGAGGATCACAATGTGAAGAATAAATGACACATCCACAATTGTGTTTTCTGTAAATGTCAAATAGCAGAGACATTTGGTGTGTAAGTAGTGTTTTTGCTGTTCCATTGCTTTTTTCTGAGTTCGTTTTAAGCATCTGTAAATAGTTAAGTGAAAACTCTTCATCTTAAAATGTGATAACCTCACATTTTACACCTTTTAATTATAATCAAGGGTACACCTTGATTATATATATCTTTCAGACAATAGTATTGAAAATTTGAACTTGGAAAAACACTTATATAAATACATATTGTTTTCTGAGATACTGTAGTTAGTAGAATTCATCTACACAGAAATGAAAACATAGTATAAAAATAATAGATGTTTTTGAAATATCTGATTCAAAGCTGCTTATTTGAGAAATATTGCACAGACTTGGTTAAAGAATAAAATGTATTTTGAGATAAATCAAAATATTGGTCAGATATTGATAGAAATCATATTCAGAAATAAGTGACAATATGGAACATTGGATTCCTTATTCACTTGTAATCAATGTAGGAGGCTCACATCACCTGCCCTCTGAATTGAAAACTATCTAAATGTAGGATCTTATCAGTATGCTTTGTAAATGGTGTTTCTACTTCTTTTTTCAAAATGCCAGAATGACTTTTTAAAAAAGAAAAGAAACATATTTAAAATATATTTTAAAGTATATGGAAGCTTTCATTTCTTTTAATATTATATCCATTTATCCAAAAGTACCATTATTATTTATTTAGCATAAAGAAATGGTACCTTAGTCAGGAGATTACAATGTTAACAAAGTAGTTGTTTGGCTGCCTAAGACTGCTAGCTTCTTTGCTAGCAACAAAGATCAGATGATTTAATTCCATTGTCATACTGACTGCCATCTGTGCCAGTGAGTTCTGGAAAACTACAACACGAATTATTCATAAGATCAGTGTCTTCCAACAATGTTGTCTCAGAAGGATTCTTCATATCACATGTGAGATAGTGACAGAATGAAGAATGCTGTTTGCTGGACATGTACTCGGCATGAGTGAGCAATGTCCAGCAAAAACCACAATCAATTGGATATCATCTGATGGTAGAGAAAAAGAGGAAGGCCAAAGATAACCTGGTGCCAAATATTTCAGGAAGATTTGAAAACATCAGCCTTAAATGGAAGGATGCAGAGACTGTAGCTGTGGACCGAAAATTGTGGAATATGCTTGTAGCCAGTGGTGGGATTCAAATATGTAAACAACCGGCTTTCTGTGTGGATGCCTCTTCCGGAAGTCCGTCCTGGGACTGGGCAACAAAACATTAGCTACCGGTTCTGCCGAACTGGCTGAATCCCACCACTGCTTGTAGCCCAATGTGCTCAGCATAGTATGTGATGATGGGCTCCCTCACTATATAGTTTGTTTAAGTTGTGCCTTAAGCCATGAAAGTCAGCTGGATGACCTTAGGCCAGTCATTCTCAGCCCAACCCACTTCACAGAGTGTTTGTTGTAGGGAAAATAGGAGGAGAAAGGTGTGTTAGATATGATTGCTGCCTTAAGTTATTTGTACAAATAATTACTTACTTACTTACTTACTTACTTACTTACTTACTTACTTGTAAAGGAATTCAGATTCCTGAATGTTGGATTCCATCACTTATATTAGAGGTTACAAGGTCTTACTCTTCATAAGAAACAGTAGAAATCAGAAGATACAAGGTTAATATATTTTTTTTCAATACAGCCAAAAAAGCCTCCAAATTTCGAGACTGGTTGGACTGTAGTAGCATGGAAATAAAACCAAATGCAAGTGCTATGGAAATGCTGGCTTATTTAGCATATGAGACAGTAGCACAGGTAAATGAAAAAATGTTTATATTTCTGATAATTTTGGGGGAAGATGCCATTTAGTTACATTTGAATTTGAGGGCAATCATGGACAGCAGCTACAATGGACTCAATCAGCCTAGGAAGATCTCCCCTACACTTTTGCTCCCCACCTCTCCTAGTCTCCAGATGCCATTTCTTTAAATTCAAGGATGGAATATCCAACCACCTTGCCCATTCCTCCTCCTGTTTTTCAAATGTGTTACCTCCACTAATTGGCCTTGTTTTTCTCCTGTTCTTCCAACCTTGAAATAGTTCTGCTGAAAACATGCTTTCTTCAGGTCTATGTATGTTTTAGTCTAGATAATGAACTACCCCAAACTGGCTGTTCCATATGCTGGAAGGTGGGTGCTTCGAACATTTTTCATGTCTGTATTGCAACTTAATATGGAAAGATACTCTCCTCATAGAAAGGCAAAAAAACACATGCTTGTAATACTTCCCAGGACTAATATCAAAACATTAAAAACTCTTTCTCCTTTTTCTGTGCATCCTTTGCCTATTAATAGCCAATCAATTTAAGATTTCCATCTGTTCATTTTTAAATTGTCATTTTTCCTTAGCTGGTGGACCTGGCCCTTTTGGTCAAGCAGGACATAATACCGAAAGCTGGTGACCCTTTTAGTCATGCAATATCTGCTGCTTTTATTCAGCATCACCATTCTGAGGTAAATATGACTTAAAGTTTATAGTTTACAGTATGTAATTTATTGATTTACTTTATGTATCATTACAAGGACTTAAATTTTAATTATAGGAATATTTATGGAGGGTCTAAGGCAGGGGTGTCAAACTACTGACTCACGGGCTAGACGCGTAATCAGGAAGCCGCGCCCACCCCATTGCCGGCAATGGCAAAACCGTCCCAATATGTCACGTGATGTCACGTGATGTCACGTGACGTCACAAGTTTGACATTTCTGCTCTAAGGAGTCTAAATCACTTTTCCTGAACACACCTTTCTCCACCACACCTTTCTCCATGTAAATGAATATGTGTGTGTGTGTGTGTGTGTGTGTGTGTGTGTGTGTGTGTGTGTGTGTGTGTTTGTAGATTTTTACGGGTACAGGTATGCAGGTCTTGGCATATTCGGGTCTTTTCCCATGTAAGATTGAGAGTATCTTGGTGACGTTTCGACGAGGTCCCACTCGTCATCTTCAGGCTGGGGTCTTCGGCTTCATGCTTGTGCGAGCAAAGTGTGATCGGAGCTGCCGTCTCTCTATAAATATTGGTGGGGGTGTGTGGAGTGCTGGCTTAGTTGCTGTAGGTGGGTTGGTTGGCTGTGTTGGAGTTATTGTTTGTGGAGCTGTTTCATAACATCCTGAGTAGCTGAGGTGCTGGCTGTGTGCCCATTAGTCTTTTGTGTTGTAACGACCTGGGTAATGGGCTGTGTGGTAACATCCTGAGATCTAGTGTAGTGATATCCTGAGTTCTGAGTTCATTGGACAAACTAATAGGAGAATAAATGCACGCATCCCAGAACACAAGAACGCAGTCAGAAAAGAAGAAAAAACTTCCTCCCTCTTCTAGCACCTTAAAGCTACAGGACATGAAATTGATTTTGAAGGAACCAAACTAATCTCCAAAACTGAACACCACAACAAGAGAATAATTATGGAAGCCATCGAAATAGAAAAACACCCCACAACATGAATAAATGTGACGATACCTCCCGCCTACCAGACATCTGGAAACTAGCCCTAATCAACAAACGAGTCTTAGCCACAAAAACTGACTCCGGACCCAGAACAACACAGTACACCACCACCATTCACCCTCACCAGACCCAAACCTAAGCCCAAACCCATCCCTCAGACGAAATGCAATCACCATCCAGAAGCCAAACCACAACGACATCACCAGCTGCTGCACCTCCCTCCGACCCACACACAAAGCAGACGGACACACACCATGAACAGAGAGCTAGACCGCAAACTCAGAGCCAAACCAAAGCCCGACATGTTACATCACAGCCTTCTGCTCTGGACATCATATCACAGAACTCAGGAGGTTATAACGCTAAAGCTCAGGATGTTACTACACAGCCAACCACCCAGGATGTTGCAACACAGAACTCAGGATATCACTACACTAGATCTCAGGATGTTACCACACAGCCCATTACCACAACACAAAAGACTAATGGGCACACAGCCAGCACCTCAGCTACTCAGGATGTTACGAAACAGCTGAACAATCCACAAACAATAACTCCAACACAGCCAACCAACCCACCTACAGCAACTAAGCCAGCACTCCACACACACCCACCAATATTTATAGAGAGACGGCAGCTCCGATCACACTTTGCTCGCACAAGCACAAAGCCGAAGACCCCAGTCTGAAGATGACAAGTGGGACCTCGTCGAAACGTCACGAAGGTACTCTCAATCTTACACGAGAAAAGACCCGAATACGCCAAGACCTGCATACCTATACCCGTGAAAATCTACGAAAACAAATATATATATATTGGCTATGTGTGGCCAATGCCTACTGTATAGGGCAGCAGAAATAACCTTTAGGAACAGAAGGAAGAACTGTAGCCATGTAACCTGAGAAAGCATCTTCGACCTGACCTCTAGTTCTCAAATAGATATACTGGGGGGGGGAGGGAGAGAGAGAGCACATTTACTCTTGTAAGATTCTGTTACTATAACTTTGTAATGAAACTTGTATTAGCATTCACAACTTTAGTTTCCAAATTGATGTACCTTACTTATTTTGTTGCAAAGGAATCACTTGGGCTTTCTTCCTTGCAATAGATCATGGGTGTCAAACTCGCCACATCATGTGACATGTCCTAACATATTGTGACTTTTTTCGCATTGTCGGAGCTGGGGTGGGCGCAGCTTCTGCGTGGGGCTGGCAGTTTGACACCCCTGCAATAAATTAAGAAGAAAAATCAAACTATTCTCCTTCTTTTAAAGCTATTATTGTTATATGGGTAATCTATAATTAGATTTACAGTCAAAGACTGGTGAAAATGTAATAATTGAGATCCTAACCAAGGACCTAAGAATTATTAAGGCAATTTCTCTATATATAGATAATTCCAAAGCAGGTTTTTTTATATAAAATTGTGGTTTATTACGTAGTCAATCAGATGTTCAAACTTGATTTGGCATTTTTGTCCAACTATTGAGTCCTTCCCAAGGACCTGGAATAGGCAGATGTTGATGTTTTGTGGTATTAAAGGTATCATTGCAGGATGTAAGCTGTTCCGAATATTATTATTATTTTTCAAAAACAGTGAAATTGTTATTTGCTATAATACAATAGCCTACTAGAATCCATCGATGCTTGCATCTACTTATGGTTGCCATTTTATCTTAGAAATGGTGGCAGGGACAGTGAACATCTTCTGAAAGTATATTTATGGAATACTGTTGCATGTATTGAGCACTATTAGACTTCTATCAGAAAGATTTGGATTCAAATTGTATGATTTAGGATATATATTATAATAAGTTTAGATTCAGCAATGAAGCTTAATCAAGTACAATCTCTATGAAGAACAGAAACTGTCTATACTGGATCCTTCTGGATTTTGGAGGTGGAGAGGGCTGGGAAGGAACAGCTCCAGAAAGAAAAGTTGCAATTGTTGCAATGTCCCAATTTCTGACCACGTTCATCTTCTACCATTAAAACATGGAACTGATTGGTGTTGGTATCAGAGAAGAATAGGCAAAGGAGTAATTTTGTCTTTTTTAGATGCATGTTTTAGGGCAGACTGCAAGTATGAAGAGTAATCCAGGCTCACCTGATAATACTCCACCACCAACCCCCACTCTGCCATCAACGGGCCCACAGTATCTTGGGAAAATTCAGCCTGGGACAATGGGGAATGGCAGCACTGGACAAGAATCCTCCAAAGTCAAACAGCGAAAGAAGAAAAAAGTACGTTAAAACTAACAATAGAGACAGTGAAATATTTCAGCTACTCCAAATGTGTATGCTGTCCTCTGGAAAAGCTCATCTTATCTGTTCAGTCTGCAGGTCTTTCCTGTGACATCTAATAAACATAGTATTGAAGAGGTTTGTAGGCCATTCTAGTCAGACTCTCAGTGTGATGCTTGGAAGTAACTCTTTAGAATCTGACAGAATCATAAGATCCAAAGGAAAGGTCCTTCTGAAGATGACCTGCTTATGAGGTACTCTTTGCCCTCAATTTCTGCTTTCTTTAAGGAGGCACTGACAGGTATAGCTAGCACACCAGTGTCCCTCTGAAGCACATTTCTCCTTTGGATCCAGGTAGAACAGCTATTCCTGTCCCATTGAAGTATAATGATTTTTATCTTGTCTCTTTGTGGGTGATTCTTTTAAGCTATAAGTTGTCTTGGGAATCTAGTCTGAATAGAAAGATGGAATATGAATCAGGATTGTGTGAGGCTCAGCTAATCACAGTGAAAAGTATAATATGTATATTTCTTATTTTCCTCCTTACGATGATTGTCTTTTAATATTTGTGTTTTTACTGTTTTTAACTGTTTGTAAGCTACCCAAAGTTGTTGGCATTTGATTAAAAATTAATCAATCAATTAATCCCCGGCACATGTTTAATTTTTGTGCTGCCAAATGTATGCTGTGAAATGGAATTTGGAATGGAACGCATATGGAAATCTAAGTTGCTTTGGAAGTTAAGATTTGTTTATATGAGATCTGACAACCATTTTAGATGGTCTTGTGACTGTGCTTCAACGAGATCAGTTTCCTTATTGTGGTGCAGTTTTGGAATAATTTTCCCATGAAGATTCATTTTGGATAGAGTATTTTTTTCCCCAAATCCATTAAAAAAACTTTAGTCATTCAGATATAAAACAACTCTTCCTTTTTATATTAAAGTATATTGTTTTGAAAAGTCTCTGAAAGCCTTAGATGAAGAATTAAAGAAATAAACCTTAAATATCAAAGTAATTGTTCAGAAGCTCCTTGTCTACTAGGGGTCCTAGTAGTAACATTGATTGTTGTTTTATCATTCAGTAGAATGTATAATATTACAAAATTGAGATTTAAAATAATAACAAAATAATACATGAAGGGATAAATAAATAAATAAATGAGATAAAAAATGAAATAAGTTTTGGATTGTTAGAAATGATTTATCAAAATTTCTAGCCTGAGAAAAATTTTGCTTGAAAATAAAATAGTCCTCAACTTATGACCAAAATTGAGCCCAAAATTTCTGTTGCTAAGTGAGACAGCTGCCCCTGGGACACTGCAACCGTCATAAATGTGAGACAGTTGCCAGGCGTATGAATTTTGATCACTTGACTTGGGGAATGCCGTAATGGTCTTAAGTGTAAAAAATGGTCGTAAGTCACTTATTCCAGTGCTGTTGTAACTTTGGACAGTCTTTAACAAACTGTTGTAAATTGAGGATTACCTGTACTATGTAAATCCCAGAATAAAAATAAGTCGTGTGAGATAGTAAATATTGCTCAATAAAGCCTCTTCTGGAAATTGTTAGTAATCTTTGAGCAGAATAAATTTATGTCAGCTTGGCACCATAGGTACATAATGTTATACTAAAGATGCAAACATAAACACAGACATACAGAGATAGATAGATAGATAGATAGAGAGAGAGAGAGAGAGAGAGAGAGAGAGAGAGAGAGAGAGAGAGAGACTTGCAAGCTTAAAATAAATTGAGATTTCATTTAAGATCTCATTTAGCTAGGAATCCCTATCAGTATCAGAAGAGATAGATTCCTCATCACACATTGGGCATTTCAGCAATCATTGAAAGTATAAAAAATCCACTTTACAGACTGAATCACATAATATGAGTAAAGTGGCAAATCTAAGCACTGGTATCATTTGACTTACTAAGAAAGCTTCACAACTACAATTTTTACAAAACTGCATGTAGGGGAAATAAAAAATTACCCTTTAGGAAAATCAGAAGAATTTTACTAGGGTTAATCATACCAAATAACAAATGCATTCGCTTTCTTCACCTAAAGAAAAAGCAGGGCTTTTAGTAATATCAGAAGTGGTCAATCTGGTGATTCCATTCTAAGCCCCAGTTGGTGCACAGAAGTTCCTCTAAGTTCTCTGTTATTTATGGACTTATGGTGTTAATGTTGCTTGCTTCCAAAGTAGCCTCTCCACACAACGAAAATGCTATTCTTCTTCCTGTTCTTCATGTGTTGTACAAGTAAACTTTATCTTCTAGAATAAATTTCCTTTTTGCTCTGTTCATGAATGTTTGAGTTTTATTTTAATGTGAACTGTGTGACAATGATTGTCTCTTCAAAAGAAATAAGTAAATTCTACAAAGGTCAATTTTCTTCATTCACAGTGTGTGCTTGTTATAAGTTTTCAATTTAATAACAATGAACGTGCTTTGTTGTTGTTGTTGTTGCTGCTGCAGAGTACTGCAGCTTGTGGTGTAGAAGCCCAGAGTGATGCCATCCAGCCTGCCCACATCAGAGAGGCCATTCGCCGCTACGGCCACAAGATTGGACCCCTTTCCCCTTACACAGTATGTAATAACAAAGATTTAAGAAGCTATATTTATAATCTTAGAGAAATTTGATTTTCAAGTGGTCAAATGAAGAACACTTGGAACTGTTAAATGCAATTTGTGGAAATTCTAGTTTTCTTTAAAAATGGAATAATTTCTTGGGGGAATGAAACAATGTTTTTCTTTTGTTTGGGGCAAAGGAAGAGGGCTTTTGTTTTAAATATTTCTAATGATGATTTTTTTTTGTTTGGAGTACTCTTAGTGTCAACAAAGTTTAAATATTCTAATATTAGTGGATTGATTAATCTTCTAACAAGATTAATTCCTTAAGTCACACATTTAAAGGTTCTTAATGACTTAGACTTCATAAACCATTTACATTATAGTAATGTACTTGAAGAAGTATCTTTATAGATGTAATTGAAAAAGTATCTTAGTTCTACATAAGTATAAAATTGTGTTTAAAATTATCTATTTCTTTTTAAATATTCAAAGCATTTCATTTATAAAAGATAAGGCTCTAAGAGTGGTGTCAGAAAAATGCCCCAAAATGTTTCCCTACTCTTTGTCAATATTACATTCTCTTACCAATCTGTTCCAATTCTGATTCTATTATTAACTCATCTTTATAATTTTACTCATCTTGTGTGACTTGAAGTTAGTCACTCTCTTTCAGGCCAACCCACTCATAAGGTTGATGTGGAGAAGATAAGAGGAGGAAGGAATATTAGGTATATTCACCCCCATTGAGTTATTTAGAAAAAAAGTGGGATATAAATGAAATAATAAATAAATAGTGAAAATGAAAGCATCATTTTAGGCTTTGTAACAGTATTGTGAATCAATCTGGAACTCCTAGAGAAAGGATGGAATATAAATATAACAAATGAATATCAAATAATGGTATTGTTAGCTTTGCCTGCTTCAGCTGGGGCCTCACAAGCATTCTGCCATCAAAAGAAGAAGGGGGAGGAAGGATGAAAGGGGAAAAGATGAAAGGGCAATAAAGCTTTGTGTGTACAATAGGAAATTGGGAGGGGGGGAAATGACAGGTGAGAAGGACCAGAGCAGCACCATCCTGGATGCAGCATCCCATGGCCAGGTACCCTGAGAAATATGTGGATTACCCCCAAACATCTCAGAGTTCTCAAAACATCTTGGCAAACTCCAGTTGGCTGGAAACGGACTGGTCATGGAGAGAGGGATGAGCTGGGGGAAAACCTATACCTTATTTTGCATCCAGCGAGTGCAATGATTTCAGAGCTGACTTGACTTGACTATAACCACTTAGTAAAGAACGCTTTGCTTTAATCAAATGGAGTTGAAGGTCTGACAGGTATGTATTGCTTCCTATTAAAGAAAGAAATGCAAGATTATTTTTCTAATGTTTGTCTCTAGATTAGGCTGGTGGCTGGCCCAAGCGCACCCACTGAGTTCCCATAAATGGGGGTAAATGGGTGCCTTTACTAGTCCATCACCATAACCACCATACTACACTGGCTCTCAGTCATGTTGAGGAGAAATGTTTTACTGACAGTAATGTGAATAACACTTTTTTAAATACTCTATACAGTACTATTAGGAAACAATAAAGGTGGCTACTGAAGTAATAAAGGTGGCTACTGAGGAAGAAGGAATTAGAAAAAATCTTAATTCTTCTATGAGCAGGAGGTAGCTAGCTAGCTGTTAGGAGAGGGACTCTAATCTAGACCAAGACCTAATCTTTTCAACATGCACACATTATTGGAGAATTGGAACTTCAGTACTTAAATAAATACTAAATATACAGTATTCAGAAACTTGAATGATAATAAAAGGGATATCCTTTTGTGCAAAATTGGGGTAGTAGCTTCTAGGGAGAAAGAAGAGGAAAGCAGCTAAAAATTAGTGAGGGAACAAAGTTTGCTAAGTGTTGTGTGCACCTCTGTTGACTCCCCGTTTTTATTTTTAACAGATTTTGACTCATTATTTAAGATAACCTATTGTAATATTTATTTTACATATATTATAGAATTACATCGTAGACACAGCAATAAAATCTTTCTCTGTCAATTTTTTCTTGATCCAAATCCTAAAAGGATTTAAACTATTATACATCCATTAAGTCAGCGGTCCCCAACCTTTCCGGCTTCACAGATCAGTGGGGGGGGAGAGGATGGCTGATTGTGCAAATGGAGCTTTGCACGCTTGCTCTACTGCCACTTGCGTGGCCCAATTTCCAATGGGCTGCAGCTCAGTAATGGGCCAGGGACTGGAGGTTGGTGACCTGTACATTATGTTGAATTTAATGCAAACTATATTTCTTGAGTGGACAGAGTTGAAAAGTTTGATACAGATATGAAGGGGATGTGTGAATGTGACTCCAGTGCTGCCTACAGCTGTCAGGTTAAGATTTAACAATGCACCTCTTCTCACTTGGATTGATGTATGAGGACCAGGATATTCTGTTGAAAAGTCATACAGCAGAGAGTCAGTTATGGGGGTTGGGAAATGTTGTTACATTATTTGTGACGTTCCTCTTCTGGTTTCTCGGTTGGTATTTTCTATGGGTGATCTCATGGCATTGGCATGTTTCAAGAGGTCTACTGCAAGAGTCTTCCCCATTATGTCTGCATGCAGAGATACAGTAGTTGTATAAAAGATAATTAGAGTGTTACAATAGAGAATTCACTCAAAAACCTTTTTTGCTTTGGAACTCTTAACTTGAGCCAGATTAGTGCCTCCACTGTCTCTGCCTGATTTGCATTTCATGCCTGAATTAGGGCTTTGCCAATTAACAATTTGTTATCTATAATGCAGATGGAAAATGGATGAAAAAGAATTAGCCTTTAAATTTGACTATATTTGCCAATCAAGGAAGCTAATACAGCAAAATTAAATCATTAAAAGTAATGCAATTAACATCATTTCAGTGCATAAATAATTACATATTATGTTTCTATGTTTCTTCCCTTATTTGAGATTCTACAGTGTATCTTCATTTAAAGCAGGGGTGTCAACTGCCAGCCTGGAGGCTAGATGCATCACGCCAAAACCACGGCCACCCCATTGCCGGCAATGAGAAAAAAGTTGCGATATGTCGCGACATGTCACGTGATGTCATCAGTTTAACACCCGTGATTTAAAGTATATGACTATATTATTTATAGATAAGATATTTTCTTTCTTCCATACATGCTGCTAATTTAAGATTAATCCACCTATGCGGACAATATAAAGAGTCAAAATATAATGTTTTTATGCTGAAACATTAAAATATGGAAAGCTATGAGTTTCTTGGACATTATGAAGTTGTTATTGCATTAAGCCAACAGGTGTCTCTAACAAAATAAAAAATAAGTTGGCATTCTCAACTGGAAATAATTTGATGCTGTGTGAGGAAAATTATTTTAACAGAAATATGTAGGTTTCTCCATTTGCCAAATACTTTCTTTATTGACCATTTGCCCTAGTTTGAATTTCATATCTGTCCAATTCAAGAGATAAAACAAAACTAAAGGCTGCTGTGCATAATAAACCTCACTATATTGTTCCTATGATAACTATTTTTGAGTAGAACTAATAATGCTCATGGTCTGCAACAGATTCTTTCCACAATAGGCCTTTAAATAAAGTTGAGAAATAGCTCATTGTATGTGGTAGATACACAAAGACTTTGCCATATGCAGATGGCCATTATAGAAAGCAATTTAAAGGACATCACCATCATCTTGTCTATATAATGCTATATGAATTTCACAATAAAGAAAGAGCAGCCAGGTTTTTCAAGAGTAACAATCAACAAATTTAATTCTCACTAACAGAGATGAAATGATAGAAGGTGTTGAAGCCACAGGAACCTTGGGGGGGGGGGGAGTGATCATCCAATATTGGAATTCAACATTATGCAAGCAAAAGCAATAGAACACAATCAAACTAGAGTCTTGGACTTTAAGAGAGCTAATTTCAATAAATTTAGAGAGAGCTTGGGAAGGATTCCATGGATGAGAATCCTCAAGAAGCTTGGGAAATTTTGAAAAGTGCGATTATAAAAGCCCAGTATAGCACAATACCAATGAAAAAAAAAACAGCTCTCAAAAGAAACCAGTATGGCTGCATAAAGATCTCCCTGATAAATTGAAAGACAAAAAGGACAAGTATAAAAAGTGGAAAGAGGGGCACATAACTAAGGCAGAATATCAGCAAATAGCCTGAGCCTGCAAAGATGAAGTGAGGAACGCTAAGGCTCAAACTGAAATAAGGCTTGCGACAAAAGTCAAAAATAACAAAAAAGAGCTTCTTTCAAGCAAACAAGAAAAATGTTAAAGAAATGATTGGCCCATTAGTGGGAGAAAGTGGCAAGAAGGTGACTAGCAACAGGGAGAAAGTATAACTATTTTTTGCATCCATCTTTACACAAAGAGAAAAAACAGTCCAACTTATCAAAAACAGTACCGTAAAAAACAGATTAGAAACACAAGTTAAAATAGGCAAGAAAATGGTAAGTGAGCACCTGTCCATCCTAGACGAGTTCAAATCACCAGGACCAGATGAATTACACCCCAAGGTTCTGAAGGAACTGGCAGATGTGATCTCAGAGCCACTGAACTATATCTTTCAAAGATCCTGGAGCACTGGGGAACTACCAGAGGACTGGAAAAAAGCTGATGTAGTTCCCATCTTCAAAAAAGCGGGGGGGGAAATGGATCCAGGAAACTACAGACTATCATCCTGACCTCAATACCTGGGAAGATTCTGGAAAAGATAATCAAGCAACGAATCAGCAAACACCTAGAGGCAAACAAAGTCATTACCAAAAGCCAACATGGGTTTGTCAAAAACAGATCATGCCAGACAAATCTTATTGCATTCTTTGACCAAGTGACAAAATTAGTGGACCAGAGGAATGCTGTGGATATAATTTACTTGGACTTCAGTAAGGCATTTGATAAAGTAGACCACAACCTACTACTTGACAAGATAGAAAAATGTGGGTTAGACAACATCACCACCAGATGGATTTGTAGCTGGCTGACTGGCCATACTCAGTGTGTGGTCCTCAATGGAACTGCATCTACATGGAAGGAAGTGTGTAGTGGGGTGCCCCAGGGCTGTGTTCTGGACCCAGTGCTCTTCAACATCTTCATTAACGATTTGGACGAGGGGATAGATGGGGAACTCATCAAATTTGCAGATGACACCAAGCTAGCAGGAATAGCCAACACTCCAGAAGATAGGCTTAAGATACAGAAGGATCTTGACAGAATTGAACATTGGGCACTATCTAACAAAATGAAATTCAGTGGTGAAAAAAGTAAGGTTCTATATTTAGGCAAGAAAAACCAAATGCACAGGTACAAAATACATGGTACCTTGCTCAATAGTAGTAATTGTAAGAGGGATCTTGGAGTCCTAGTGGACAATCACTTAAATATGAGCCAGCAGTGTGCTGCAGCTGCTAAAAAAGCCAACACAGTGCTAGGCTACATTAACAGAGGGATAGAATCAAGATCATGTGAAATGTTAATATCACTTTATAATGCCTTGGTAAGGCCACACTTGGAATACTGCATCCAGTTTTGATCACCATGATGTAAAAAAGATGTTGGGACTCTAGAAAGAGTACAGAGAAGAGCAACAAAGATGATTAAGAGACTGGAGACTAAAACATATAAAGAACGGTTGCTGAAATTGGGTATGTCTCAAGGGTTGTCACAAAGAAGAGGGTGTCAAGCTATTCTCCAAAGCACCTGAAGGCAGGACAAGAAGCAATGGATGGAAACTAATCAAGGAGAAAAACAACCTAGAACTAAGGAGAAATTTCCTGACAGTTAGAGCAATTAACCAGTGGAACAACCTGCCTCCAGAAGTTGTGAATGCTCCAACACTGGAAGTTTTTAAGAAGAGACTGGATAACCATTTGTCTGAAATGATATAGGGTTTCCTGCCTGAGCAGGGGATTGGACTAGAACAGGAGTCCCCAACTCCCGGTCCGTGGACCGGTACTGGGCCGTAGCATACCAGCAACCGGTCTGCACAAACAAGCAAAGCCCCATCTGTGGCATGTAGGCAGCGCACAAAATCACACACTCTCCGGTCCACGGAAAAACCTCTTTCCATGGAACCGGTCCCTGGTGCCCTCTGGACTAGAAGACCTCAAAGGCCCCTTCAACTCTACCACTACTACCACTATTATTATTATTACTATTATTACTATTATTATTATTAAATATTGTTGATTCTTGTGAATTAAAAATTCTATCTTTCTAAGAATTCATTTCCATTATTATTTGAAACAAAATATTGCAGAAAAAGCTATTTATCTGCCAACATGGGTGTGTTACAGATGTAGCCAGTTTTGAATTGGTGCTGAAACCAGTTGCTTGAAAATGTTATTTAAATTAGGTAAACAGAAAAAAAAAAATAGAGAATTGGCTTTTCAAAAAGGCCAAAGTATATCTGTGGGGATTTGTTCATTGACTAGAGTTTGGGGACTCTATATTGTCACCAGGAGCATATTTAATTAGCTCAATATCAAATATCAGTTAGTGGGAGACAGAATATTTGTTATAATTGTTATAATACAAGTTATAATTTCCTATAAATGACATTTTTAGGTTTCTCAGTGGCTGTACCTACAGAGAAAGAAAATAACTAGACATATAATTAAGTTATATATTATGTTTAAATATATAACCTATCTAAGCCCATTGTTTGGAGGTTTCTACATATTCATGCATATTTTAAAATTACATGCAGCATAGTTGCGTTGAGTTGTAACTGAGAGGCCTTTTTAACATAGATTTGATAACGTAACATTTCATTACATTGCAGAAAAACCATATAACAGAATGTTTGGACTTCTTTGATCTCCTTTTATCATGTATAATTACACTGTTTATGTAATATTGCTTGTGTAGTCATTATTGTTGCTAATAACAATTGGTTAATGATTTTGATAACATAAACTGTAAAATTTTTCAGTTACACTATTGTATGTTGTTTGAGTTCAGTATACCTACTCCTAATGCAGGAGTATTTATATATTTATAAATATAGAGAGAACAAAGTATATAAATGAATAAGAATGTAATTAGTGTTAACATTAGGAGTTCATCCTCTCCAACTACTGTCATTTACTTTAGCTTTGGATATTTTTTTTCTTAAATAGTTTTCTCCCACTCAAACTGTTGCCTTTGCTTGCTTCTGGGGTTGGCAGTTTTCTCTGCTGGCTGGATGCCATTTCCTACTCCAATTGCTTCTGGGGCTGAAAAAGCTCTCATTTTATAGCCATATAAAATGTATATGTGAATGTATGCAAATTGCTTACAAGGTGACTGAAAAAGTTCCAGTGACATCTTCTTGCTTTTCCTTTATCTGGACAAACTTATATGCCTTTTGAACTGTTAGGTTTAAATCATTTATCCTGTTAATATTAGCTGTTATATTAACAGCTGGTGATAACAAGGGTATTGTTAATATAACTAATAAAGTTGTGCAGTCTTCCCCGAGTTTAATTTTGATAGTTCCTGCAAGTCATGATGGTAAAAGTCTATACTGAAACATGTCAATAAGTATCACATTGTTAAAATTCCTTTAAAAAAATAAGTTATACTCCAAAAGCCCTTCTTTGCTCCCCACAAAATAAAACAGGCAACTTGAGCATTGCTTCTTTGATGACATCAGCCCCAGTTAGAAAAAGATTTGCCTGTCTCTGATCTGAAAGACTGAAAGCCTTTTTCCAATATGAGTTGATTCTCTTCTTCCCACATTGTGGAAGATTCTGCAACTGAAGTTCAGAAATCTCAACATAATTTCTGTCATGATTGGATTCATGATTGGAAATGAACTCTGAAAGGCATTATTGCTTAAAAATGCATTTTAAAAATAAGAGCCACATGTCATGATACATTTTTAATCGAGCATAATAAAATTTAAGAGGAATAAATATTATCAATTATAACAACATGCATAATAAAAAGCACAGTGTAACGTAACTTTTTTTGCCTCAGTTAAAAGTTGTATTAATCTTAAACTGCACGAAAATGTTGAGACTTTTCATACTTTGATATGTTAGGCTGTCTTTCTTAACAACTTATGCTCTTTGTCCTCAAAACCTTGTTTCTGTTTATATAATTTGCTTAATTATTAGTTTTGTACTTATACACAGTTATGTGGGGAGATGTATGTGTGTAAAGCTCTTCAAGGAACACTATTGTCCTCAAGGGCAAACATCAATAAAGATATAGCATGTGTTGTCAGTTGAGCTGCATCGAAATTAAGTGCTTTATAAAAGATACAAAGATATTCTTTTTGCTACCCAAACATGGCTGTATTGAAGTTTACTTAGTCAGGGATGAATTTCAGCATATTGTTTTTGTGTGTGTCACATTTTATATTTTGGAAAAAAAATGACTAGTTCCGTAAAAGCGGTAGGAAACCAGGTCTCAGTATGGAGCCCTTGTTTTCCTCTCCCTTCACCCGAGGTTCCTCCCTTCAAATTTATGAAAGAAAACATTTCTTTCTGTGAAAGGTTTTTGTACACCAGCATCTGGAAGTGTTTATTTCAGTGGCGTGTAATCTATCTGTGGATTTAGTTAGCACCAGACCCCCTTTTGTGTATTCCTGACTTAAAATTTTTATAAGTGATCTTGTTGAATTTGTGCCAGGATGCACATGGTTTGGCTGATTGCTGCATATATCCTTTACCTGCCAGTCACCTTTGATTTATATTCCTTCCCTCTGCTTTGGCTTCCAAAACTGGTGCCATTGAACTGTCCCTTAAATCATCTTATTGGATAAATTACTCCAAGATGAGATGGTACATTTTTGCTGCCTGTGGATAAAGATACATTCCTACTGTTGGTCCTCACTAAGTCAGTGCTGAACCACTTACATAGGAGCTTACTGGATGAGAAAAATCAACTTCTCTGCTTGTTTCCTCTTTCAAATGCAACATTGAATACAAAAGTTTGCCAAACATGACCAGTTGAAAAATAGCTTAAGATACTCCTTTGGAATTTACTGGAGAAAAAACCCTCTTTTTCCGGAATAGTTCAGAATTCAGGATTTCTAAAATAAGATTTAGAAGGTCCACATGTTTTAAAACAAGCATTTTTGAAAGCAGTGTTTGCAAAGTGCAATTTAATACTCAACTGGGGAATCATTTGAAAATAGATTTAATTATATACATTATGTACACAATAATGATGGCTTTTGAATAAAAGCAATAAAATTGTTCTAAACCAATTTTGATGATGGGGATGCATATCTGTACATTAATATGGAAGTTTTATTGCATTGACAATGATTTTAAAAGTTCAATATTTTTAATAGTTGATTGAGTCACTTTCAAAAGATTTAAAGATATTGACAAAGTTTATAGCTTAAAAATATTCTGATACGGTGAAATTAATATTTCTGTGCACTAAATATGGAAGTTTGTCGCTGTGCAGATTATCGTTGCAGAAAATGTTATCCTGAGACTTTTGGCAGTTATCAGCCTTAAGGATCTTAACTCCAGTCTGTTACTGAGTTCTTTTGGGACCGCTATAGTTGAAGCCCTGTTAGTAACAGTCTCTGCTTTTCTTTCGGAATGTTTTAGCTGATCTTTATTGTTGATTTTTTGTTATTTTCTTCTGCTTTTCAGTTTATCATTTCATTTGGCCTAGGTGAAAGATGATTTTTCCCCCTCCTACTATCGTTAGTTAACTGGAACTTAGTGAGCTGGTCAAATAGAAATTGAACTAATAATAGACAATGAATATACCAATTGTGGGTTCAAGCTATGTCCCTAATGGAAGAGCATTCATCTTGACTCTCTACCTAGATAACTGTTATGTGATGGCTGCTTCTGATGATTGCCCAAGCTACACTTGATAAGCTCTCAGAAATACCACCAGTATTAACTGAGTTGTCCTTTTAATCAAACTGACTCTTGTAAGCCCCAGTATTGTTTCTATCCCTGTAGAGGAGACATGTCAAACTCGAGGCCCATTGGCCATATCAGCTCCAGATATGGCAAGAGAGAGGCTCCCACCATCTCGGCCCAGCCTGGCTGGGTGCCCCCCCAGGCGCGAGCACAGAAGATGGTGAGGGCCGGCAGGGCCTGGCAACAGCCACAGCCCACCAGCCCCTTGGCCACTGCACTCTGGGATCCTGTAGCCCACATAGTGTAGGTTGGGTTCAAGCACCGCGGTTGCTGGCCCAGCCCTCCAAGCAACAGGCAAATGGGAAGGTGAGGAACCCCCCATCCCCAAGATGCAGCCGGGATTCCCCTTCCCATTCCGCATAAGTCCAGCCCTGAAGCTGCCCCACGCATGGCCAGGTGCCCCTGGGAAACAGTGCTGGGCCGGGTCATGGGGTCCCAGCATACCAGGAACTCAAGGGCCAGGCCAGGAGCCTGCCACCCAGGGCCCCGGGAAGCCCGTGTCACTGTCTGGGAGCCGCCCAGAGGGACAAGGGTCTTCCAGTGGACCAGGCTCCGGCACCTTGAAAAACCCCAGATTCCCCTCCACAGCCCTGCCCAGCTTCCCATAGGCACTCCCAATGTTCCTGACGTTAAGTTGACCACACCCCGAGGGCAACCACAATGCTGATGTGGCCCTCAATGAAATTGAGTTTGACACCCCTGCTATAGAGGCAAAGTGGGAACCACAGAAACAGCTTTATATTTCCACAGTGCTGATACTACAAAGCCATTTATAATCTGTTTTTTCCATAGTCAAAAGCTCAGCGCTTCTAGTAGAAATGTATAGCTTCTCCTACCTCAGGCTGTTTTAAGCATGCTTATTTCTATGGAAATCTAAGATTTATTTTTTTTTTTTAAAAAAAACTCTCCACATTATACTGGATGTTCCTAACAAGTAGAAGAGAGAAATAAGCAGTAGTCTGCCCCCAATTCTCATATGAAAACCGTACTCTTTATAATGAGGAAAAAGCTCAATAAATATTGATGGCCTCTTTTTGCTATCCTCTCCTGTGCCAAAAACCCACCTAGATGTTCTATATTAGAACATCAAGTTCAGGCATATTACCAGGGATGAAAAGAACTCTATTTATTTTTTTAATAATAATAATAATATCTTTATTAGCTTTCAGTGTCATACATTTAAATACAAACTAACTTTTGTGGATATTTTGCAGGAAGATATTTATATTTTGCTCATTTATTCATTTATATGTAAACAAAAATATATTTTAACATTGTTAATGTATTCTGCTATTAAATTATTTAAAAGAGGCTATATTTGTTAGTTTTAAAAGCCATTATTTCCAAAGCAAAATAAAGCAAACAGAAATAATATTACAGGTAGTCCTCGGTTTATAAAGACAGTTGGAACCAGAATTTTGGTTGCTAAGCAATCCAATAATTAAGCGAATCATCATGTAACCAGACTTGTTTTTGTGACCATCTTTACCATGGTTGTTAAAGTGATTCACTGTGTTCATTAAGGAAATTACATGAAAGTTAAGTGAATCACACAGTGATTCCAAGTGAATCCAGCTTCCCTAATTGACTTTGCATGTCAGAGGAGGCTAGGAAGATTGCAGCCCAAATCATGGAATTGCAAGATGATGCAACTCTCATAAATGTGACGCAGTTGAGCTGCTGTACTGACTGCCTTCTGGCAGGTTGCAAGCCACTGATCATCTTCTGATTGATGGAAATAGAGGGCAGCTATATAATAAAGGAGATGGGCACTATATAATAAGCAACCATGTAAGAGTGTAAGATAGTTATTGCATCTCTCTGTGGAAGACTGTTTTACTATCTGTCACATAATTTGCAACAGGAAATTTAAGATAATTTTAAGTCGCTTGTGATTTGTCTTGTTTAATGGTTTTTGATCTATAGTTTTGTGTTGCTTTTTCACATGCTTAAATTACATGTATAGATTTATATTGTATGTTTTTCATTTATAACTTACTCAGAATGATAGATAATTACTAGAAGAGCAGATTGTATGTTACTATATTTACTATATAAATATATAACTAATACTAAGATGGGAGGCTTTCCTATCTTGAAGGAAGTGGTTGATTTTCTATTGGCTTCCTTTAAAATCAGTGAGAGATCTGGAATTACCATCAATATTTGTAGGGGTGGGATGAAAACCAGTGTCAGTCATGGTGTTATTGATCAGCATTGCAAATTGGACATTATATATTTCAGCTGGATCTATTTTTTCTGAAGAAAATTGTGGTAAACTTCATTATCATGTCAAACTGCTGACATTTGTATAAACAGTATATAAATAAATGCCAATGGAAATGCCCATGTATTTCCCATGGAGAAGAATATTACTCCTACATTAATACATTTAATGAATCCCTTTTTAATCACTTTTAGGCATTTTAAACAGATTGATAAATATTGAGGGGGTTGCTAAAGGATGGATAGACTTTATCTTTTCTTTATCTAAATTGATAACTTCCATATGAAGATGGAAGAGTTATGGTTTTATAAGATTACTGGTGTAATCTTGGGGGGGATGTATTGTATTGAATTTTGGGTGGGTAGAATGAATTTTTTTTAAAAAAAAAAATAGGAACAGAATTAGAAATTTTTACTGACCGCTCTGATATCTTGGCAGGGTTTGGTTCTTTAATTAAAAGTTGGTTATTTTCTCATCAGACTGCAAAACATATTGGAAGATTTAAGGATGGAAATTAAATTTGGTTATGAATGCATGAAAAGTTGACATTTTTGAATAATAATTTTTATTTGAAAGTTGCAATTTATTTTTAACTTACTTGAGCAAAAATATATTAATATTCTATGCCAATTTATTATGATGATTTCTAAAAAAATCTGATATACTATATGAGGAATTTGGATTGTCTTAAATTGCAGGATGTTAAATGTATTCAATTAAACAAAATTTATTTCTTAATTTAGGTATGCTATATTTTGCTATTGAAACTGTTTTGAAACAGTTTAAACCTAGAGTTTATTTTACAAAAAAAAAATTAAATATATTGTTAAGAGGGATCTAGATAATTTGTGGGAAATTTAGAATCCAGAGTTAAAATACGGGAATGATTTTTCATTTTGAAGAATATTAAATAGGGTTGTTATGATCTTTAAATTACACAAATTTATTAAAATATTATTATATTCTTTTATTTTAAAAGAATTGAGTATGAACCATTTTATGCTGGAGAAGTAATAAACTGTAACTAAAAAGATGAAAGTTTGCATGGTTGGAAATAAATTACCATGCCAAGGTTATAACTCTGGACTGAAAAACAGTCTTTTTGTTCAACTTTGTGATAATAATATGGCAAAGTACACATGCATTAGTTTTTACTGTTTCAACTGCTTTATAAGGTTATATTTTCTCTCTCTCTCTCTCTGTTTTTTTTTTTTAAAGTTATTGGGCTGCATCCTCAAACTGACAGTTGTTTGGGATTTCAAACTGATTCATCTCCATCCTCTCAAATACATAATTCTGAGTTGCTGGTGTTCTTATTATGACCACTATTGCTGCTGCTGCTGCTGCTTCTGTTGACTCAGTCAGTGTATTTTGGCACCTGAGCAGGAATGCATCAAAGTAGTGAAATGTAGGGAAAGGTTCGATATAAGTTTTATAAATGCACCAATGTACAAAGAAGCTTTAAGTTGCCAAAGTGGCAAATTGAGCATGAAATCAGAATTTTGAAATATCTAGCCTTTATTTTATTTGCCTTCTCATCAAGGACTTTCGGTACGTGGAATCCAGATTTGTGTGCTGAGTGGATAGAAGAGGATGAAATAACATGGTTTTTTCCCCCATGCAGTCTCCAGTACTTACCATGCTAGAGGAAGGGAGAGCTCTGAGTTACTGGAGAAGGAATGGAAATAGTCTTTCACATATTCTCTGGGAGAAAGGATATGTATAGCTCTCTATCTGGCTTAAAGGTCTCTTAATTACTGATAATGGTTTAGTAGATTCTTCAGTTGCAGAATTATGGCTGGAGGATATTGAGCCTTATGTGCTTTTATCAGATCTGCTGTATATTAGGAAAGTTTTGAAGGGAGTGGGGAGAAAGAGGAAGAGGGAAGTTCTGATTTTAGCTACAATACTAATATATAGTTTTTCAAACCTCTTGCCAAACCAATGCTCAGTCTAATTCCTGCTCTAGCTTCATGGTTCTTTTTTTATAGACCCTTTCTTTTCAAATTCATTAACATACATCTTAGCCCTTCCTCTAGAACCCTTGTTATATTTACAGTTTCCGTTTGCCTTAAAACTTAATTGTATAGGCAATATTACTGTTGTGCCATTGCAACACCTCCGTTTTGAATTGGTTGGAGTTTAATTATTCTCACACAATTTTGATGTTCTATTCTTTATTACTCTTCTTTGTCTATAGTATATCATACAGTAGATCTCCTCTGTTTTTTTCCCCTCACTGTACCAAATGAAGATTTCTGGGAATTTGATAGCCTGCCCATTTCTTTCACACAGGAAGGAAGATATTTTGCAGTCCTAAGAACTACCTTGGAGGTGGATGCAACAAGGAAGGGAGGGGAGGGGAGGGGAGAGAGAGAGAGAGAGAGAATAGTGATACAGAGTATAAATTGCAGCTCCCTAGATTTAATTTAAAACAGAAAAACTTTGTGACTGTAAGTTCTGTATATCAATGAAACAGTCTACCTATGGAAGTTGTGATGTTTGATGATGATTTGTTGTAGCCACTCCACACAACTCTATAGTCCATTTAGGGGGAGGGGAGGATTAAAAGGCAACCATCTCTTAGGGATGGCTTAATAGGTTTTTTTGCACATTTCAGAGCAATGGGATAGATAATCCATGTGGTCTCTTCCAACTGTACGATTTGATGACTTTATTATCAAAAACGAGAAGCATTTTCCCCCTTACAGAAGTTAGTTAGGCTGATGAGAACAGAGCATAAACTGTCTTCAAAGCACAGTAGTGCTAAGGTATCACTATATTACCTTGCTTTTTATTAGTCAGTCAAAGTTCTGCATCTATCATTAAAAGCACCCTTTCATTTCGAACATACATTATGTATTCCAATTCATATTGCTTAAGACAGACATGTCAAACACAAGGCCTGGGGGCTGGATGTGGCCCGCAAAGTGGTTTCATGTGGCCCGCAAAGCCATCCTGGAAACAGTGAGGGAACAGCCCCCGCTGCCTTGGCCCTGGGTGTCACCGCCCAGCCCCCAGCCTGCCTGGTTTCGGCGGGCACCGGGGCGCTCTCTTCACAGTGCCAAGAGCTGAGCTGGGTGGCGTGAATCGGATGAGAAGTGCAATGCAGCCTAGCCCCCAGCCTGCCCAGTTTCAACAGGGAGCAAGGTGCAAAGCTGGTGAGCTTTGCACTTCCCGCCTCAGTCTCTCAGCACCGTGAGGAGAATGCCTCACTGCCTGCTGAAACTGGGCAGGCTGGGGGCTGGGCGGAATTGTGCAGGTAACATTGACTCTCACGCTGCTCATGGCATCCCCTCCCCCAAAGCCCACCAAGCCAGATATGTGAAGTAGGTGAGGGCCATGTGCTGGCCACTTCCAGGCAATGGTGCATTTCTTCATTCCTCACGAAGGATGGCACCTCTCCAGCTGTGTTTCTTGCCTGTTTTTCTCCCTCCCTCATCTCAAATATTTTCCCCACCACTCTGTACGTAGGAAGGAAGGAAGAAAAGAAGGAAAGAAAAAGAGGGAAGGTCTGAGGGAATTCTTGCCTTAGTCCTGCCCTGCTACCCTTTCACCATCCCTTGCCCCCTCCTCCTGGCCTATCCTGGGGTCTCCCATCCTATTGCTAAAGAAGCTTTGGATACAAAGCCGGGTCTCCTCCCATGGAGAGGGAATGAGCTTCCCTCTGACTTTGCCCTCGTACCCATTATGAGCAACCTAGCTGAGCACAGCAGCCTTGAGGAGAAAGTAAGTGCAGCTGGGTGCCCCCTTGGGGAAGTGGGGCTGGGCTTAGTGCCGCAGGTGCTCGAGAGCCAGGCAGGGCATTTGACCTCTGCTGCCCAGGGCTCCAGGAAGCACGTGCCACTATCCACCCCCCCCCCCTGCATGGCCGGAGAGCAACAGTGAGGCTCCTCCAGTGGACCATGCCTTCTGCCAGAGACCCTCAGATCTGTCCCACTCCTGCCCAGGCCCCCACAGGCACCCTTTATGTGAATGATGTAGAGCTGGCCATGCTCACCCAATAGGCCACACCCACTTCATCCACGCCCACCCAGTAGGCGCACCCACCCTGGCCATACCCACCCGGCCCCCCCGAGGGCAACTGCAATGCTGATGTGGCCCTCAATGAAATTGAGTTTGACACCCCTGGCTTAAGACATACAGGCACCTGACATTTGCAAATACAAATGCTATATCCTTGTTTTAGAAAAATCACATTTCAGTGGGGGTGAGCCCAAAAATACTGTACCTGTCTGTCTGAAATTTAGCAGGCCTCATCCCCTCAAAAAAGATTTGTTATAGTAATTAATAATTTACTGTCAAACTGCAGTGCTAAATGGAAAATAAACAATGCATGTAACTACTTTTCATTCTCATTGCTGATTCCTGTAGAGCTTTCTGGAAAGATTGGCTGCACTTTGAATCTCGCAAGAGTTCTGCTTTCTTAGGCAGAGAGTTAGAGGAGAGAGAAAACGTGCATGGAATTTGCCATTAACAGCAATTTACCCCATTTTAGCTTTGAAAGGAAATTTACAGGCAAAGTTCCTACAAAAGATGTTCCTGTGGTTTTAGAAAATATTTTTTTTCTTTCAATTTCATCTGTTTGTAATAGTTCCAGCATTCTGTTTTATGTGACCCATTTAACAACATCAAAAACATTTTTAAATTAGAATGGTAAAACTGAAAGTATTTAAATACTTACAAGTGGTTACAAAAGTAGTTTCAACTAAGATACAGTTAATATTTAAATGTTTTTTTTAAAAAAAACATGGTTAAAGTGGTTCACAAAACCATTGAAATAAATACAATAAAATATAAGGAAAAGTATAAAATTATAATATCAACATAGTAAAAATAGATTAATTACACCTACTGATAAGGATAAATCAGTTCTATTTCTGGAAAAATCTTTAGAGTGGGCAATTTCCTAATCTCTGTTGGGAGTAGTTCATAGTTACAGGTTGTATTTTGGTTGCCTTTAAACTAATTTTTAAATAGGTTCATCAGTTCCCCACTGCACCTATTTCTCTAAGTGCTTTATTTTAATGCATATTGAACTAAAACTAATATACAGTCTGGGATATGCTTTCTGCAATTGACCTAACTTATTTTTTTTCTGCACAGACTGTACTGTTTCTTCTAGAATGTCATGTGTGTTCATCACACCACTATTACAAAAAAAAATTGAAGCAAGAAAACAATGGTACAAACAGCTTTAATAATCAAGGTCCAATAATATGATAAAGAAACCAAACAATTTCATTTTCAAAATCACGGGTTTGTTTATCAGTATCAAAGATGATATTGCTTGAAGCGTTTTGAAAAATAATGAAGTGTTTTCCCTTGAAAGAGATTCATGGATCCTGCAATACTGATGATATTTCTTTTTTCTTTCTTTTTGTTGTACGATATGATATCTTATGGCCTACTCCTTGTTCAGGCTCATTTCTTAAAATAACTTCTGTGATAAAATGTTCTTAGCAAAATCCACACAAAGAGAGAAATGGTAAACAGGTTTTTTTTCTGTATGTTCAGGGTCTTTTGTAGATATGTTCTCATGAAGAATTATTCAAAAATTATTTAAATACTTTTAAAATTCAAGAAACTAGAATTTGTGTTCTCTGGAACTTTTTTCATCCAAAGCTAAATATCTATCACTTGTAATAGTTTTGATGTTTATTATTACTTTGAGAGATACATAAAGCTTAGTTATTTCTAAAAAACATATCTTGAATTTAAAACTGATATCTTTTAATTTGTTAGAAATCTTTTTTACTATCCATTATCTCATTCAAAATCCATCTGTCCACTAATTTACAGAAAGTAACATTTTTAAATAAATAACATTCAGTTTATTCTGCTTTTAATCACATGGACACATATTCCCACATTCCTTTACATTTCTCCAGAATTTTGTTACATGTTTTTGTGCCAGAAAAACAAAATCTGGGAAAATGCTTGAGTCTTTATTGAAGCATTGCACAGGAACAGAAGCTAATGATTTTGTATTGTAAGGAAGCAAAGGAGGTAAGATATTTGAGTACCTTTCAACACCTTCAACTTTCAAACACTTTTTTTTCTTTTCAGTTTAGTATAAGACAACTTGAGACCTTTTTTTTTCCAGCTTTGATTCAGGAGAATCCTGCTGGCATTCCTGATCAATGCATTCATCAAATTATGTTCATTTCTTCTAAGACCCTCCTATGGGTCTCTTAGGCAGGAACTAGCTAGCTCCTTTGTTTAACTAGTAACAGACTGATAGTTCTACTACAAATTATTTCCACACATTTCAGTTGATGCTGAATCATGTCATTCTTGGAGTTGCTTGAGTGTTCCTTTTCAACATTTCTAGAGATGATGTTGGGGAACTATGGAATGAGAAGAACTGCACAGAAGAGCTATAAGTGCTATTTTAAAAAAAAAATCAATCTGATTTCATCTTGCAAGAATTATCTTCATATGATATTAAATAATTTTCCTCTTAGGTATTTATGATATGAATATTTTTTTCCTCTCGGGTGACCTTCACCCTTTTTAGGCAGACAATTTTAATACTAGTTATTGTGTTTTTTTTTCCTGTCTTTGGAACAAACTGTCAGTTATGCTGAATGAGCATGGAATGTTTCTCAGGACACTCTAAGATGACAATAGTTTAAAGTTAGAGCTGTAAAACTTTGAAATGCCACATCCAAAATTAAGCTTAGCAAATCTCTCAAAAAAGTTAAGAGTTGGTAAATTTAAATCATTTTCAAGTCCAAACCATTTTTTCTCTAAATTCTGTGTCATCATGTGTGAGTTGAAAGCCACAAAAACCTGCTTGCAGTGACTTACCCTATTTTACTTTCTTACTATATAGTAGATCAGTGGTGGCGAACCTATGGCACCGGTGCCAGAGGCGGCACTCGGAGCGCTCTCTGTGGGCACACATGCCGTTGCCCCAGCCTTGCCTCCCCCGTGACCCCCTCTTCACCAGCAGCCCTCCTGGAGGAGAGTCACCCACGAGCATGGCCCATGCGTAGCAGCGCAGACAAGGACATGGCAGCCAGGCAGTGTAGACAAGACTGCCCTCATACCCCATTGCGCACAGTTGATGCTGTGGGGCACAGGCAGAGGGTGTGGCCGCCATGGCGCTGCTGAGTGATCTGCGATGGGCCCTGGAAGCGGTGAGTGTCCCTGTGGGCAGGTGGGGTGGGGCGGGGTGGGGGTGGGGCAGGGGGTGGAGCGGGGCGGGACCAGTTTTGCATACTCAGTCTCTAAAAGATTTGCCATCACTTGTGTTTCCAACTTTTAAAATAAATTCCTTTTTTTGCAACCAGTAAACTCTTCATTTGGACATAACTACAGTCAGTGTACTTGGGTATACATGTAAATTGTTTGCAAGTAATATGGTTGGTTTATTTAATAGGAAGAGATATATAAAGGTTTCAAATAAAAATGTGCATTATGTATGTTCTTGAGTACAAGCTTGTAGTGTAGTCTAACAAATTTGCAAATGTTTCTCCTTTTGCCATCTCAATCCCATCTTCATACACCCTGCAATCTCTAAATAAGGCTCACTATCTCTTACTCTTTGTTTCTCTCTATTGCTCAATAGATCTTATTGGTTTAGTTTGTTACATTTTACTTCAGAAAATCACATATATTTTCACAGTGATATATCTTGAAAGGAAATAATTGGTTGTAACTAAACTTTTCACATTGAAAATTTTTAAAATTTTACAAAAAAAAGATTCCCCTCCCCAAACCCTCCCAACCCACCCCAACCCTCCCCCAACCTTCCCAGAGCTGAATACAGGCTTAGTTAAAACTTAAAAGAAAATTTTTTAAACACATGTAAACCATAAACAATTAATTACAATAATTAAACAAATTATAAAATACTTTAAGACCAATATATAAAAAGCAGAAAAAATTATGATTACAATCATTAGACAAATTATAAAATACTCTAACACCAATATAAAACTAAGAGAAAAAAAATAATAAAAAATTAAAAGAAGAAAAAGGAAAAGAAAACCCCCCAAAAAAATTTAATAAGAAAATTAAACCACCCTTAAAATTTTATAAGCTTTAAGTGTAAATTATTCAAAAAAAGCTAAACATTTTCTAATGTCATACTTATATTATTTAAAGTTTATCCATCATTCTTTATAAACACTCTCAAAAACCCACATATAAACATTACTTATAACATTGAAATTCCCTTATACATATTTAAAACAAAATATTCCTTTAAATGCTCCTTAAATATCTAAACATGCATTACCTATCTAAAATTTTCATTCAATCTCCATAATATCATACTTATATTATATAAGATCTAATCTATCCCTTTTTCTTTATCATCAAACACAAAAATAAACATATAAACGTTAGTTATACCATTAAAACAAAATATTCTTTTGAATACTCCTTAAATTACTAAACTTAAACTTCTTATCTAAAGTTTTCATTTGATCTCCATAATCTTCTCTCCTCTTTACCAATAACCAATTCCATCCACAATGAACTGTAATCTGTCAATAACCTGAAAACAATCTATACATTCTTTATCGATCTCTCTTATCCAAAAACCTCGAGAGAAGTGTTTGGAAATCTGCCCTTAAAGGTTGCTCCAAAAACTTTATAGATCTTGCTTCTCCCGCAGACTCAGAAACAAATACTTGTGAGGCTTCCTTAACCTCCTTCTGTTGCTCCTTTTCTTTGCGTTTATGTGTTACACGAATTATCCTCTGCTCCTTCATCTCAACTTGTTGAGGCCCCTCAGTCTGAAATTTCCCAATTTTCATCAATATAGGCTCTTCAGACTGCAATTCTGCCTTCTTCTCTTCCAAAGCTTTAAATATGATAGGTGGCGATGAACATACCCCCAGGACAGAAGTATAAAACTCTTTTGCTTTGAAAACAGTATTAAGTCTATAACGTGTCCCCACATAATTCACCACCATTCCAGTCGGGACATCCCATCTGAACAACATTTGCCTCTTTTTAAGTTCATCTGCTAAAAAAGCAAACTCCTTTCTTCTTCTTAAAATTTTAGATGGGATCATGCCTGGAAGGTTTATTGAAATAGCAGTGATTGTTATTTTTTTCTTCTGAAAAGTTAACGGAGGAAGGACACATTTAATGTTGGAAAGACTCTTCAGGTTCCAGTGTTTAAATTGAAATGATATAGTCTCACAATTTGTTGAAAACATAAGAATTAATTTTTAGTCACACACCACACACACACACACACACAGAGAGAGAGAGAGAGAGAGAGAGAGAGAGAGAGAGAGTACAAAGAAATAAAATTTGGTTAGAAATTTCTTTTTTCAAGAACTCAATAGGACTTTGGGAGATAAAAATGGAAGTCAACTTATGAAAACTCATGTCAGTGGCGTTCAGGTGTAATATATACCAAGGCAATGCAACATTCCTGCTGCTGTTCTCTATGGGCTTGAACCTCCTAAGCCAGATAATTACTAGAACTGGAAATAGATACAACTTCAAGAGTAGAACTTCCATCAGCCATTTCATGGTAGACATGAAGCTGTATGCTAAAAGTGAATGACTTGTCAACTTGCTAATCCATGTAGAATGGATATACAATGAAGACATTCGGATGTTATTTGGACTGGAGAAGTGTGCCTGGATGAGCCAGCAGTGTGCAGCAGCAGCCCCAAAAGCTAATACAATCCTGTGTTGTATAAACAGAGGCATAGAATCAAGATCACATACCGCTTTATAAAACCCTAGTAAGACCACATCTGGAATACTGCAGCCAATTTTGGTCACCATGTCACAAAAAAGATGTTGAGAGTTTGGAAAAAATTCAGAGAAGCGCAACTAAGATGATCAAAGGCCTGGAAATTAAAACATACGGAAAAGTGGCTATGGGACTTGGGTTTGGCTAGTCTAAAGAAAAGAAGAAATGGGCGAGATGATAGCAATATTCCAATATTTGAGGGGCTGCCACAAAGAAGAGGGCATCAAACTATTTTCCAAAGCACCAGAGGGCAGGACAAGAAACAATGGTTGGAAGCTGACCAAAGAGAGAAGCAACCTGGAATTAAGGAGAAACTTCCTAACAGTGAGGACAATTAACCAGTGGAACAGCTTGCCTTCAGAAATCGTATGTGCTTCATCCCTGGAGGGTTTTTATATAATAATATTTTATTAATTTTCTAGTTTTACAATCATAAGTACTTAATAAACAATGTGTTGTTTGGGTCCATTAGTAATTCAGTGGTACATATTAACTTCTTCAATCTAGGCCCAATACTACACCATCCAATGCTTTCTCTCTTCTTCCGATAGTACACATTTTCCCACACTGGGCAAATACAATTCTTATTGTTGTTAATACATACACAAAATTGAATATCAACATCCTTATTACATTTTCCTAATAATATCAATAATGTTGGTTTAAAATATCTTTTCTGACCAAAATGTATCTTAATTAGATTTGAACTTAATATCATTTGTTCAATTAATATCCTGTTTATCCTGCTTTTTTAAAAAAAATAATTTCCCATCAGTGTTAAAATGTCTCTATCACTTATAATTTCTCATAATAAGTTATATTGGGGTAACCAAAAGCTTCCCTTATTCAAACCCTCTTACCATTTTCATATTTCCCTTCTCATACCAAAATATAATATTCTAGTTACAAATCCTATCTTTCTAGTTATAATAATACTTATATTTCTAATAATTATCTATTCTCAGCCATGTTCAAACATCTGGTTAATAATATAATATCCCATCTAATGGATCAAAACTTCTATTTTCTTCAGTCTTACTCTAGCTTTCTTCCTTTGCCAACTAACTTTCGAAGTCAATGCATTTGAATCATCAAGTGATTCTTCCTCTATTTTTGTGTGTATTGTTTGGAATAAGAAAGACAATTTTATTAAAATATTTTTGGAAGGACACTCAGCCCATTGATATTCATTAAACAGCCCCCCTCTTTCTCCAATTTCCCACAGTTCTCCTAACAGCTCTATCTTCCATTCAATCAGCTCTTCTTTCTTATCCTCAAGTGTGATCTGAGATCTTGACAGGTAAGATATCCTTTCCATTTCCGATATTATTGCTATGTCTTCTAATTCTTTGTTTGTCTGAGTCTGTCTGTTAGTTCCTTTCTTTAGGTCCTCCATCTTTGGATCTCATTCCTCTGATTTTCCTTCTATTTTCTGGATTGCTAGTTCCTTCTTTGTAGTCATTTTCTGAGTTTGTAGATTTAGATTAAAGAATTGCTGTTTTATCTCCTTTGTGTTATTTTTAGTCTCATCATGAGCTAAGACAATTGTCTCTTGTATTGATTTTAACATGGAAAGAATTTCTTTCTAAAATTCATCAACATTTTCTTGTTGGTATATCAAGCTGGGGATTTTGGGGACAGGTTTTAGGGATGTTTTTTTTACCATTTGAAGCTAAGTATGGAACATCCATTTTGTTTTTGTTGTAGTCTTTATAATCCGATCTATTTAGGGATTTAAAAAGTTTCAATCAATTGTCATTTGAACTCCAAATTATCCAGCCGGCCTATCAGTCCATCCTTAAGTCTCCCCTCAGCAAATATAAGTAAAGTTCGAATTTTTCAGTTTTTTCTGTCCAATGAAAAACATATTCTTTCTGTCCAGAGAGAAAAGAGCAATTAAAAATTGTTCATCAATCAAAGGTTTATAATCCAAAGTATTCCATCATCTCAATCAATAATGTTTCTTCTATAGGGAAATAGCTCCATGACACAGCTCTAAAAGTCAGTATTTATATTCATAGTCCAGGCAGGCCAGTTTCAAAATAGTTTATTGTCTCTGCCACATAAATAAGCAGCCCAAGAGGGTTTTTTCCCCCCTTTTCCCAGCTACAGTTTCCAAAAGTGAAAGTTTCTGAAAACAACAAGAATCATATCTGAGTCTGGGCTTTCAGCCAAGTTTCCTTTAGACATAATAAATTGTAGTGCTGTAGTTTGCCACTAGATGTCGTTGATGCCATCTTCCAACTTTTTACATCCAGACTTATATTACAAGCTTTTAAAGTCTCTTCTTTTTAAAAAAAATCTCAGAAGCACTTTTAGTCCCCAAATTTCAAAGTTATATATGTGTATTGCTTCCAAATTAATCTTATAATTTTCTCTGTTTTCCCCCAAGCAATTAATTCGCCGCTTTTCTTTTCCTGAGTGAATGGGGTGGAAATTCCCCTTCCCTCTCTCATTGGGGAGGATTCTTTGATTTTTTTTCCCAGGAAAGTCTTAAAATCATAAAGAGAGCATAGGGTCTCACCCAGTTCCATCCACGTTGCTCGAAAGTTGCTAGTTAATGCTTCTAACTGGCCATACGAATGTAGCCAGTCTTTCCCCCGCCGGTTTAGAGGGCTTCCTTGGATCAAATGGAAGGGTTGCCACCCTCCCGCGTTCAATGAGGTTTCCCTCCATTGCTTCTTCGGAGTGACTTTCAACCCTTTGTAGGGTCCCCAGCAGGGTGAAATCAAACACGGAAGACGGAACCCCGTCTTCCCGCACCTGTTACGCCAAAATGTCAAACTGGAAATACATCACTGGAGGTTTTTAAGAAGAGACTAGATAGTCACTTGTCTGAAATGGTATAGGTTCTCTTGCTTGAGCAGGGGGATGGATTAGAAGAACTCCAAGGTCCCTTCCAGCTCTATTCTGTTCTCCTTGGATGATAGTCAGGAGAGGAAAGATAATTAAGACTACCAGTGGATCACATAGTGGACACACATACTAACTACTAGTACCTTGGTATCCCACAGTCACATGGGAACTATGTTGAGGAGACAAGGAAGATAGCAACATCCAAGTACCACCAAAGCCTAAAGAGCCATGTCAATGGGAAGAATAAGATCAACACCATCAACACATATATCCTGTCAATCATTGGATACCCTGCTGGTATAGTGACCTGGCCAAAGGAGGACATGGAGGCTGCTGATGTGAAGACACAGAAGCTCTGTATACTGATATTTTTACCCTAAGTCCAACTCCCAGCAACAGTACACTAGCTGGAAAAAGAGCAGTGTGTCTAGTATCACTGTCCCAGACAAAAGCCAGAGCATCCAGGAGTACAACAGTAAAATGGCATTCGTAGATGAGCTTCTAAGAGAATGCCTGCAGGAGCAATAAATATGGGAAGAAGATAAACAGAGGAACTCCCATAGCAAGGCAAATCCCTGTTTGAGACCCTGCTATTGACAGGTAGCTGAAGTGGCAGACATTGGGAAAGCCAACCGGTGGCTGGAAAGGGCTGGATTTAAAAGACAGCATTGAGGCACTGATCTATATTTTTCAAAGATCCTGGAACACAGGGGAACTACCAGAGGACTGGAAAAGAGCTGATGTAGTTCCCATCCTCAAAAAAGGAAAAAAAATGGATCCAGGAAATTACAGACCTATCAGCCTGACCTCAATACCTGGGAAGATCCTGGAAAAGATAATCAAACAACGAATCAACGAACACCTAGAGGCAAACAAAGTCATTACTAAAAGCCAACATGGGTTTGTCAAAAATAGATCATGCCAGACAAATCTTATTGCATTCTTTGACCAAGTGACAAAATTAGTGGATCAGAGGAATGCTGTGGACATAATTTACTTGGACTTCAGTAAGGCATTTGATAAAGTAGATCACAACCTACTACTTGACAAGATAGAAAAATGTGGGGTAGACAGAACCACCACCAGATGGATCCGTAGCTGGCTGACCGGCCGTACTCAGCGAGTGGTCCTCAATGGAACTGCATCTATATGGAGGGAAGTGTGTAGTGGGGTGCCCCAGGGCTCTGTTCTGGGCCCAGTACTCTTCAACATCTTCATCAACGATTTGGATGAAGGGATAGATGGGGAACTCATCAAATTTGCAGATGACACCAAGCTGGCAGGAATAGCCAACACTCCAGAAGACAGGCTTCAGATACAGAAGGATCTGGACAGACTTGAACACTGGGCACTAACTAACAAAATGAAATTCAATGGTGAAAAAAGCAAGGTTCTACATTTAGGCAAGAAAAACCAAATGCACAAGTACAGCATAGGTGGCACCATGCTCAATAGTAGTAACTGTGAGAGGGACCTCGGAGTCCTAGTAGACAATCAGTTAAATATGAGCCAGCAGTGTGCGGCAGCTGCCAAAAAGGCCAACACAGTACTAGGCTGCATTAACAGAGGGATAGAATCAAGATCACGCGAAGTATTAATACCACTCTTCAATGCCTTGGTAAGGCCACACTTGGAATACTGCATCCAGTTTTGGTCACCACGATGTAAAAAAGATGTTGAGACTCTAGAAAGAGTACAGAGAAGAGCAACAAAGATGATTAGGGGACTGGAGGCTAAAACATATAAGGAACGGTTGCTAGAATTGGGTATGTCTAGTTTAACGAAGAGAAGGACAAGGGGGGACATGATAGCAGTATTCCAATATCTCAGGGGCTGCCATAAAGAAGAGGGAATTAAGCTATTTTCCAAAGCACCTGAAGGCAGGACAAGAAGCAACGGGTGGAAACTAATCAAGGAGAGAAGCAACCTAGAACTAAGGAGAAACTTCCTGACAGTGAGAACAATTAATCAGTGGAACAGCTTGCCTCCAGAAGCAGTAAATGCTCCAACACTGGAAGTTTTTAAGAAGAGACTGGACAGCCATTTGTCCGAAATGGTGTAGGGTTTCCTGCCCGAGCAGGGGGTTGGACTAGATGACCTCCAAGGTCCCTTCCAACTTTACTATTATTATCACCAGCATAACAACAAGCATTGAGCACCTGATCCAAGTATAGACTCTAAAGAGGAATCTGAGACAGTACAATGCATAGTAATAGGATGTAAGATGCAGACATTGAATGGGATAAGCAAATAGCTGACATTGTGTACAGAAACATCTGCATGGTGTATGACGTAAATCCTTCCAAGTCCAGATAGGCGATTCCACAGGTCAAGGAGAATAACAGTGCTAAGATCCTGTGGGACTTCCAGATGGACAAGCAAGTATTGGCCAACAAACCAGACATCATGTTAGTACACAAGGATCAGAAGACACTGGGGTTGATAGATGTAATGAGGCAATATAGCAATATCAGGAAGAAGGAGTATGAAAAGCTTGAGAAATAACAGGGCCTGAATCAGAAAGGATGTGTAAAATAAAAACCAAAGTAGTCCCAGTGGTGGTAGGAGCACTTGGGCTGTGACCCCTAGGCTGGGAGAATGCCTCCAACAGATCTCAGGAACAACATCTGGGCTCTTTGTTCAGAAGAATGCAGTGCTAGGAACAGCTAAGATACTGCACAGAACCCTCAATCCCCAGGCTTCTCATTGGGGACCCAAGATTGAAGAAGACACATCCTTAAGGGTGAGAAAGGATTGGGGAGGTTTATACACATGCACAAAGTCTCTCTCACACACACACTGTACAAACAAACATAATTTGATTAGGAATTACCAAGCTATGGTTGGCAAATTGGGAGGAACAATTCCTAACCACAATGTTATAACAATATTTGGATGAGAAAACAGATTATCTGGGTACAGCAGTAACTACATAAGGAGTACATGAAGAATTGGGATCAAGTAAATTGGCTGAAAAAGTTCAGCACACAGAAGATCTTCTAATTTCTTATACTCTCTTTTGGAAGAAATACCAAGTCTAATGATCTGTTGGAGTGCCAAGAGAGATACTAGAGATGATGGGAGAAATAATGATAAGCAAAAGGAAATGTACCCCAGACTATTTGTATCTTTATCTTTCTGAAGGGTCATTTTCCAAATTACACGAAGCCCAGACTTTTTATACTCACTAGTACTGTAATGATCATATCTGTCCTCTGCAACCCTGTTATTATTGCAACACATTAAGCAACATCATGCAAAGAAGGAAACAAGCAAATGGAACAGCTGTCTGGCTCTAGCTTACCATACTAATATCTACAATCAGTTGGTGCTGTTGATTTACATGTAAAATAAGATTTTATGTTCTGTGGATGAATGATGGCTCTTTTCCACATTCTCAAAATGGTAAAGTTTAATAAACCTCCATTCAATGTAGTTATGACATTTAAGACTGATTGCAAATGTTTCCCACATTGGGATTAAATTCTGCATCCGAAATAGCATTATATTGAACCTTTTCCCAACTGAAACTGAAAATAAATTTGGTAAGATGACTGTTATTTCCTTTTGGATGCAATTCTTTCACCAAAGGCATCCTGAACAGCAAGTGTGTCATTCCTGTCATTCAATGAATAATGATTTGTCAGAGATACTTAAGTTTGCTTGCTGGTTTTACAGCACCATGCTTGTGAATTGAGCACCCGTCTTCCACAGTAGAGGGAGATGTCAGAATTGCAGCAGAATTGAAGTGCATTTGCATATGTAACTGGTCAATCAACTGAATACCTTTGGCATAAACTGCCCAGCAGGCAATAATTAGAGAAAGTGTACCGGGCATTGAAAGGCCTGGGGAAAGGTCCTTCTGAATGCTATATTGTTGATATCCTTTGCAAGACTAAGTTAGTAAATGTAATATGTAAACATGAGTTCAGTTTTCATCTGTATCTGTTAATTGTTGGATTAAATTAGACCAAAATATTCATCAACAAATAGTCATTGTCACTACAGCCATCCTCATTCACTGAGTACTGTTAAACTGGAAACAATATAGTACAAGTAGGCAAATGCTGAACCTGAGATTAAGGGGGGAAAGCATGAAATGTCAAATCACATTTTTGTAGGACTCTTTTTTACTGTATTTCCATAAATGCTGGGGGAATTATGTTGCATATACTTGAAGCTGTTTATTTTCATTTCTGGCCTGATTTTCTACATTGAGAAAACCATGTCTAATGATCTTGAGCATTCTTGAAGAAGAAAAACACTTATATTTTGCATAATAGTTTACATGTGTGAGTTGCCTCTGAAAGGAACACTATAATTAGCTTGTCGTCTTCCTGAGAGGAGACTATCTGTCTTAAAGATACATTGGTTAGCCTTGCCTTCAACAGCATTATTTTCTTTGAATGAAATGCACGGCCGTGTACACACACATGCACACACTTTCACATTAGATTTGGGTTGCTTTCCCACTTCTTGATTCTGATTTGGACTAGAGAGTCAAAGGACATTTGATTAGGCTTTCTTCCTTTCTTATTCAGCTAATAATGGGAATAAGATTTCAGCTCCTAGATTTCCAGTATGTTAAAACATACTGATCTAATACAAAGCAACAGTTGAAAAAGTTGTATGCTCCACTTGTTCATGATCTTGTTACTAAAGGAAAACACAGTTGACTGAAATGCTTTCCTGCTTTTGGCAAATTATGTGCACTTTTGTTTTTCTTTAATTAAACTGGCATAGTAAGTATAAGTATTTTAGCACTAGCATATTTGAGCTTGAGGTGGGGGAGTTCACTAGAAGTCATATTATCACTGAGATTTGTTTCTCAGCATGATATGAAATGATCAAATACTTTCAGATTTTAAAAAATCTCCCTCAGTGTTTTTCATTTATAACTAAACTGTTAACAGGAAGAAAAATTTGTTTTTGTTTAAAAAGTAGGCTGAAGGATTAAATGATGTGTGGAAATTTTCCAGAGCTGCTGGCTAGGAGAAGGCAGTGGCAAATCACTTTCTAGCATGTAAAAAACCAAAAAGAAACCACCTTGTATGGATGTGCCCATGCAAGGCTCTAGGAGCCGAGCTTGACATAAAAACAATGCTATATTGTGAAGAAGAGAGAGAGAGATTGAAGAATAATTGTTTAACATGAATTTTTAATGTTATTTTTCATGTCATATGGTATCATATAAATAAAAATGGTATCAAAATTACATATACTTAAGCACATACGCACCATTTGTGCAAGTGGTGGGCGCGTGAGACCATCCCCTCTCCCTCCCTGCTGATGCCATTGGTCCACAAAGCCAGAAAGGATGGAGACCGCTGTTTTAATAAAGTTTTCACAAGAGGGAATGCTTTTAACAACATACTTGGGGTTAAAGCACATCTATTGGACGCATCTCTATTTTCAAGAATACTTTTAATTATTTAGTACTTGATACTCAAAAACATTAAATTGATTTCACAACTGTGAAACAAATGTCTACTCAGTTTAGTAGTAGTAATTCATTTCCACATGGAATTGCTCTGTCAGTGAGTCAGTGAACATAAGAAGAACCATAAAGAGGGTTGCATATAATGCATAGCCACCATATGATGACGTCCTTTTAGATAAGCAGTTTTATGAAGAGCACAAAAAAATAAATAAATAAATTAAAGGCATGGATAAAAAAAGAAAAAAAAGTTTGTTTTAACACTTCTTATTATATTTGCCCATTTCCTTCTATCTTTGCAAACCACCCCATCCATACATTGCTCCAGACTTTGCCTTTTGCTCTTTAAACTTTTAAATTTTCTGATTTGGGGTATCTCAGCAACTCCATTCAGCCATGACTTTCTCAGTCTTCCCCTTCTTCTCAACTAATTCACTTTTTCATCCATAGTTGTTCTATGATTTTTTTAATCATTCAAAATACACTCTTGCACATATTTTTTTTTCTTTTGTTCAACAAACATTTGAACAAACAGACTTTATTTATTTATTTAGACTTTGGAGCTATCCAATTCTGGCCAGTTACAAATAAAAGAGGAAATAAGAATACAGGTAGTTCTTGACTTACAGTTGGTCATTTACAATTGGCCATATTTTCGGCCACTTCAAAATGGTGATAAAGCACTTCTAGCTATCATGAAATCCCCCCCCCCATGGTCACATGACCACATTTTGGGCACTTGGCAGCTGATTTGGCTGTTCATTCATTTATTTATTTATAAAATTTATTAGCTGTCCATCTTACCGTGCAGTAATTCTGAGCAGCTTTATGACTTGTAGTGTCCCACAATCATGTAACCATGATTTGTGATATTTATTGCAGGTTCCTGTAGTTTTTGCTGGTTTCCAGCAAAAAACACCCATTCAGAAAAATAGCTTGGCTTAATGACTGCATTGTTTGCTTAACAACCATGGTGATTCACTTAATAACTGTGATGATTTATGAAATAACCACTGTGAGAAATGTAAAAAAAAATGGGTCCATTCATGTGGGTCCTTCAACTTATGACCGCAGTGACTTACAGCTAGATTTTTGATTCCAATTGTGGTTGCAAGTTGAAAACTACCCTACCAATAGGGCCAACCAGAAATGCATATACACAATCTTAAGCAAAACTAAACTAACTTAAAAGGGGCTACACAACAACTGTAACATGACACCTAGGAGAATTAAAAGGTTATGAGTAATTTACGGAATATCTTCAGAAAAATGTCATTTCAGAGGGCAGGCACTGCAACTGGGTAAACGTGCTTCCTGGGTCTTGCAAGATGACATGGATGGAACCCAGAGGGCACCCACCCTGCACGATCACACCATATTGGCAGAAACAAATGGAGATAAACAGTCCCTCGGACAATGGGCACTATGCCATTAAAGGTTTTAAAGGTGAATTGTACCTGGAAGCCAAACGATAACCAGTGCAACTTGCAGAGCTTGTGGAGTTATGTAAGCATAACACATTGATCCCATCACGAGTTCCTCTTCTATTCCCTCATCTAAGTCATTTATGAAGATATTAAAAAGTATTAGGCCTAAAACGGAGCCTTGTGTTATCCCACTGCTTACTTCCCTCCATGTGGATGTAATGCCATTGAGGACTACTTGTTGAGTGTGGTTTGTCAGCCAGTTACAAATCCATCTGGTGATAATGCTGTCTATCCCACATTTTTCTAGCTTACCTAGGTAAAGTGCATTACAGTAATATAATTGAGAGGTGCCCAGGACATAAATGCCTGAAAAGCCTCCAAGTCCAGGAAAATGTTCAATTGGTAACCAAATTTACCTATGCAAATGTACACTCTTGTCCATAGCTGCCCCTGTTCATCATCTTGGGAGCCCAAGAGGGATCTCCATATTGCACACAAGTCTCAAATGTTCAAGTGTGATTCCTTTGAGAGTTAATATTGGAATGTCTTTTTAATCTGATTGCCTCAAATGAACAACCACCAGACTTGTCAGGATTGAGCCTGAGTCAGTTTTTCTTCATCCAGACCCACACAGCCTCCAAACACTGGGCTAGAACTTTGATAGTATCACCTGGTCAATCTTGTGTCAAGATGTACAACTAGGTATCATCAATATACTGAAAATATTTGATTCCAAACTGATAGATGACAACATCCAGTGGTTTTAAGTAGATATTAAACAAGGGAGAGAGTATAATGTGAAGTAGCAGGTTTAAACAAATAGGGTGGAATTTAAGAGGAAGAAATTCATCTGTTCTGCACCTGGTAGGGAAAATGTCCGGCATGAGTATATAGGCAATAGCTTGGCAACAGTGCATGTGAAAAAAAAAATCTGATGTCCTTGTTCACCACAAGTTAAGCATGACTGTAATGCAGCTGCTAAAAAGCTAAATAAGATAACCTTTATTGTCATTTTTTTACTGTGGGCACAACGGCACACATCAAAAATGAAATTTAGTTGCCCGCTCTCAAAGTGAAACACATACATGACACACACCTAAACATACTATGAACAACATGTGTACAGACCCACATCCCTACATATACGTAGCAAATAAATATTAAATACTGTCCATCTTGAATATATAACGGAAGGAGGAAGCTGGAGAGTTCACAAGGTTAATGCTGTATGGGATGAAACTATGGCTGAATCTGGATGTTCTGCTACAGATACCACGAAGCCTCCTCCCAGAAGGTAACAAGGAAAACAGGTCATGAAGAGGATGTGTAGTGTCCCAGATAATCTTGCGGACCCTGCTCAAGCAACACTTCTGTGCTATGTCCTGGATAGGAGGGAGGGAACTGCCAATGATCTTTTCGGCCATTCTCACCACTCTCTGCACCGCCTTCCTATTTGAAGCAGTGATGTCTCCAAACCAGACCGTGATGCTATATGACAGGATGCTCTCGATTATCCCCCTGTAGAAAGTGGTCAGGACAGGGAAAGGAAGATGTACTTTTCTCATGTGATGCAGAAAAATGCAGGCGCTGCTGTTAATGTAAATGTTATCTGGTTTACGTTGACAAAACCATAGAGTCTAGATCACAAGAAGCAATTGTTCCTTTGTATTCTACCCTGGTCATATTCCATTTGGAGAACTATATCTGGTTCTTGACACCACAATTCAAAATTCGTCAAGTCCAGAGTAGAGCTACCAATAATGTGGGGTCTGGAAACTGAGCAATATAAGGCACAGGTAAAGGAACTGTGTATGTTTAACCTATTAAAAATATGAATCATAAATATATTTTAGTTAAAATATAATGAAGCAGATAAATATCAGGAAGAATTTCCTGACCTGTATGACGTAGCTGGTGGAACCGGCTGCAAAATGATGTGGTAACTTATCCTTCATTAGAGATTTTCAAACAGATTGGATGACCATCTGTTAGTTGTAATGGAACATGCATCATGCAAAGGATTTGGTGACCTCTATAATCTTTATTGACTCCCAATTCTGAGGAAAAAAAGAGTTATTTAGGGTGAATGACCTGGGTGTCTAGAAATACCCTTCATATTGAATTCTGATTTGTGAAATAGAAAGGAAATGGAAAAAACAAAATACTGAGAACAGACATGATCATAGGAAAGACAGTGAATTTCTAGAGGACTACATGAACATAGTAATAAAAATGCCTTCATCTTGTAAACTATGTTGAAATCATGTCATTCCTCTTAAGATATTATTCACTCTCAGTAATGATCGGAGAGGAGACATTTATGAGCAATGGTATCCCTGCCCCAAATAATTTTAATTTTTCCCCAAAGAACAATTTTTGAACAGTCTAAATTCCAGGGAAGTACGTTTAGGATGAAACATTATATAGTTGTGGTTTTTAAATGTGTTTTGTGTAGATTACACTACAGTTATTTTTCTAAGAAGTTATAGATGATGATGATGGTGGTGATGATGTCAGTCATGCCACGTCAGGTACAGTTATAGCTCCTAAGAGACAAAAATGGGTTGAAATTGTTAACTTGAACGATTTCAAATGATATTTAGATTTGTGAATATTGTAAATTGAACTGAAATACTGAATATTTCTCTGGAGTTTCCTACATCTCTTTCTTGATTACTGTTAGAGAAAATATTAACCAACTGCAAATCTTCTATTTCTGTTTAGCACTTTGCCATTGTAGCTTTTTTCAAGCAAGATTCAGAAAAGTTTTTAATACAGTCATACAAAAATGATTACATACACAGGTTTTTACATAGAGCATTGAACAACATTTTGACCAGTTGTCAAACTGATAGAAGATCATCTATTCTGTATAGAGTTCAGGAGAGCATTTTTGCTGTTGAGAGAACATAGTTCAGAAGATGGTGGGGTGAATGCTTTAGCAGGGGTGTCAAATTGCCAGCCCGCAGGCCAGTTTCATCATACCAAAGCCGCGCCCATCCCATTGCCAGCAATGCAAAAAGAGTCGCGATACGTCACGACATGTCACATGATGTGGCGACTTTGACACCCGTGCTTTAAAGGATTCTTGAAGAATTAGATTAACTGGATCCTTTTTAATGCCTCTGCCTATGAACTAAAGATTCCCTTTCTTTATGTTAGTAGATCATAGGCTGATTAAGAGCCAATGTTATAATAATGCTACTAAAAAGGCAAACAGAGTATTAACAAAAACATATCCAAATCAAGTAAGTAATAAGTCTTCATATTTTTCCAAACTCTGCTGCAAATTGGATCTGATTAGTATTTGAATGGGAGAGCACCAAGGAATACAAAAGGGTATATGGCTATACTAGTAAATGGAAGTACATTTTAGATAAAGACATGGCAAATTGCTTTTCTAATGTTGGTAAGAAAGTGGTATGAATGGTTGTATGCATATAGTCACCAGCTGTTGTTGAGGCCAGTTTACTCTTGGAAATCAGTCCATGTATTAGAAAGAAGACAGAAGAATATACAGACAAAAACACCTATTCAAAAAAATTTTAAATGTAGACTTTGTCTATGGAAATAGTTTTTGTTGACCTTGTCTTTATTCCAGAGTTAATTCTATCTCAGTAAAATACCACGAACTTAATATGTTTTAATTTTCATGGAACATAAGAAAAATCTTGAAACACAGAAATGTAGTCATGAAGTTCTGACACATTAAAACCACATTATGTGCAGTACCTTAGTGATGTAGCAACCTAGAATTATGAGATTGTCATTATTATTGCATTTTTTTAGACCACAGTATTTATATCATGAACTTTAGACATTTTAGTTAGGCCAAAAGCCAGTCATTTCCCAAGAGAAATTAAAAGTAATACGCTGAGTAACAACAAAAACAAGATGAATTTGGGTATTTTTATTTATTTATTTATTTATTTACTCTTCATCAGAATAAACACCCTAGAACAGTGAAGCTATAAAGCAAAATGAAACTATAAGCAAAATGAAATATAAGCATTGATAATATCTGGAAACACTAAAAGGTCCTGAAGTAGAACTGAAAATGTTGTAAAGTTATTGCCACTAATACGTTGGAGAAGCCACTAAAGAAAGACTCTTTTTATTACATAGATAATTTTTACTTTATTATTTGAAAAAAGGAAGTCCACTGAAGATAAGCAGATACAGAAAAAGTTTTTAAAAAACTTTTTAAAAAGTTTTTATTGAGTACAAAGAAAAAAAGGATTAAAAACATTGAACATGGTAAATTGTCTTTGACTGACATCTCAGTCCATGTTGTACATTAATTACATATCATATACTGTATCTATATACAAACTATACATTTCTGGTCTCTATCTTAACTTATCTCTTTATTTGTGACCTCCATTTTTTCCCCCTCCATCTATAAAATTTATTCCATATTCGATAAAATTCTGTTTCTTCCTGATTTTTTAATCTTTTAGTTATCCTATCTAGTTCTGCGCAATACATAATTTTCTTTATTAGTACTTCCTCACTCGGTACTTCCATTGCTTTCCACTTTTGAGCAAATAGTATCCTTGCCGCCGTAAACACGTGAATAATTAAATATGTGTCCTCTTTATTTACATTTTTCTCTAGTATTCCTAATAGCAATGCCTCAGGTTTGTATAGAATATTTTGCCTAGTCATTTCTATTGCCCATTCCCAGACCATACGCCAATACACCTGTGCTTCTCTACATGACCACCATACATGAAAAAAGGTGCCCTTCAGAAAAAGGCATTTCTATAGATAGACTTCTTTCTCAAAGTAAGTATGGCTTGCTACTATCTGAAACCAATTAGGTAAACATCACAGTTCAGTTAGACTATTGAAGTATCTACTGTTTTTTTAGATAGGGTTCATCCATCAAGGTAGACACAGCTGACTTAATGTCCAATTAAACTGAGGCCAGATAAACAGTTTTCATTCAAAAGTGCCTGGAACTGAACCATCAACTTCTGAAGTAGCTTTTCCCCAAACCTGTATTTGTATTTGTCATTGAGCAATAGCTGTTAAAATTCATTAAGCTTTTTTTAAAAAGTCTGCTATATTACTTCCTTCAAGGCAGTCAGACTTAACACTTCGTCTCAAGAACCAGTGATCACCTGGATGCATTTAATTTTTTAGGCTTGATCTGAGATGAGCAAGGTTCTTTATTATACCAGATCTTTGAGGAGTCTAATATACTCTGTTTTTAAAAAATCTTACCACCTGGAAAAGTGCATGACTATCCTAAATACAATGATCCTGGAAAAGTAAAAGTAATATCCGTGCCACAAAATATATGCAATAATGACATGTTTAACATCAAACAAGCTATCCATTGTCTTACCATAATATCTTAAGCAAACGTGAGAGTTCTCAGCAGTGCAACATTGACAGAACCGTCTATTATGAGAATGGTATTACTATCTCCAAATCTATTCTGCAGTGTGAATACAATGAAGACAGGGGAACTGCAGCATTGTGCTATACATATGGAAAGCATCTGCTATTGGCATAGTATCTCCCTATAAATAATTGACCACTATTTTCATAGTCACTTTAAAGTGTGTAATACAGGTCCAGTGTATCAACTTCAGTTTGTAGAAATGTTGATTATCACCAGATTCCAGACCTGGCTACTTGCAGAAACACCACAATAATTGTTTCAGCCAATGTTATGTGCAATGTTGGGATAATAATCTGGCACAAGAGACTATATGGCAGTTAAAACGTGTAAAACATTTTGAATATAAAACAAATGGAAACTAAACAATACCTTACAATTTTTGTGGATCTTTTAATGCAGTTCTCCAAAATCTTCTCATATTAAAACCAGAAGTGCAACCTGAAAATTAATATCAATTACTGAAAACAAAATGCCACATCAATAATGTCAAGATTTTGTTTTAAACCCACAAACTGAAAGCATTCAAAACTCCAGTAAGGCTAAAAATATGAACTTGACCTATAAGAGTTACCACAAAATGCTTTGCAGTCAAAAGCCAACAAAGAAAAAAGGAGCTGATGTTTTGAGATCTCAGGGCTGATCTAGAGGCAATACTTTGTTCTGAGAGCCAGAAAAGATTAGAGTCACACTAATATGTGTGTATGTATCCGTGTGTGAATGATTTTATTTCATTGTGTTTCTCTAGATTTTTTTTTGTTTTGTTCTGGGAATAGTCATATTTTGATTTTGCTTTATTTTTAAAGATGTCCATGTTGAAATTCAGTGTAGTTTTATTTTTAAACTATGATTTTCTTTTAATTATTTAGCAATTGAACAAATTCAAAATTTAATGAAAGATAGGAATTATGTTTTTCTGATCTTGTTTTGTATTGGCTTGATTGTGTACATTGTTGCGCGCAGTGTTATTTTTTAAAATAAATTTTATAAACTATTTTGTAAATATATAAACTTCTTCTGCCAATTAATGAATATTTTTACGTAATAACTACTCTGTTATCATTCCTAATAATTGCTTATTCTCTTTGCTAGTATCCAACATAGGAAAAAAACCCTGACAGAGAGTAATTTTTTATCCCATCACAAAGCAGTTCATCCGCTGATTAGCAGATATTGAAAATAGTTCAGTCGGTTTCCTTATTTCAATCACACAGTTCTCTGATAAGCCCAGGCGTTTGGAGCAGTAAGCATATATATGTCTCTCAGAGCATACCTTTCATTCTGTCGGGCTGAAATAATTCTTAACACTCAGAGTATGAAAAATGGGGTGGATCGAATAAATTAGCAGATATCACAAAATAAAACTACTTTAGGAAATAGTTTACCCTTTATAATCACTGAAATACTCTAGTGAATGTGCCAGTCGTACTAAGTAAATATATTTGTTTATAGACATGTTCTGTATTAGCTTCCACTCTTGCCCAGGACTTTGTCCAAACAAAATCCCACTAGAAGTAGGATGTTCGCACCCGAGTAGGAGTTTCTTGGATAAATATTTTTGCTATATTGAGACCAAAACCACTTCTACAAATTTCAGACTTTGATTGAAATGGTATATTTCTTTTTGCTTTTTATTTCTTCCCATCTCCACCACTGGCAACCACTGATGCATTACCTTAACTACTCTTACCTCCCACTGCTTTGGTGAACAAGAGCCTCAATAGAAACTGAGCACATCAAACAGGAATGAACACCGAGCAGAAACAGAAGTACAGTAGCCTCACCCACGTTTTTGCCAGCGAAGGAGCAGGGAGCTGAAGAGAACCTCTCCATTAGGAAAGTAGCTCTTGCATTAAAATAACGGATGAGTTCCTATTTCCCCCAGCAACCAGATATGGCATTAAGTTAAGATTGCATATGGGATACAGTAGCACATATTACACACATATTTGCCAGGGAGTTATTTATGGGTAAATGTGTGGGATTGATGATATATGTTCATACTATAGTAGCAAGAGAAAGCCTCTGACCAAGCAGCCAGTAGCAACAGCATCTAACGGAAAATATCTATTTTTCTCCAAGACTCTTCAGTTGCTTACATGGAAATTCCACTCCTGTTGCCCAGCAGCTGCATATTTCAACATCCACTTCAGTCAACCTGGTATCTCGCCATAAGCAACAATGGAGAGAAAAGGCTAATGCAAATAATAATTAGACAAGGTGCCATATTTTGAAAGCTTTGAGCAAACATTCAACTTGTAATCCATTGAAATACTTTTTGGAAGTAATCATATCCCTATGTAAAAGACAGGGAAGTTGAAGCTCCATAAAGACAAATGGTCTTTGGGAGGCCACACAGCAAGTAAGGAAGTTAGTTAATTCTAAATCCCAATGTCTTCTATCAAACCTATCCTTCCCAGCCACCCCACTCTGCTTTCTTTTCCTCTCTCTTCATAGCCTTAAAATGTTCCACAGAGTTTGGAAGAAAAAAAATGATATCAAGGACACAGACGCATTTGTCTAGTCCTGGTCAGAGCAGTGCTCCAAATAAATGTGAGTAAGTTGAATAAAAACCTAGTTGCTATAAGCAGCCCTATTTAGCAAAGAGTCTAATCAGGCCATTGCACAATGTACTAATAATCTTCAGTTATACTCTGTGGGAGGTCTTCAAGTTAGTAGGAAGTATGTCTGCCTTTTTATGCTGTGCTCTGATTCTTAAACCAAATCCAGCTTTAGAGTCGCATTCTTTTTTTTTTTTCTAGATGTCTCCCTTAAGGCTTCCAGTTTAACTTTATTTCCAGAAGTTTTCTTACTCAGAAAAATAAACTTTGTGGCAGTGATGGGAAGAACTTCATAAGTCTGTTTGTTTTGCGAAAGCTACTGCCAAGTATTGTTTTATAGTTTCCTTTTTTAAGCTTCCCACACCATTGTTTACAGTAGCCTCTGAGAAACATAACATAACATAGTAAGTAGTTCATTCCCTACCAGTTTCTTTCTTTTTCCTTTTGGCAAATGTTCATGTGCTATTCCCACACCTCACGCTTTTACTGGAGCAGATGCCATCATCTTTTTGCTTTGTTTTCTTCCCTCTCAGTGATATGAGATGGAGACTGGGAAGGGGAGCAGAGTTTGTTAAAAGTTGATGTGGTGCTATAGAAATGTTTTATGTTAGGTTTGCTTTAAAAATAAAATACAGTGGAGATGATAGATAGATAGATAGATAGATAGATAGATAGATAGATAGATAGATAGATAGATAGATAGATAGATAGATAGATAGATAGAATAGATTGATAGATATTAATGAGAAAATCATTAAACGTAGCAGAAAAATAGTGGGAGTACAAATAATACAGGAATTTTTGATGAATTGCTTATATTATAGGGCCAATGGCCAAGAAAGGAGCAAGAGTTTGTAAAAATTTAGGAATTATGTGATACAGTCAAAGACTTTCACTATCTAAAGCATTGGAGTTTTGAGGAAATGGCATTTATAATGAGAGATTCATGGGATTTCCTCACCAGTACAGACCTTACTGATTGACAGCATTGTGAGGGAGTCCATAATCCTGTATTGTATCTCATGACCTGCATTCTCAAGAATGTAAAGTTCATTTTTCCTAAGGTTCATCAAGAATTAATGGGTGGAAGCCTGTTAAAGAGAGATCCAACCTATAAGGAGAAATTTTCTGACAGTGAGACCTGTAATCAATAGAATGGCACTTCTGAAATTGTGGATGCTTCCAGAGATTTTCAAAAATAGAGTGGACAACAATTTGACTGGGATGATATAAGGTCTCTTGCCTTGAACTGGAGTGGTGGTGGTGGTCCAGAAGACCTCCAAGGTTCCTTTCAGCTATATGATTCTATGTTGTGTTTTCAATGGCTTCTGTATTTTCTCCAGCATGCTTGTCTGGTTTTCCATTACAGTGAGTTTGCAGGTTCTTCTGGGGCGTAATCCAGCAATTCTTCTTTAGATGAGGAATTTTTCTTAATCTGCATGATTTTATTGATGTCAATTCACCTTAACCTGATTCATTGATTGAGATTGATTAGTGAGAAAACTCTGCTATGAATTTGACTAATACAATTTTTAATCATTTTTGTCATACTAATTTAAGAGTAGACATTTGATTAACTTACCTTCTTCAGATTAAATGCAGGCAAACCTTTTTTTCCCAAAGCAGCCATTCAGAGTCATACGCAGTTTTCAAGATACAGGGTCATCAGCTCTTAAATACTTTTTCATTAGCCAGACATTTATATTTTGACCTAATAGCTTATAGAGAAGCTTAATTACTAAACATATTGCTGTAATTTTAAAGAAAATGAATTGGCAATAAGGATATGTATTATTTTGATGTTAATTATTTGGCAACACATACTTATTTTATAATGCAACAGGAATTAACAACAAAGTATATAAAGCATATTTTTTCTATAATGATACTGATTATTTTGCAACATTTAGCTGTTACAGTTTCAAAAATAATTTAAAATTCTTTTAATATAGTTTGGGAAAATAAAATAAAAACGATCTTTACCTTTTTTAAAAAATGAAGACATTTTAATATACTAAGGTATTATTTTTATTTTACTTCTATATATCTAATTTCCATACTATGACCCAGCCCAAAATAATATATTTGATATTAACAGGACATAAAATCAGTTCCAACAGAAAGAAGGTAGGAGAAAGGTATTTTATGTTAAAGAACTAGGGTATTCTGAGAACTCTGGAACAGGTTGACGGTTAACACAAAATACTACATCCCTTCTATACTATACTGGCATCCAGTGTCTGTTACTTGAAAAAAAATTTCTCCTATATTAAGGAAGATGTTAGGTTTTTCCTTGGGTTTTTTAACGGTTCCCCAGAAATTTCTAAAGTAAAAAATGTTAAGACCTAAAGAATTAATTAGAATTACGATTTATAGAATTTTACATATTAAAAATCCTAGAATTATTTCAAATGATGATGGTCACAGATCAGCATGTCAGATCAGAAGTCTTCATTTTAGAAGAGTATTTGTACAGAGAAAAAAATTTTAGGTAAAGGTTTCCCTGTTCACTCATGTCCGACTCTAGTGGACAGTGCTCATCTTTGTTTCCTACCTGAGGGAGCCAGTGTTGTCCGAAGACATTTTCCGTGGTCATGTGGCCAGCAAGGCTATATGCCAAAGGTGCATGGAATTCTGTCACTTTCCTACCCAAGTGGTACCTATTAATCTACTTGCATTTGCATGCTTTCTAACTGCTAGGTGGGCAGGAGCAAGGCAAGCAATGGGAGCTCACTCTGTTGTGCATTGCTCAGGTTCTCGAATCTGGGCTGTCAACTTTGCAACTGACAAGCTCAGTATCTTTAATCTCTAAGCTTGTCAACTGAAAAAAATTCTAACTGTGCCTTTCCTTATAGAGAAGAAAGTTTTGCTCTAGATATGCATCATTTGCCATTGTGGGAATAGGTCAAATAGTTACAGAGTGGACTAGTATGTTGTATACTATATAGGAAGAGGATTTATCACATCATCTTGGTGACTTTTGCTGATCCATACAATCATTCCTTCAGAAGGCTGCTATTTGACTTCTAGGGAAAAGCACATTGCTATTTACATTGTATTCCTACATAAGAAGAAATGGTGAAATCTTCTGTGAGACGTGTATGATGTCTAATATCAAATTTAGCTCATCAGCCAAGTGAACCTATTCTGAAAAAAATAACATCTATTCACAAATATATATTTCTAAGTAAAGGAGAAACAGCCAACAGTCTGAGATAAAAGTTTACTTCCAAGTAACTTGCCTATCTGAGATCTATAAGAGAGAAAAAGAGATCTGGTACCATGGGGCTTTTCAAACTACATTGTGTTCCACAAAACCCTTGGATTTTATGAGAACTTAAAGTAAAAAAAAATGCAGCCAGGAACATCAATAATAATTTTTATGCCTATATTTATTCCTGAAAGGCAGACAGCAGAAATTCTGGGATTTTTTTAAAAAAATTGAGAACATTTGAAAACCTAAGTGTTATTACATACACTGGTAGCTAAGAAAATATTAAAAACTCTGAAAATAAAAGCAGTTTAGAAAGGAGGAGGAGGAGGAAACACCCAGCATTTAAAGTAGCAAAGAAATAAAAACAGAAACTGTATATGAATTGGATTTGGACCACAAAATTAGAAGAATTACTGAAAACCTTAATAAATAAGTAGCTTAGTTTATAGGCTTATCTGAGATGTAAGTTAAGTAAGGTATAATACTAGGATTATGTTAGTAAAACTTATGAAACTTAAGAATCTACGTATTTGTGAAGCAATAAGTAGAACACTTTGTGAAGCAATAAGTAGAACACCTATATTTGCCTGTTCTGCCTGTGCCAAACCATCCAAAATGAACCCCATGACAGAAGCCATATTCATAGCTGTAAAATTCTGAAACTATTGGTCATCTCTGAAATCAAGTGAACCATGTAGAAATCACTCTTAGAATTGGAATTAGGGTTGGAGTAATTGTGAGTGCTAATCTTTAAAGCCATGGGCAGCTTGGGCAAGATGATTCCAAGGAACATCTTCTGCTCCATGAATTTGGTCATCTGTACAAACTTTCTTCTGGGTGCTTTGCTAACTAAATTTACACAGGCAGCTAATCAAAAGGAGAGAGTGTTCTCCATTATAGTTCCCTCCCTTGTGTAAAACAGCCCACACTGATGGCTTTGCAACCTCTGATTAAGAAGTTGTCTTCTCCAAGGATTATTTTATAGTTAGTCCATCTGTCAGTCAGCTTTACATGCTTCTATTTTCCTGCAATAGTGGTATTTATACACTTTATTTTTTCCTGTGCTGTTTATTAATGCAAGATGATGATGACGATGATGATTAAAATCTGCTGAAAGGATACATTTCGTTGATTTGAAATAACCATCATTATCATTTGGAGGGTTACAATTTTCCTGCCTTTGGCCAGATTCAAGAGCCAGGCTTGCTTGATTCAAGGATATTTTTAGTTTCAAATTTTCCTCCAAGAACTGTGGCTCTTTTACTGCAAATTTTAAAAAGAATTCCTAAGCATTTGTTTTACTCAGCCTATGATTAATTCTTTACTGTTTTATTTAGTTGCTGCTTTTAGTAATTTATTGGGTGATTTTATTGTATACTGCCTGTGAGAGACTTGCTCTGAAAGACAGCTTATAAATAATGTAAATACATTAATATTACACTTAGGTTATACAACTGGTTTCAGATGATTTCCTAGAATGAAGAATGAACAAAAATTGTTTAAATGTTAAACGCAAAGATGACATCTCCTGTGGTGAATTTGTATGTATAGAGAGAAAACTGTCAGTTCTGCTTCATCTATTCAGCCACGTGCGGCCTATATATTTAGCCACCAAGTGTAATTGACACTCTCTACTTGAGTGGGTGATTTGCACAGAAGTCCTGAATGATTTCATTTTTCTTCTTCAGAAAGGCAAGAATCGCATGAAATCTGATGACAGGAATCTTTGGTGAGGATATATAAAGTCATGAGACCAGGCAGCTAAATTTATTACACAACATAAAGAGTATTAGATTCTGAAGCTCCCATTTTGCTTCACATAGAGAAGCTATTCTAATGAATTAATATACTGTACTGAATGTTGTAAATTTGAATAACAAAGTGGATGGGTACAGAATCAGATCTGTAAAACTAGTTTCTAATCTGTAAAAGTTGTGTATTTGCTACTTGCTGGAAATGTAAACAAAACTCAGGCACTTATTACCATGCCTGGTGGATATGCCCTGTCACAAAGAAATATTGGCTTAAGATTCATAGATGGCTGGAAAAGATGACGAAAGTACAGATAGAAGTTAAACCCGAATTGTTTTTGTTAGGAATAGTAAGAGCTAGCTGTGGTAAAGAGAATGATTATTTATTACTACATATATTAACTGCTGCAAGAATAGTATTTGCCCAATTTTGGAAAAATGAAAATTTACCATCTGACCAGGATATAATCTCGAAAATTTTGGATTGTGCAGAAATGGACAGATTAACTTTGGAAATGAAGGAGAAAGAAGACTCAATTTATTTTAAAACTTGGGAAAAGTTTTATCAATGGTGAGAAATACGTCAGAAGATGAACTGAGTTTAAATTTGAATGGAATTTTATAATTGAATTATAAATGATAGATTTCTAACTAAGTTCTATTTTGTTACATTAATAATATCTTTATTACTAGTGATGATTAGAAATAATTGATAAGTTATTAAGTATGGATATCTACTTAGAGGACTTTTACCCATTTATCAAATTTTAGTTATGTGATTATAGTTAATTTGATCTTTATATCTGTTTAGTATTATATAAATTTTGTATTTAAATTTCACATTTATTCCTATGAATTTTTTCTTTTTCTTTTTATTTGTGATTCTAATAATAAGTAATTATAACTAATAAGTAATATATTAATGTGTTAAAGTTATTATAGTTAAGTAGTAATATATTAGTAATATTATATTAAGTATCACTATTTTATATTAATTAGTATGATTGAATATGTATACCCAGACAGGTTTACTTGTTGAAGCGTTTATTTATTGTGGGGGACAACCCCACTATTGTACGAATCCCTTCCCCTGGTTTAACCCTTTTTGTTTGTTATCCCTTGACATACCCCTATTGATCCTACTTCCCCTTTACCCTTATAAAATCTAATAAAATATATTTTTTAAAAAAGTTGTGTATTTGCATTGTCAAAAAGCATCCAGCAAGTGACTTTAATCAAAAGTTCTGATTATATTTTACAGATGATTTTTGACTTAAAACTTATATACTAAGAATTTTATTTAGAAGTTCTAGAACTGAGATGTGTAGACTGAAAACTCTCCATTTTACAAACTGCTTGCTTTCAAACTTGCCTCCTCTCTCTCTCTCTCTCTCTCTCTCTCTCTCTCTCTCTCTCTCTCTCTCTCTCTCTCTCTCTCTCTCTCCTGCGTGCATGTACTGTTTCATAGCATTTTATTTCCTTTTGCCTAGTTACTTTTAGTCTGCTTCCTCAGCATCATTTTTTTCTTATTGCTGTTTGAACATTTGCGATTGTATTTACTTTGATTTGCTTATAAGTATTTTTCTCTTAGGCTAATGGCCACTAAGAGTAGAAAACACAACACTTACGGGACCAACATTCCTCAATCCAGTGATTGGGATTTGCATTAAAGATAACAACAGCACAAGGAAGTTGGGCATCATATCTTTGTATCACTCTTGGGAGCAAGCAGTTCAAGCCACTAATTTAACAACTCCCTGAACAATCTCAGAATTGTAATAAAGCAGGTCTGTTTGGTATGCTATTGAATAGGCTCTTGTCCTAAAAATAGACCAACCCTGTCTTAATTATGTGTCAGAATAAGGTTGACTTGTAAACAAATCTTTATTTTACTCCAAAATAGAACTTTCCATTGTACAGAACTTCTGTCACCAGCTACATCTTTTCTCATTCACATGAAATGTTTTTTCCATTCAATATATTGTCGCCCCCTAGATGTTCAGAGGTTATGAAGAACAACAATGGCTGATTGTGATTATGGCTCTTTAAATACATTCATATATCTTATTTTTCTTTCCCATCTTCAAACTGGTATCTCAGTGGAGGAAAATTGTAAAGGTATGCAGTAGGAATGAGAGAGAAAGCCTTTTCTGCCTAACATGTTCGTTTGTTTCTGTGCTTAAGTGACTCTGCTAGCTCTAGGGATGTTTTGAACGAAGATCAATGTAGAGGAACAACAAGGTTGTACACTCTAAACATGGTACAGAAGTAGTGCTTTGGAGCTTTCAAGAGACTACTCGTCTTTTCTGTTCATTAAAACAGTTGCATCCTTTTTCAGGATCATATAGAAGTATAAAACATAGGCTGTTTAAATCAGGTCTGGTACAGAACACAGATATAGAAATATACTAATTACAAAGAAGCAATCAATTCCTTTTATTGTTATTGTTATGGACTGAATTTCTGGTATGTTCACAACAATGATTGCTTCTTAATCCTGACATTATCCTGACATTTACATTTGTATAATTTTTGGAAAAACAGTTATTTTCTTTGTGTTTATTTGCAGTAATAATGTACTACATGTGGCACAATGACTCTGAGTAGTAATGTTTCATTTCAAATCATGTTCAGGAATTAATTTTTTGGGAGTAAAAAACTAGTTAAACACAAACAAAAACACGCACACCATACAACTTGGTACCTTTCAGGTGTATTAAACTATCCAGTCAGCATGGCCAACTCAAGTAATCTGCATACACATAAAAATTGCTGGATGAGACCAAAGCTGATCTTAGTTCACTATTTTGGTTTTGAAAGTGGTCACTCAGATGCTGAATTTTAAAAATAAGTGTTGTTGATAGATTTGTTATTCATGAATTTATCCAATCCCCTTTTAAAGCCATTAAGGTTAGTGGACATGGGCCTGCTTACACATTTGGCCAGCGCATTGCATATTCCAAGTAAAATGCATTATTAAATAAGTTTAAAGGTACCAGTCTCAACCCAAATTCCAGAAGATACTTGCCTAAGGTAAGAGTAACTGAAATCTCTCATTGTTAGAACATTCCTTTCAGGATCATCTTCAACATTTTGATCACACAGGACATATACAGAGATCCAATGTAGAACTGTGATCAGATGATGCCATTCCTAGAGGTTCTATGGTGGAACCTGGTGTTCCTATGTTTTATTGCATGTTGGCTTTATACCTTTCACATATGCATACAGGCATATGTAAATATGTAAATATGCAAAATTACATTGGTAATTGTGTCATTTCAATATTGAAGGATAGTCATCCACACCAAAGTGCTGATGTATGTATTAAATGAAGAAAACAAATACCTACATCTATCATAGCCCCATAAAGCTGCATGTATTGAATTTTAAAAAGTAAAATTCATTACTTGTCATTAGAAAGAGTGTTGTGATTATATCTGGCAGTAAATATGAATGTAATGGAAAGTTTGCAATGATTAGCTATTCTCTTTGTTATTGTTTTGTTTTTATTGTTGAAGATGAGAGAGATGCATAGGTTGTGTTCTGCTTCATATCACAAAATAACTTGGTTTGCATTTGTTATTATAGAACTTGCTTTGTAGTGTTACTTGCTACTCTATTCAGACAGCAAAATATATCAAGCTAGCCCTTCGAAGGGAAAAATACTGCTTGCCATCAGCACCATTTCTTCCTTTCCTACCTCCTCCTCTCCTTTAAGTGGTTTCTGTTATCTCTGTTCATTTCCATGTTTGTCTGCTTCAGGAAGTGATTATCTGCATAGACTAAAAACAATTATTTCTGTTTTGGCTGAAATATGCAGTTTAATATTGAAGTCAGAGAGCAGGAGAGAAAGAAAACTAGATTTTATTTTCCCCTACATTGTATGAATCAAACGTAATTACAGTATCTGTAGCCGCTACAACTCTTTCTCAAATTAATTAAAAATTCAACTATTCAAACTATTTAAATAGTTAAATTATATCTTCATATACTTTTACAGTAATCTCTTAGTGTTGAATTAGAGTATTAAAGGTTTTTGTTGTATTAAAAATCTGTTAAAGTGTCTTGAAGGAAAGAGAAATTCTATTTTTTGCCTGAAATTCTAAGCATAAGTTCTAGTTACTTAAGTAATACCCACATCTTTGGATATATGGCACTTTTGTTTGTATGGTCCATGCCTGGCTTTAGTTGGAATATTTCATTTTGAAATATTCATTCCTATGACATTGCCTAATGTTTTCTTTGAAAGTATTTTTTTAAGTTCAGAGTAATATTCTTCATCTTGCAGCACATTCCAATGTAAGCCTATGTGTAAGAGAGAGAAAGGTAGGACATTTCTTCTAAATAAATGTACATTAAAACCTCTAAGGTTGAACTTTGGAATGTTATTCATTCATTGGCTCCCGAAAGCAGGGGAAAAAAGTCATATCAAAATTTGAAAAGTTTTCATTTTATATTTAGAAAATAGTTTTCAGAAACAGGTTCAGGAAGTCTCTCTGTAGATGTGGCTCTGCATTGCAATCTGTAAAACTGTTTTTTATTAATATTTTGTGAGTATTAAAAATTCTAGCAAAGTGTGGGAAATGTGTAACTCTTCATATATTCACTGGACTACAAATCCCAGCATCACTAACTATCAGCCCTACTGTCTGAGTCTGCTGGGAGATATAGTTCAGCAATACCTGGAAGATCTGAGAATTCAAAGCCTAGTTTTATGGATGTATTTGCTGCTGATTAAGAGTCTGTGAGAGAAGAACTTCCGGTCTTGCATTGTAGCGACATGGCCAAGGGATTGCGAAGCTCCATACCCCACAGCTGGTTTTGCCCTGCCAGGAGACACAAATGCATCTAAAGTCACCCCGGAGAGATGATGAAGGAGGGCCCCCTGCTGATCATGGATCAACTGCGATTGATCCATTTGATCTGGGGAAAGCCCTCCAGCCTGACAGGAGAAAGGCTAGCCACACCCCAGTGACTAGCCCAAGCTATCGGCAGCCGAAGTCCAAAAGCACTAACCAGAACAACTCTGAACAGCTGCTTGGAACTGCGTGAGAATATTGATCTTCTGTTTCCTATTTTGTAACTGATTTTCTGGAAAAGATCCGCAAGGAGCAAAAAATCCTCCAAAAGTGAGAAGGGAGATTACACCCCCACCCTTCCATAGATGGAAGTGGCAAATTAATGTTTATGGGGGACAAAAATATATTGAAATGAAGTTAACAATACTACAGTCTGGATAAATCTGAAAATTATGAAAACTATTAAGATTTCACATCTGAAAGAATATTGATGAAATTTTAAGAAAATAATCCTTTATCTTAAAAGTTGGAAAATGAATAACTCCTGACATCTAGTGGAGGATTAGAGTATAAAACTACAGCAGCATTAACTCAGAAATTGGCAAGACGCCCAAAAATATAGAAAAACTTGTTCCTTTGAACCTCAGTGATTTTTAGCCAAATAAAAAACAGCTGCACAGAGGAAAGAAAATATCCTGGGCTATCTACTACAGAGTGAAAACTATGTTTATTTTAAAAACTGCTGACCTTCTGGGATTATAAATACTTAGCTATGATTTCTAAGCTCAAAAATTGTTTGCAGAGAAAGAAAAACTTTGACTTTTAGCTAATCTTCTAGGGGGGAATTTACTGGAAAGCTAGGTGGATAAACATTCTGGATTGCAATTTTGACTGGTTTATAACTAAGACCCCTGAACAGAAGAACTGTTACAAAATACTGCTTTCAATGGTGCTCTGACAATTGGAAATGCATTGGATTACAAAAACCATATATAAAGATAAGAACTATATAAGATTTAGTTGTTTGGATTTTAAGATTGGCTGGATTGACAAAGCTAATTACAGAGACTATGGTACCAGTGAAAGACTATCTAGAGGGAGGAGACAAAATGGATGTTGCATACCTAACTAAAAGTGACAGGAAACCACATCTAACATTCCCTTCTGAAGGCCCCAACCTGGAACATCAGGGATCTGCAGGAGCAATACTTCAAGACAAAGCAAATACTTTCCAGGAGAAAATGTACATAATGCTGCGACAAATTCAAATAACAATTATTTCAAATCATGGTGAAATTAAAAACAACTTTGATGACATAAATAAGCACATTTTCAACCTAAACTTACAATTAAAAAACTCTCAGAAAAAGACAATAAAGAATGAACAAACAAATCAGATAAGCTAGAGGAAAGTGACCCAAATGGGGAAGCTACAAATGCAGAGAACCACAGCTTAACACAAACAAAAGAAAATCTGCAAGATTTTGCCACAACAATAAAAACGGAAAAGATATTTCATCTTTCAGGACTTCAAAACAAATTTATGTATAAGAAAGAAGATCTCACAAAATGGATTATAGAGCTGCCAGGAGAACCATTAGAAATTGGAAGACAAAAAACGCATATTCTACTTAACTTGTCTTTCTTATTCCCAACAATATTCACAAAAATACAAGAAGAATCCCCTGGCAAGCAGAACATACTGACACGGAAAGCTACATGGCAAAAGAAGGAGGCTAGAGTTAGATTTAAGAGACTCGATTTGACTTAGATGGAATATTATATGATTAAATACTTTTTGAATATAGTTAAAAGAATAGATAAATTTTGAATATAAAGGGGCCCTACAGTAAGAGGGATAAGATATATAAGTAGTATAATATTTTTTATAATATATGAGATGTAGAAATATTGGGATGGTGTATGTGAATAAAAAGTTTGGATATTTAAAGGTAATTAATTTTGAGAAAATTATGACTGATAAGAATGGTCTGGATACTAAGGGGAAATTAAGCTTAAATAAGAATCTTGAAAACAGGACATGTAGTGACTTAATAAGATGACTTTTACAAATACAATTGAAACATGCCAATTAAAAAAGATATTACAGTATATGTGGATGTTATTGTTATTTGCACAAACACAAGAAAAATGTTTATATCCAACCTTGTATGTATCAAAAATATTAACAATTATATTCACTTAATGTTGACAAAAAAGAATACTACTGGAAGAAGAGAAGATCAAAGAAATATATCATTAACTAACATATTGAGTATGGAATTATAGAAATTTATTATTATTGATTGTTTTTAAATATATGAACCCAGACAACACGCTGTTTATTAAGTACTAAAGATTGTTATTGTAAAAAATCAATAAAATATATTTTTTTAAAAAAAGAGTCTGTGAGAGAAGAATTAATGGAGATATGGATTTTTAGCATCTGGAATTTTAGAAAACTTTGCATGATTCACCTGTGAAGGCTTTTAAAATTGTAAAATAATGGTAATAGTGGAAACTATTGTATCTTCAAAATAGAACAGATTCCCAACTTTCTTGTGGCACATTTAATTTTGATTATCCTTTGGTCTATAGCATAGAACTGCTACAGAGAATATTATTGTGTCTTTAGACGCAGGAGATAACAATTCTTCTAATCATTAATATCCAGAACATGATAGATATAGCAGTTGTTACAATTGAATGAGAATAGGTCTTTTTAAAATTGAGAGAGAATAAAATTAGAGCATTCTCTATTTCTGATCTTTGTCCCACACAAATAAATTTAGGTAGTTATTAAGTTGGATAATTACCCAGACTAAGGAACATCATCAGTGCACAGCATAATGAAATGTCTGTAAGGAAACAACCAAGCTCAGAGAGCACCAAGTACTCTTTAGTTCAACACTGAACTACAAATATTCTCCTTGATCAAAATTTTGTTGTTAGGCCAACATGTTGTGGAACCTAATAATAGTATTTTTACTCTATTTGCCTACACTCTTTTGGACTAGGTGGTATAAATGATTGTAAATAAATAAAATATTCAGTGTATATTCCTTGGAGTAGGCACTGGTTTGACTCAAGTTACCAAGTACTACTGAATGAGAATTAGATGTTTGACATCAAGGGGTAACTTTACATATTGGTTACATTTTTTCATACATAGATTTATATGTATGAAAGTGATTCTAAGTTTGTGATTCACAGTAAAGATTAAAGTATATTTAGTCTTTAATAATTGATGTAGTAGTAGTATCCATGGTATCTAATGCTGTACTTCAGCTGATACACCAGTCCCTTTTGTCATTTCCTGAAAGAGTTCAACTACTCAGTAACATTATTTTGAAAACATCCAGTCTTGAGCTGTCTTTAAAAGTAGATTTAAAAATTCAGCTGAAAATCCTGGTTTTAACATACAAAGCCAGAAATAACCTAAAATCAAAATATCTAAAGATTGTCTACTCCAATTTGAATCTGCCTGCCATAGAGCCTTTTCTTCTGGGTGTCCCTCCTTTGGCAAGGGAGTTAGTTGTAGTCACTAAAGATTTGTTCAGTTCTGAAATTCTGTCCCCTACAAATTCATTCAGCTTTAAAAAAAAAAGTTTTAGAGGTTAGATGAAGTTTCAGTTTTGGTATTGAGTGAAATGTCGCTAGTTAGCTTGATTTCTTATTCTACAACATGATATCATACATATACTGTATACTTCAGCATAAATATACCTTTGTACTGTAAATGATTGCTTTGATTCTTGATTGATTTGATTCTGATTCATTTAACTCTGGATAATCAGTTTAGATTGGAATTATTTGTTGTAAGCTGCTTTAGAGGTTCTTATAATTGGAAAGTCAAAGTAGAATATGTTAACATCTACCAGTTTTGATTATTCATATCAGTCTTGGTATATTTATATGTGCATGCTTGCATTCACATATATGCAAAAGGAAGAAAAAGAAAAAAGTGACATTTTGATTTCTGATGACGTCCATACTAGGAATATAAAAGAAATCAGCAGATTTGCAAAATTTACCAGAATGCACTCAGTTGGAGACGGATGGCAGAATTCAGCAGTTTTAAAGACATATAGTAGGTCTTTAAAGGACAGTTTATGCATGAAACACATGTGTTCTAAACATTACACTGATTTCACTAGGATAATTCACCACAATGAGTCTATAATGTCCCAAAATATGTTTAAAGCCCTGACAGGAAAGCCTAGTGTCTGGAGCCACCTAAAATAAAAAGTGATTTTTTTTTTTTTACTTCTTTCTCATAGCACAGCCTTCAGTTGTTTGAACCTCTTTTTCAAACCCATTGATACTGCAGTGTCAGAAAACTGACTTAATGGCAGTGAAGTAAAGGTTGATTGGAAGTACATTGTAATGAACCTAGCCTGTAAAATCCTCATGAGAGAAATTTAAAATATTGCAGTCATTTATTTATTATAGGTAAGGCAGAAGTGAATTTTCTAAATGGTGATGAGATTTAGGATAGATTTATAAAAAATGAGAATGTTGAACTAATAGTAGTTTTGACCACCAATTGCTTATGTATTAGGCAATTAACAAAATAGGATGTCATAATTTTGTACATGTCCTGAAATAGAATCACTAACCACTTCTAACCACACTGAGCTTTTAATAGAAAAAGTGGTTGCTTAATGCTTCCCCACCAGAAATGTTAAGATTAAGTTTGCTATTAGATTGCAGCCAGAATAGTCTACAAACAGGAAGAAAGTCTTGCTCTGCTCTCTGCCTGTTTTTCCTTGTTTAACTTGATGTGATAATTCATTGCAGATTTTCTTTCTTTAACAGAGTGCCTACCGCAGAAATGGGATGACTTTTCTAGCTTGCTAATATGGATGTGCCTGCAGCAACAGGAAAGACAATGTTATATATTTAAGGTGGGTTCTCCTCCCCCCACCAGCCAATTCGGTATTTGCAAGCATACTTGTGAGTGGACTGGTTTGTTGTGACTATCAACTGGCCGCTTCTGTCTCTTTTTTCCTACCCCTCAGTCATTACTCCTGATTTCTAAATGTAACATTTAGCTAATTAATGGCAGGATGTTTGGTATGTTATGGTAAATTGCACAGTTCTGTCGTTTACCCTCCTCCTCAAAATTATTACAGTATTAGCCTTCAGGAACAAACTTCAAACTTAAAATTAACAAACCTTTTTATTAATTTTAACTCATCACCTTTATAAAGAAAGTTAAAAGAAGCTGTGGTGTATTTACATCAAATTGCTAATTGCCTTATTTGTTTGCCCTTTTCAGGAAAATAATTAGAAAAATGTTGATTTTTAAAAATCTAAAAAGCCAGTTGCTATTTTGTGTAATTTTGAAACTGATAGACTGACCAGGAACTGTGAAGCAGAATATAATGTTGTTTTAACAATCAGTTTACATATGGTTATATAACATTAGAATTCAACTAAAATACGATATATCAATACCGGTCTTCCAAACTGGATTTTTTGTAAAGTAGCAGTTTCAAAACTATATGCTATGAGAGTCTCCTATGAGTGCTGAACAGTTGCACCACAAGTGATGCCACACAAAGGTAAGCGTTTCTGGCCCATCTGTGCACCAGGTATGATTGCCTCCTTTTCAGTCAGTCACTTTGCAGAGACAGAACTGTAGAATGGAGAAATCCAATCCTGTGCAGTTCAAGAAATGGGTGAGGCTTTTACACTCAGAAAAAAAAGATAATCATTTAGTGAATCATGCAAAAAGCTGAAGGCAGGGATAATTCTTTGTATTTTGGGATATTAATTGAAAGGCTATTTCTACACCAAAAATATATATTTGTATTATCCCAATACAAATGCCTTTCTCACAATAATTATATGAGAAGCTTTTTTTCTGTTAAGGTAAGCATGGTAGATAGCAAATTGTATTCCTAATTTTTTTCTATGAAATGAAAAAGTGGAAACAGCATTTTGCCACTACAACAAGATTATCGGCTTATATGCTTTTTCTAGGCTTTCAGTGCTTTGTGAATGCATTTATTTGAATTTTTTTGAAGGCAATGACACAACAGCATCCCCTTCTTTCTTTTTCTTGAAGCACCTAATGCCTTGGCTTTTCTTCAGTAGTTACGTTACTAATCCATGAAGAATTCTTTTCAATTGCAAACTAATTTCAGTGTTCTGTTTCTGTCCAAGGTCTACACAAGACTACATGTGGTTCGTTTTAATTTTTTTATTAAAACTTTAGGAAAACTTTCACAATTCTATGATGAGGTCTGAATGTGGCCATCATTTTTGAATGGGATCTCCTGTAATGTTTACATTAAACCCTGCAGGATGAACTCATTGCCAAGTGTTGCTGCTGTAGAGTTAGTTGTAAGAGCCAAGGACTTCAAGAGTCCAAATACTGGACATTCACCATAACCAGCCTTATACAGATCGATCTCTTTAGAAGTCAGTGTTTAGATGTGGTTACTTTACTGAATTATTGCAACTGATATATTCAGTATTATGCTTTTCATAGTGGCATAATTATACTTTGAAAACATTTTTGCATGTCATTTTTCTGGAATTGATCTGATGTTAAAGAACTAAAAATAGTGTATACAGTAAAGAAGAAAACCCATTGCTGATGTTCTGTCTATGCTTGCTGAAATATATGATTAAACTTTTCTTTTTATCATGATTTCTTATTTTTCTTGGCATCCATAATGATGGAAAATTATATGCTTGCTGTAAACATCCAGACTTTTTAAAGGACACCAGCATTTATTGTATTTGGTTTCGATCTGCAGGCATATATGCAAAAAGAAAACATTTTAGGCCAAGAATACTGAAATAAAAATTCTTTCTCTAGATGTATCTTTGTTTTAAAAAAATGCATAAGCAGAAAAAGCACTGGCATTTATTTCTTACTTGGTACACTTACAACCCCAGAGAATGAAAAATCAACATATATTTCTCTTAGAAATATGACAGATCATGTTTTTGTTGGTCTGCTGTATATTTGTCTGTCTTGAACAGTCTGACAGGCAATTATTTATAAAATCTAGTTTGTTCAATAAACCCATATAATAACCTTTCTCTTCTCCAAAAAGCAAGAATTATAAGCCAAAATGAAAAAATTGTAAGGAAAACAAGCTACATTTTGTCTCATTTTCTTGGATCAGTCTGTATTTATTCCCAGAATGACTGAATATAGTATAGTTCCTATATTTTCATATTCCTTTTATTCTTGCCTCATATTTTTTCTGTGCCTCCTTAATTTTTAATATTCTTATATTATTTATATTTACCTAAATATCTAGATTTTGATTTTTCTCTCCAGAAAGAACATACTGAAAGAAGGATTCAAAATAAACAAACAGATATAAATACAATCCACCATTAAAACACAATTACAAAATTAAAAGCAACTTCAGGACAAAATTACAGAGACCAAACTAAATACCAGAATCCCATATTTAAAGAGAAAGTCTCCAGTGGTGAACTGGAACACAGAGTTCCCCATACTACCCCTTTCTCTAAGGCAGGGAGACCTCTATTCATATGCTACAGGTGGTGGTGGTGGCACCACCAGCAGATGATCTTCTCAAACAGCTTCATCTTTCCCCAAACTTCATCAGTAATCTGAATAGGTGAATCCTTAAAAGGACAATTCTCTGTTCAACCATATCTCAGTAACACAAGAGGGTGTGAGGTAAGAACAATTATTTACAGAAGTATATCGTAACCTGTTTAGGGGAGACTCAAGATTCCATTCATTGCATGTAGATTAAGAGGGAAAGTCCATGGAAAACAAGTCTGTCTCATGTGTTAGAAGTTGCCTTTCAAGTTTAAGGGTTTGGATTGAGATTCTTAGTTTTTGAACCAAAAGTTCCTTTAATTGTTTGAAGAATAATTTCTTACTTTCCTCTGTACACCACAAAAGAGCTAGTTTTTCTTTTCCATATGCAGCAGCCAAATTTGATGTTCCTTCACACTCTCAGGAGGCTGTCCGTTGAAAGAAGTCTTTCTAGATTTGGGGGGGCCTTTGGTCAAAGCAAGATTACTGTGGAAAGAATTCCTTTCTGGCAGGCTTCAGATTTAGAAGGGACCACGTTTGCATTAAAACTCTGCCATCAGCCATGTGCCGTTCTCATAAAATATTTTATAGCTTCCTGTCTAGCTCATGCAGAATGTTTCATAGTACATAAACACTTCCAGAGATAATTTGAGGATAAATAGATAGTGGCATTTGTCATAGATATAATGTCAACACTGAAGGCTCTTCTATTACGTTTTATTGGGCAAGTCAATCTTTTTCATTTTTTTTTAAGGCTAGGAATCAGGTTGGGCTTTTAAAACTGCAGTGATATATCTGAACAGAATAGCAACATAGCTAAGAAAACGTGATGGGATGCATTTAATCAATGACTCTTCCAGAGGGCAACAAGCCAACATTATTCAGCTAAACCATCCCTGGAGAAATGGAATGTATATTTTGTGGCTTAAGTAAGGCCATCTGGCCTTAAAAATAAAAAAAGGCTACATATCTATTATAACTTTTTATTGTATCTTAAAATAATGACACTTTTAAAAATTCCATATATTTCATATATCATGATAGGACCAAAATTAGATATCTAAACTTTCATTAAACATTAATGTGGTGGCAATACAAGCAACTCTTTCAAGGCAGAGGATTGTAGATAATGAAATGTTCATACTTCAAAGGCTCGGAGTCATATGAACTAATGAAGAAAGCATGGATTCTGTAGCATACTTATTTCATATTTGTTACTAGGAGTACTTATAAAGCAAAAACAATTCTTAGAAATTATGTACTACTTCTTTAAAGACCTTATCGTGAATAAATGTGGGCATGAAGAGTATCATTTATTCGGAGACTAGATGATGATTTTTCCTAAATATGGGATGGTTTCTTGAATCCAAACATTTCAGATGATACAGAGAGTATAGTAGAGGTAAACAATCTGAAGATCCATTGGAACATACCGTATATGCCGGCGTATAAGGCGACTTCCGCGAGCGCTGAAATCGGCACCAAAGATGGGGGTCGTCTTATACGCCGAGTCATCTTATACGCCGGAAATACTGGTAGTTTCTGGCGTATAAGACGACGTTCTAGGAATGCGGCTCGGCGATAAAGACGGGGGTCGTCTTATACGCCGGGTCGCCTTGTACGCCGGCATATACGGTATTTTCAGTATCTCTTTGCTGATCATTAAAGTGCCTGAACTGTTTTTAGGGTTCTGCATAGCCTAGAAAAAATGTCACTCTTTTATTAAATTAAATAATATTTTTATTTAAATCATTATTTATTAAAATAATAATTTGTAAAATTATGAAGTTATCATTTTTTTCTTACATACTTTAATTTCTCCCAAAGCATTTATTCAGAAAATGCATTCATTTCAGTATGAATTTAAAAATAAAAAATGGAGTTCAGTTGATTCACTACATAAACTAAATGGGTTATCTCCATTAAGGGGAAACAAAGGGTGAAATTGATGTAGAACATGGGCTGATGACTGAAAGATAATGTCTGAATGCTCCATGAAACTGCTCTGATGAACTGGTCAATGCACATTAACATGTTTGTCTGAAAGTAGTTTAGCTCTGCATATATTTAGCCTTTGCAAACAGGTTAGTTCAATTTGTTTAAGATCATTTTCCAAAGCTGAAGATCAACATAAGTTTAATATTGAAATATAGAAGGCAACACCTGGTCAATCTTCGCTGTTCTTGAAAAGCTAAATAGACTTGTCCTAGTGAGTACTTGCAGAACTTTGTGGAACAGATGTCGAGTAAGGCACTGTCACAACCTAAGCTTTGCATCTTGTGGCATTGCATGAAAGGATATACTCTACATTGTAACAGCAAAAAAAAAAAAAAAAACATTTTCAGATGAAAACACTGGATCCTGAGATGGCTGTAAGAACTTGAATGGAAGACCACTATGAAATCCCAGGAAGCTAAAATGGGAACCGAAAACAATTTCCATACATTTGTGTAAAAAAAAAAAAAAAAAAAAACTAGATAGACATGCATGGCAATCATCAGAGAACAAAAAATAAGAGAGACTTTGTGGGATGACTGATAGGTAGTTTGCCAAACTCGTAGTTTGCCAAACTCGTAGATCCTTAGAATGATGATGTTTCTCCAAGACATGACACTTTTGGTTATCTCCAATTTTGACATGTCTTGTGGCAAAAGGAAGTGATGTTGCAGATGTAGATATTCTGTCCCTCTCTACTTCACAACAATTTTATAGTTAAGCAACACATCAATGTACAGATTGCAGCGTGCACACACAGACACACACATTCCACAGCTATTGTTGCCATAGACTGCTCAGTTTTAGGAAGCAGTTTGCATTAATAAAGACTGTTTCTAAACATATGTTCAAAACTTGGTTTAGTTATATTTGTTATTAAAAATTTCATTGCAACCTTTTGAATTATTAGCCAATCAAGAAACATAATCATGAGACATATAACACAATATATATTGTATTTATGATATATAAATAGCATCGGTTTAGAAATCTCAGTTGTTGAGATGTACTTTATTTAACACTCTACAAGTTATTTCACATATCTAGGATTAAAGCAATTATGTGATAAAGATTGTAGAAAACCTTTCTGAAAAATGAAGTCCACTAGATTCATTCAGGTTTCTCATTGCTGGCATTATTGTTATTACTGATATTGACCTATGAACTGTTATATTCATGTATTTTAATTGTTTTCGTATTCCTTGCCCCAATATTTAATTGGAAGAGAATGTCTGTAGAGACTTTTGACTTTTGCATTTTTGCATTTTTCCGAAAGTTAATATTATCCAAGCTTTAATAGTAATATATAAATTCCAACTCGAGCTTCATATTTAGTTTTAAAAAACCTGTCCTACTTTTCTTTTTAACAGGATAAGTGCAGGATTTTAAATGTTGGCCTAAACTTGCTGGACTCAAATAATGCATATACAATTATTATTTGAAGGTTATCCACAGCATGATGATTCCTGCCCTTTTTATGAAGAGTCAAGACTCTTCTGATATTAAAGAGCTATAAAAAAATAGAAATGTGCACTTTGAAAGAAAATGTAATACAATCATTAGAAAAACCAAGAGATCAAATAACATTAAACAATATCCTGTTGCTGGGAGGGCAACATTTAATATTTTTATGGTTCTTGTATATTGGGGAAAATATTGCCAGACCTAGAGGTTGAAAAAATGCCTCGGTGCTTGCTGAAATTATAGTTGAGACTTCCTTACATTTTATTATACACAGATTGTGCATTTGGCTAACATGAGCTTCCTTCAGACTCCCACAGGCAAGTCTATTGTGCCCTCTGGGGGTTCTGTAATACTTTAAGTTAGAAATTTATTTCATTAATTTTTTTTTTTGCTTATCATAAAATATCACTGATTTTTTTTCTGCTTAAGGAACCGAAAACATTTATAGTCTTCTTTATATCAGGAAGTGTAGTTTTTCCGAACATTTTACTACTCTGAATGTTTGAAGTATTTCACTCCCAGCCATTAAATATTACATGAGTATTATTTTCATATAGACAGGCTGTTCTTGTCCTTTCTTCTACCTTAAGTTTACTATGGAACTTTATATTACCAAGTAACACTCCCAGGTTTATAATCATTTGGAATACTAATATTAAACTGGCTCCAAAGGTCAGCTGTGGCTTCCATACTTTACTTCAGTATTATGGAAAATGGGTTAAAGTCACATTTAAAAGTACAAGATCACTGCTGGCTCAAGTTGAAAGCATTCTGTACCCCAGTGGCCACACCGGTGCCCCAAGAAGTCCACAAGCAGGGCATAAAATACAACCTTTCCTTATGTACTCTAGCAACTGGTTCCGGATTGTCTATTGGCTCCATTAGAAAAGACATGTCATTGTATCATGGGTATCAGTCCTTCAAGGTGAACCAGGTCAGGAAACATACCCAAGAAATATTAGAACTCTATTTTATTGATGTAATAAAAGAATAATACTTGAAAGCCTGGCAACTGCTAACATTCATAACATCATCCTAAACCTGAAGACATGATGAGAATACAAAGGTTTGTTTTTAGAGACAGCAGCAGCATTTCTTCCTGTTGAAGTGGCATGAGTATGGGCCATCTGACTAGCCCATTTTCAAGAATAATCACCGCATGATTCATTTCCACCAATCTCCATCTCCAAAACAGGACATTTCTTGTCACAGTGTCTCCTATCTTAGCTCTACAAAGAGAAGAAGAAATGTATCCAAGATATTTTAGCTTAGTTACTCCAAAACAGAAATCACTGTCCAAGCTGTCATGAACTATTATATGACTATAAGATATTTACAAATTCCTTCTTTGCTTAATTTTATGACTTTTTGCCAGGCCTCAGTCTGAAATCAAGGAGTTATACTCTTGCATTAAGAACTTCTGCTGCAATGATTTAGACAAGTAGAACAGTGAGTCATTTTCGAATAATTTCTTATAATTCTTGTAGTTAATTGATTATGGATTCCAATATTTCATACCTACTCTGTTTTCAAGTGACAGATAGTTAAAGCGGTGTTGGCTTGTATAAAAAGAAAAGGTGTCAATTATTTATTTTATCAATTCAGAATCTCTCCCCACTTATCTTCATTAGATTATCCTGATTGTATTAGCTACATTTAGTAAAATCTTTGGATCTGTGAAAAATGACATACATTGATTTTAATAAAATATTTTGGGCCGTAAAATGTCTATACGTTCCATACTGCCAGATTTAATAGACATTTGTTTTTAATGGACATATTTTCCTCCCATTTGGTCTACAGAATCATGATTTTACTATAGTGGAAGAAAAAATTCACTCATAATTTTTAGTCTTTATGCTATACATCACTATATTCCCTTTCAGTTTATATATAAATAAAATTGGATTTTCTGTACTACCTTTTTGTTACTTTGACACATTTAATAAATAAAGCCTATCTCTTCATTCTTCTTATAGCCCAAACTTGCTCTGCCTACCTATTTACTTCTTAGTCAAAACTGTCATCAACACTACTTATGGAAATGTTCAGCGTGTTGGCCTTTCTCTTAGTGCTACTGCTTTAGCAGGGCTTTTTACAAAAGTACAGTACTGTAAGAAACCAGGGTGACTTAAAAAGTTTGTATTTTGCAACAAATAGTATTTAAAATACTTTTTAAAGGACAATATGAGTGTAACTAACTTGCAGTTTCTTGCTCTTCAACTAATTGACTCTTCAATTAAACAAACTATTAATTTTCCATTTGCAAGAATAATGCTGCAGTTTTGTACCCTATCACCTGGAGGTAAGTCCTTTGGAATTCAGTAAGACTCATGATTAGGCATCTATCAGATTGTACAGTAAAACTAGGGCATAAATCAATTGAACTCAGACTAATATTTTTCTCTCTCTGCTGTCTAACAAAATACTCTATAAAAATATCCTCCTCCCATATTTCTGATCAATATTCCACCCACATGATTTGCATTGGGAGGGAAGCTCTAAATCTTTCTGAAGGCATTCCCTTTTGGGGAGGGGGAAATGTGCATGTAAAGTAGGTTCTAAGATTTAAGACCCCCCCCCCATCTCAAATGGAATACCTCCATCCGCATATTTTGGCTTGTTCCTGCTCATTGAATTGCATATATTGCTGTGGTAGCGACTAGTGCATACTGTGGTTTTTGAGCTTCTGGTCCTCCTCATTTACTCTCGATGCCCAAACGCAGCAGATTTACTGATCACAAGACTGAAAAAGACTGGAAGGAGACAGAACTGTAATAATAGGCCTGTTGAGAGGGGAAGGTTCTTGCAGTCTTACATTACCTAATTTGTTGGAACATACTGGGAATTACTGCTGTAAGATGCCATCATAAATTTGATTTTCCAGTATTTAAGCAATCTTTCTTTCCATGTATGTTATTAGCAATGAATTTATTATTGCAAAAGAGTAGAAGAGGTTTAAGGAAAAGAACTTAACATGATTCTGCCCTGCTAACAATTTCTGAAGGACTGCCACTGATTGGGGCCAGAATCCTGCCACTAAATCAACTGAAATGCTTAATAAGTGATACTCTGCAAAGAATCCTACTTTCTAATGTGGGATATAATTTATTTCAGAATGCATGCCATGGCAAAATAATCTCACTTTTTCCAACTATTATTGTAACTACATTTCAAATCATAAACAATGTGATTACATTATACAATGTAAAATGTATGCCTAAATACATCCATTTATGTCAATTTATAAATTCAGAATAAAACCGTATTTTAAAATATCCTCTGCAGTTCTGGTTATTCAGTCTCAAACTATTTTTAGTAAAATAGCAAAATGTATAAAGGGAAAATGTCCTCCTATCCCAATCCCAAGTCTTAAACCCTTCTCAAATGTTTAATAGCTTTCTGTGCATGTGCTGATTTACTTCTGTTTGATTTTTTTGTTTTTCTTATTGCTGTTCTGATGGGTGTCAGAAGTTCCGTCTGGGCTACACATCTTTCATTACAAAAGAATAGGCAGTATTAAGCTGGAGAGGAGACTTTCTCATGGCAGTTGAAATGGAGTTCTGACAGAAGAGATACAGGAAAATCCCTGAACCATGTCTTTTGGAAGAATTAATAACTTGTGCCATATGTTCTGCAATGACATGGAATCTGAGATGCAGTATAAAGTTCTTCATAAAAATCATGATGCCTCAAACCTGCTGAGGTCAATGAAATTGTTAGGCAATAAAATAATTGTTAGAGGACTTCTAGATTGGAGGGTGTCTTGAAATATCATATGTTAAAATGGTTTGTGATGAAAATAGTAGGCATCAGGTTCTTAAGAAATATTGTGTGGATGATTCAACCAAGCCCAAGCATATTCAGATCCCATTAGTGATTTAAGCATGTTTCTGATATTCCCATAATAGTCATGGTAAGCTGAACATGAATAATATCTGTATCGATGAACCTGGCAGTCTTTTCTGATCTGGTATCCTTCAGGGGTACAGAGACTATAACTTCCAGAACTTGAAGATCATTAGGCTGCCATGACAGAATCCTTCACTCTGAGGATCAAGTTAAGCCAGAAAAGTGAAAGTTGTCCTGAATGTTGATCCATGAGGTACAAAAACTTGGCCTCCATTAAAATCATTGTCAATATTTAAAGGATTGGCTAGGATTGGATTCCTAGGGCAAGCCTCTACTCCCAAACTAAGAATACCTATGTGACTTTAAAGTGCTCTTTCGAACTTTGGGTGGGGGGACAATAAACCACAAGTCCTTTACAGATCTATTTCAGAAAATCAGCTGCCTCATGTGGTTTTTCCCCTTTCGTTTTCCATTAATTTTTCATGACAGCCTACGTATGTCAAAAGTATTACCAAGCCTATATTTAATGTTGCTTCAGTTGCAGCTGCCTTTGTGGAAAATTAAATACTATAGAAAATCTAATGCGGATGTCCTATGAGTCAAGCCAAGGCTTCTTTTCGTTAAAAAGCCAGCAGTGCCACTACATTCAGAGAAATGGGAAACAGACCTCCTAAACTCCAGTATGTCGGATCCTTCTCTTTTTGGCTGGTCCAGCCAATTTCAGTTCTCTCTTGGATCAGATGAGTTGACACTCACAGCTTGGCCTAATTTCAACACCACTATCTTTTTCTTCCCCACTTGCAGCATGGAGTACAGATTGCATCTCTGCTTTAATAATTCTGTATGAACTCACTGCTGGTAAGTCATCCTGGAGAGTCCCTAATCTCCTATCTGACCATATAGTGGGGAGACACCCAAGTGTTTCTCCTACTGATTTTTTGTCCTCTAGAAATGACTTTACAAACAATTTGTAATCTACCGCCACTTGACAAACAGATGCCTGAAGCTATCCATCCTTTTTCCTTCGTGCTGCAGCAGGAGGGGAAGATCCTGTGGTTTACATGTAATTAAGGTATCTTTGCAGACAAGGCTAGGAACAAGCCTTGAACCTCAAGCAATGCTTACCAGAATACTTCTGGAAAAAGATCTTACTTGGCTCACTTTTGCATCATGGGAATTCTTCTTTTAGTCTGACAGTAGCCTCTGCTCTCTGAGGCTAAATAATGGCACAGAGACAGACAGAGAGACTACTTCTGGATTCTAAATAGAATACAATGCCTCTCTTTAACATAATATCCACTCTGCATGTCAAAATATTTAACTGTCGTTCTTTTTGAAATCTGTTTTGAGGGCTGACCTAAATAAGTTCATTTGTTTTTCTTCTATTAAAAAAAGCTTGGCCTTTACAGCAGAACAAAATACATTGCTAAAAGGGATTATTGTCAGTTAATCAGTCACATTTTAGTTTTTTTTAAATTTCCCAGTTGGAGTTTTGACTTTGGGATTTACTTCAATTGCACCAGCCTCTGAGACTCCTTAGTTTCCCTTCCTCTAGTTTACTTGGCTCTGTGTGAGGTAGTTATGCCTAAATTATGCACTTTGGTAAAAAACAAGAACCTACTTGACATATTTATACACTGATCTTCATTAAGTATTTTTCTGCTATGAATTCCAGTAAGCAGATCCCATGGTGGACATCAAAATGACACAGAAATATGTTTTAGCCCCAGTTGTACGCTTTAAATGATAAACGTTTAAAAACAATAGTTAAGTTTCATTATGAGCTGCCTTGCAAACATAAAAAAGTATTGTATATGTACATATAAGATGTATGTTAAAAACAGTAGCTACATATACCTCTCCACAACCATAATTGTCACAAGAGCCACAAGAATGGTTTCTGCCAGTGTCCCTGCAACACAGCAAATGTTTATTTATATCCTTACATTTATAATCTGCTTTTCTTCCAGGAGCTCAAGACAGCATGCATAGTAATAGCCAGAAACTGGAGGAGTTCAGTTGAAGGAGAAGAGGTATGATCTTAAACAAGCACTGAGATTGAAGTTCCTGCACTCTCTGTGTTTTCAAAGGTCTCACCTCCATCACTTTCTCAGTGGAAGGCTGATGAGAAAGACAGTGTTATATAGACAGGAATAATATGTAAACTAATATCAATAGGTGTTAAGGTGCAAGATGTCTTGACCAGGGAAGTGCAAATTCTGATCAAGCTGATCTTGAAATGCCATCTAGGGGGGAAAAAAGACCTAACAATGGCCATTTCATTTTTAAATAAGTATGACATAATCGGTTTGACAAAAGCCAAACTCCAGAAGATGGTGCCTATTCATTCATCCCTTCTTTAACTACTATGATTTGGCCTTTGAGATTCTGCTTGACCCAAGTAATGTACTTCCAAGGGAGAGATTCTGCAGATACATCCCTGCCTTTCTACTAGTCTGGACTGAGAACTGAAGAGTGCCTGAACTCTTTATTATAAATAGATCAAGCATCTAGATATCCAAATGATGTTTATCCATAAAAAATACTTGGTCATATTTATATTCTAGATACAGTACAATATGCAAACAATCAAGAGTTTGCAAATGTATTTTCAAATTAGCAAGATTTGCTTTTCATGTTATTTCACTGAATATAGTATGACTTCTTAGATAATACTTTATTTACATTAGTAAGATTTATTCATGTGTATGCTGTCTGAACTGATAGTATATGACAGTGATGGCAAACCTTTTAGAGACCGAGTGCCCAAACTGCAACCCAAAACCCACCTATTTATCGCTGGGTGCCAGGTGGGCGTGGCCCACTGGGTGGGCATGACTGTGGTGATCATGGCAGACTGGGTGGATGTGGCCAAGGTGGGCGTGATCACGTTGATGTTGCTCCTGGGGAGGGACGCCTGTGGGGGCCGGGCAGGGTTGGGGGAGATCCAGGGGGTCTGTGGCAGGTGGGGCGGTGGGTAGGAGGCTCATCCTGCTGGGTGAGGCGAGGCAGGGCGAGGGTGCTATTGTCACAGGGCAAGGTGAGGTAGGGGCCGGGGCGGCTGCTGCCTGACATCATCAGCCGCTGTACACAGTGGCCAGTGAGTGCATGGGTGCTGGGATGCATCTGGCCATGTGGGACCTTGGTGAGTTAGCAGGCGGCTGGTTGAAGAGAGACGGTTGCCATTTCGGCTTGGCGCATGTGCCCACAGAGGGCTCTGAGTGCCGCCTCTGGCACGTGTGCCATAGGTTCGCCACCACCGGTATATGATATGGTTTGTAACATGTTGCATTCAAAAGCAAAAATTCATCTACTTTTTTTGTGTGCTTCCACATTCTGCTGCAATGTCACTCCACAGCTTTTTAAACACTTTATTTTAAAAGGCCACTCTGTAACTATATAGGAAGCTATTTTTGAGATGTGAGTTGTCCTATGATTTGAGCAAAGGATAAGTGATACAGGAACAAATCACTTAGCAATGACTTAGGAGTTAGAAATGGTTAGAGATGGTTCTCTGTTGCATGAGAAAACAATCCCAAAGCTAGCTACCTAAAGCATTTTTAATATAAAGAATGTAAATTTCTACATATGCCTATTTATTTTGTTACAAGAGTTGCTACTAGAATGGCACAAAAGGAAATCCAGGGAGACAGGTTAATGGATATTGAAGGCTCCAAATAAAAAGATTAAGTCCCTGAGCTGTCAAACTTCTCTTCCTTAAGCACATGTTTATGCTTCAAATCAAACAATCCAGTGTGGCTATTATTTTTTTAACACATTTATTGAAGTTGGGCTACAGCCTGTTCTACACACCAAGCGATTGCCATTAATATACTCATGCTGTATTTAGCAGATGCAGCCTTCTAGATGATCAATTTTCAAGTGAAAGAAAGTGACAAATGCTAAGTGGATAATTACTGAATTTTTATGGGTTAGAAATTATTATTGAATCCTCCCATTGTAAAAGAAGTTTAGTTACCCTAGAAATCTGGTTCTACATTTGACACATTTGCTTCTCCCTTGATTGGAAAACTATGCAGAAAGGTGCACTTCTTAATATTGGTTTAAACTTATGATTAACATTCCCTGAATAATGTCCAAAGGATGGATATATAGGATTATACAATTTTACTAACAATGTTTTGATTCATACCCTTTCCTAAAAAACTCAAAGAAATTTGTATCATAGGCATAACTAGTTAGGCCTGGTAGACTTGGTTAATGGCAAATGACAGTTTTGGTTGTCTTCAAATAAAATAAAAGAGCCCATACATCCATTTCAGTCATCCAAAATAACCCAACTTTTTTCATCTGGCACCCTCCAGATGCTTTGGATTACCACACTTTTTTGAGTGTGTGGGGGAATTCTCACAGATATGAAAGGCACTATTTTAGGAAAGCTTCAATCAGCATAACCCCATGATTTGATTTGGTTTAGTTTGATTTGATTTTAACAATAAAGATAAAATATTGAGGAGTCTTTGATGCTTTCTGAGCTTGGTTGTTTTTTTTAGCACTGATGATCTTACCTAGTTTGGGTAATGAATCATAATGCAAGAAAACAACCAAGCTCAGAGAGCACTCCTCATTTGAACTCTGAGGTACAAATGTTCTCCTTTATTAGATAAAATATATGATTATGATTGTTGAGTATAACCCTCTCTTAATTATCAAGATAGATTCTAAAGAATTCAGGGCACTTCCACATAGCATTATTTCTAATCTATCTTTCTAAAAGATTTTAAAATTGGCCATAAAATTGTCTTCACATCTGATTTTTGGAACCCCCCCAAATGAGGAAAAGAACATCATGAATCAAGTACTCCCCCATATAAGAGAGTGTAGAAATACCATTTGGTCCATATTCTGTCTCCTGAACTATCGCAACTTTTGGGATAATAGAAATCTTTGGGTCATATTTCCTCAGAGAAAAAGTAGGAATCAATTACTAATTCCCCATTCATGTTTTCAGTACATGCTGTTTGGTCATTTGCAAACATTTGGGACTATTAGTATGTAAAGAATGTCATCTCATGATCAAGATGACATATTTTCTGTCAAAACCTTGATGATGGCTTCACACCATAGTTTTGCAGCCAAGCACTCTTCCGACAACTACAGTCCTGTCAATTGATGGCCCAGTAGCATCTCTATGGTTGTAAGGGGAAGAGCTCAGAAGCAAGAGTTTAATGTACCTTGCTTATACAGCAAGGAGTGGATAACCTGTTGACTGGTTTTTTATTTATTTTAATTATATATATATGTATGTATGTATGTATGTATGTTTTCTGAGGTTTTCGCGGGTGTTTGTATGTAGGTCTTTGGTTATTCGGGTTTTCTCCCGTGTAAAATTGGAAGTGTCTTGGCGACGTTTCGACGAAGTCCCATTCGTCATCTTCAGGCTGGTGTTTTCAGCTTCGTGCTCACCATGGAAACAGAAGCTAACAACCAACTTCCCTTCCTGGATGTCTTAGTCTACAAGAAATCCAATGGCTCCCTAGGACACACCATCTACCAGAAGAAAACACACACAAACCGCTATCTGCACGCTCTCTCACACCACCACCCAGCACAGATCAACTCTGTAGCCAAGACACTCATCTCCAGAACAAAACGCTTAGCTGACGAACAACACCTAAAACCCGAACTACACACTCTCACCAATGTACTAACATCCAATGGATTCCATAGAAATAAGATTACAAACCTAATCCAAAAAGAAACCCCCACTAAAATCCAAGACAAAGAACAAGAAAACGGCAAAGCCCTCCTCCCATACATAAAAGGCACCACAGACAGAATCAGTAAGATCCTCCATAAACACAACATCAAAACAGCATTCTGCACAAACAGAAAAATATCCACCATCCTTAGAAACCCCAAAGATAAAATTGAATTAGAAAATCAAGGAGTATACGAAATCCCATGCACCACTTGTCCCACCATATACATCGGACAAACCAACAGAAGAATAAGTGCACGCATTGAAGAACATAAGAACTCAGTCAAAAAAGAGGAACCAACATCTTCCCTGGTCCAACACCTTAAAGCCACAGGACATGAAATTGACTTTAAAAATACCAGAACCATTGCCAAAAGTGAACATTTTAATAACAGAATAATCAGAGAAGCCATCGAGATAGAAAAACGCCCACACAGCATGAACAAGCGAGATGATACCTCCCGCCTACCAGCCATTTGGAAACCTGCCCTTATTGACAAACGACTCCCTAACCCCAAAATCTTAAACCCCTCTGCAACTCAGACTAACCTGAGCACAACCAAACAGAACACTCCCCCAGCCAATCAGAGCACAGCCAAGCCCCTAACCATTCAGAACACACCTCCACCCAATCAGAACACAGCCAAGCTCCCATCCAATCAGTTCATACCCTCACTGGCAGTTAAAAGGAAGAAACAGCTAAAACCACACATTGCTGCTCAAAGCAAGAAGCTAAAAACACCAGCCTGAAGATGACGAATGTGACTTCGTCGAAACGTTGCCAAGACACTTCCAATTTTACGCGGGAGAAAACCCGAACAACCAAAGACCTATATATATATATATATATATATATATATATATATATATATATATATATATATATATATATATATATATATATTAGATGTTGGGTCGATTTGATTATTAAATAGAGACCACCTCATTTGAAATATTTGTTTATATAATATGTTTTTCTTCTTAAATAAGGATGAAAAAGTCTGTAACTATTTACAGACCCATTATGTAAGGGAGGAGAATGTATCAGGTTTTTTTTATTTTTCTTTTCAACATCCAGCCAGGGAGGATTTTTTATAAGTTTAATGTTGGATGTTTGGGCCTTTTTTTTTTCCATTTTATGTAAACATTTTTTCTTTTTTGTTGTTGTTGTTACTGTTGGATGTATGTTTTTTCTGTTTCATTTTTGTTGTATTTTATTCCTATTGATAAAACATAATAAAAACACAAGAAAAAGAAAGGGATGGATTCTGCAACTGACTAGAAAGATAACGCTTCTTTGATAAAGTAGCTTATGAAACCTACTAAAGAACCCCAGACTTAGTAGGGAAGGAGGATGAATGGGGAAATAATTTACTTCCAAGTAAGTCCTTGAGCACCAGCATTGCAAACCACAAAACAGAAACTTTGTTATTTGAGGTGCATCATATATAAACTAAAAAAAAAAGTAGGCTTTGCTGCCCAAGGAGGAGAGCTTCAGGGGAACATGTGATGTTATTAAGAGAGATTCTGTGTCTCAGCACACATAAAAGAAGCCAAGCTGGAGAAGGCAGGGGCGGGACCACGATCATGGTATGTTCATATCACCCATAATCACAACAGCCACAGGACAGCATCAAGAGTACAGATCCATGCAACCACGTTTATTCTCTTGATTTTGGAAGAAACATGCCATATAAAAACCTATGCAAATAGTAAAAAGGGGAAGAAGGAGAAAGTGACAAGCTCCTTGGATGAAATGGGGAACCGATACACTGTGGTTCTAAAGGCAGGCCTTGAGGAATCCTCATTTCAGCATGTGGTTTTCTTTCTCTTGAAACCTATCTAACTCAATATCAAAGCAGATCATCACATACCTTGCCTAATTACCCACAATATTGCTTCCGTGGCTCTGGAAAATTCTGGGCCTTTTGAGAGATAAATATCAATACCGTAGTGTGAATTGTTGCCTGCAGTTCATCTCTTTTCCCATTTTTCCCTGCCTTTTTTTCTTTTGTTGTTTTTCTTCCCCCCCCCCCAACTGTTTTTAATGTTGACTTATGCTTAATAAATATTTAATAAAGAAATGTGAAGCTGAGTGGATGTAGGGGTTGACTGGGAGTGTGCTCGATGGAAACCAAAGTGGAAATTGCCTATAGTAATTTTCCTACAATGAGGAGTTCTGCTACAAAGTAGGCTTTGGTTGTACTTGAGGTCTTTGGAACTATTTTTTCAATAAGAATGAGAACCTGTTTGGTCTAATGATTAAGACACCAGATTAGAAGCCAGAAGACTGTCAATTCTAATCCTATTTTAGTCTTGAAAGTCAACTGCGTGCCTTTGGGCCAATCATTGCTTCTCAGGTTGTGATCATGTGAAAAATAGAAGGAGGAGGTATGTTGGATATGTTTGCAGCCTTGAGTTATTTGTCAAAATAATAAAAATATAAATACAACTAATACAAATAGATATTTTCATTTTTTATTTTCAATTTGCCTTGTTATTCTGAGTTATGTGAAGTTCTGAAACTTGAGTATATTAAGATTAGAAAACCAGTAAAAATGATGATAAAGGTTATCTATTAGCCAGATTATCTAATTTGTACAGATTATAGAACAAATTATGTAGATTGCTACTAAAACTGATGTACAGTAGATAATAAAGAAGGGCTGAAGATAACACGGGACTTAGGGGCCACAAAGTAGTCTGTGCTTCTTCAGTCTGAAGGAGGAAAGCCAAACTATCAGCAAAAATACAAGAAAGGCATCTTCAACTATTCAACCAATGGTTCTTCACCCTGATTGTATTGGAGACATTCTGAAGTTGGAGATAATGTACAGAAAAGGGAACACTAATTTATTTATGGTGGTCTTGTAATCTCGTACAGAAATTTTGGTTAGAAGTCTTAATAGAGGTAACATGTTAATACGATTAAGCAAACATTGCAACTGAGATCCTTTAACATGTTTATTTGAAGAGAACAAAAATTTAAGAAGTAGGCTTTTATTATCAGCAGCAAGATTGGCAATACCGGAACATTGGCAATGCTGAAACTCAGGTACATCAAGTTAGGATATTACTCTATTTCAAAAAGAAAAACATAATGAAGAGGATCCATTTTATGAACACTTAATACTTTTAACCCCTTCAAGTATTTAAATAAAAGATATCCCACTAGCCAACAAATCTTAAAATTTTTGGATCAATTAAAAATGAAATGTATGGAAAAAATGCATAATTCCCAAAGCTATTGTATCAGAAAATTATAAATATATATTTATATTTGTATAAATATGTTTGAAAAAAGTATTAACTTAAGTCCCTCAAGGTTAATAAATACAATTTAATTGAAATGAATCAGAAGTCCTTAATTTTTATTAACACATAGATGAAAAGTATTTGGGGATAGGTTTTTTCCTTTCTATTATTGAACAAAAGAGAGAGAGAGAGAAAGAGAGGGAGAGAGAGAGAGAGAGAGAGAGAGAGAGAGAGAGAGAGAGAGAGAGAGAAAGAGAGAGAGAGTTTTAATATTGTGTTGTACCTACAAGTATTCTTGATCTTGGAACTAGCCAGATCCATTCTTTAAATATGTAAAGTTCTCTCCCTTTCATAGAGTTTGTTAAACAGCAAAATCAGCAATATATTTTAGGAGGTGTCTGTAGTCTTGTTGGCTGCTTGGCAGCCAAATCACAAAGATTTCCCTCTGGTAAGAAACACAGAGCTCTTTCTGTTTTAAGAGTGGAATGTAGTAGCACTGTACGGTGCTCCATAAGAATACCAGTTCCCCTTATAAACTTTTTATAGCTGGAGAAAATAAACATGTGGTTTCAGAGCTCCACATAGCCAGTGGTTGTTAGACTTAGCTTTTGCAGAAGAAGAAAATATTAGAAAGGAAGGCCACCAGGTGGATGAGGCAGCCAAACACCTAAATTTGGAAATGCCCAGGAGCTGTCTGAAGTATTTCTAATGAAATTACTTAGTATCTTCATGACCATGCTCTATCTGTTCTTTTGACAAAAAAACATGATGGTCTTAACGATTTTGATCAAATGGTCTAACATTATCTTTGTTCACTAATCCAGCTTTCTGATAAACCACTGATCTACCAGTTGTTTTATTGACTCAGTCTACAAACTGTTTAGAAATGTTTTGATGGAGAAATTTGCTACTATAACAAATTGTAGTAGCCCAAAGCAGACACTCTGCTAGAGATAAGTTCCCTAAGGATGGGCTCCAGTACGAGTCCAAAAGCTCGGAAGATCCTCTGGTCCCAGCGACCAACCCAGATTGGATCCAGCAACATTATCCTGGGACACATATATCTCCCTTCGTGCATGTAGTAGTTCTATCATTAAAACAGAACTATTTTGGTGACTTGCATACAAAAGTTCAAGTGATGAGCTCTAATCAGTGCATAAAGTTTTCCCTTAAGCTTCAGTGTACTCCTCTGGTTTCTCCAGCTGAACTGTGTTCAGATTAGCAAACGTGAGTCATTGACAAAACTACTGGTTCCAATTATGAGAACTTAATTGTTCTACCCAGCTATTATGGCAACAAAATAAAAGCAAAGAAATACCATTTCATAACTGGTCCAAGATATACAGACAGACAATTCAAAAATACCATTTAATTAGTCATTTAATTAATGACTAATTAAATTCTCATATTGCAATGGAAAACTGCCAATGAGTCCAACATTTTTTCTCCTGATTTTCTTACCTGACAAGAAAAGAAAGCTATGTTACTTTAGGAAAGAAGACTGAAGTGTTATCCTTAAAAAGAAGACTGGTTTATTACAAGTAACTAGGGCTAGGCTGGAAAAAAAATACATGATTTTTTATTGCACTCAACTATACCCAGTGAGAGATTATCAAAGACTGCTTAATTGTTTAATGCAGATTTCACTTTTGTTGGGGACTTGGTGTTTGAGCTTTCTTCTCTTCCTTCAGACTTTTCATTTCCAGGCTGGGTAACATGATCAGTACTTGGAGGAGTGGAGTTTGCTGACTATTTATATGTGGTAGCTAGACTTATTAGCTTTGACTGGGATATTGTTTGTGCAAGATGCTGATGAATTTTTAGTGAGGCATTGTTTTTCTGTCTCCTTTTCCAAGAAATTTTAAATCCTACCCAAAAATATATCTGAGTTTGATATCCCAAGATTTGCTGCGTAAGGACAATAAGTTTCTAAATAAACCCTCTACACAGGAAAAGTCTAACCTATCCTTCATTTTGAAGTATCTGCTTTTATGTTATTAATAAAATATTGTAAGGATAAGAAAAACATAAAACAGATACATTAAACATATCATTCAAACATTAAGATACATAAAAAGCATACAGTACTGAATTCCAGACATTATTTCTCCTCTATTTTAAGAGGGTTTGCTGAAACAGCTAATTTACTACTCTAAACATCAACCTGGAATGTCTTATCAGCTTATATATCTTTAATTATCAACTTACCTGTCTTTAATTATTAGCCTATTAAATCAAAAAGTCATCAGAGGGTTTTTTTCTTTTGCTCAAGGGGATTTCCCTCCCCTTTTTTAGCCAAACAAATGAAATGTATGGCAAAAAGTGATGACCTTTTGTCCCTATTATTCTGAATAGCCCTCTCTGCAAGAAAGGGCGCATTGAGCTCTTAGTTGCACTTAGCTTGTAGAAACATTTCCTTCCTGTCTTCCTACTTTTTTGTTTTTGTCTTCAGTTGTAAAGTTTGTACATTTTTGTATCTTTATCCTAAGGTGGTTAAAACTATAAAGACAGATCTATTTACCTTTTTGTTCTTGTAACATCAGTTCAGTCAACAAACCTCCTTAAAACCAGAAGCCTTGGAAGATGGGGATTTCTTTCTTGTCCCTTTGTTTCAGGTCTATCTCAGTGCCATACTGGTAATCAGCTTTGTCAACTGAGCCAATGGCCTAAATAGATGAAACTGAGGCCACTTGAATTTCCAATATCAGTTCTGGATCGATAAGTATCCAGAGACTATATATCTTGTTTTTTAGGAAAGAAGGAGAAAGTGGAAAGCCTTCCTGAACAGGATAAACTTTATTTAGATGAACATGTACATGTTAGAATCTGGGGATACCTACGGGGAACCTCACTGAGCATATCAACAATCCCCCAGTACCACTTTGTCATCCAAGATGGAGAAAAATCAGTATCTTCCTATTTAAGTTACATAGACAAAAGAAGCCCATGACACTGAAAATCATTGAAAGTTCTAAGAAAGCCAACTGACTTGCACATGATATCTTACAGGGCAATCAGAACTGGAATCATCTAGGGCAATCATATATAAGCTGAAAAAATCCAGGCTACAAATAGGTGGCAGCAAAGAGATTTAGGAAAGTTGTAACCTTTGCCACCTGTGATATAGCTCTCTATATTATCCAGCTTTCCCAACACAAAGTAGAAGAAGCAAAGTATAATGCAGGTAATCTTGTATTACAGTAGAACTCTGGATGAAAAGCTATTGTGCAAGAACAATTCATGCATCACAAAAGGCATCATGGGATGATTTTCAGTGAAGGCACTTTTGGCACAAAAGTTTTTAGTGAAGAAAGATAATAAATGTAGAATAGTCTTCAAGACAGCAAATTCAATGTTTTTATTAGAATGATGAAGTTGACCAGGTTATAATGCACCAGTGAAATACCATCATCAGGCAATAAAATAAGTATTTCGATTAAAAAAATGCTTGAGCTAATGTGGTAGTGGAATTGTTAGTATAAAATCTTTAGCCAAATTAATAATCAAGTTGTTAATATAAACATTAAAAAATACTACTTTCTTAAAAGAGCTAAATGTTTCAGTTACCTTGGGAGCTATATCTTGTGATCCATTTGTGTCCTACATCAAATGACAATTTTTTCTACTATTTTTTTCTGTTCTATAATCAAAAAGCAGAAGCATAAATATGTCATATATACATAATGTATAATGTGACATTTTGGTGGATGAGTTTAGGTGGTGCTTTAGATGTCATACTAAAAACGTGGAGACCAAAAAAATCTTCTACACTTTCAGCCATAGATGTTCACTGGGTGATTTTGGGCTATTCACTCTCTTTCAGCCTAAGTCTTCTCACAGGGTTGTGGTGGGGAAAAATAGGAGGAAATAGCACCTTGACTTTCTACACAAAAGATAAGGTATAAAACAAGTAAAGAAGCAGCTAAATAATGTAAAACAACCATATGTGTGTACGTAAGTATTGATAATCATAAATCAGTTTTAGTTGCAAAATCCAAAGAACAAATTGTACTGTTCTTTGAGGAATAAATTCAGTCACTTTTTATGACTCAGAGAGATTATACTCTACTCATTTCCAAGTTACCTGGCTGAAAAGGAAAACAAAACAGGAAGAACTATAGCTACCACATCTGGTCTGCAGAAATCCAGATAACCACTAGATGGTAGCAAAGGCTTACAGAAACAAGCAATCTGCAATCATCTAGTGCTCATCCAGATTTTTCTACTCCAGGTTAGATAGCACAGGAACATATGTATAAAAAAAGAACTTAGGGTAAATAAACAATAATATCAGAAACTGTATGAAAGAGAGAGAGATTTGCAGGATTCCTGGACTACCAAGTGAAGAATAAAATGCTGATCCTAAGAAATCTGAAACCTTGTTGATTAAATCCACTCTCCAGGGAGGGGTGCTCAGCCAAAAGAGGAATCAGCTGCAGCCTGTGGAAGAAACTCTTCAGATAAACTTCTAGTGAGACATTAAACTATCCACAACTAAGCACCAAAGCCTCAATAAAATTCTCATCCATCCATCCATTATTTCCTTATGCTTTACTGCTCCTGCTTGAAATGTAAAATGTTATATTGCTCAAAAAGTAGATGTGCATGCTGCTTTTGATTGCTTAAATCTTTGCAACTTTTTGGAATAAAACTGCTACACATGTTCAAATGTCTCAGTCATTAAGTCCTTCCTTCCTTTAGTAATAGTTTCTGGTTAGTGATGTTTATGTATGAACATGTGTGAAAATCTGCTGTTTTACAGAGTACAGATGAGTTTGTAGTAACCAAGGCTAAATCCTTGTTTTCATTGCAAATACAGGAGATATCTGTGGTCTTTCATTATTCTCTCTTTGACAGCATTCATATTCTTAAATTAATATTTTTTGGGAAAAAAATAGTAAGAATAATCAATTCTTCAATTAATAAATGTTAAATGCTACAACATGGAAGTGATGCAAGAAAAAAATGGGTACTTCTCAGGTGTTGTTGGTGCAGCGCGAACTGCATTGGTTGCCAGTTGGCTTCGAGAGCAATTGAAGGTGGTGATTGTTACTCATAAAGTTCTTAATGGCAGTGCCTGGATAACCAAGGAACATTATATCTTTAAATGTTTCTGCCTGCCCAGTACAATCTGGCAGAATGGGTATAATCCAGGTCCCTTCTATTAAACACTGTCATCTTACATGGCCGTGGAAGTGTGTCTTTTCTATTAAGGCTCCTGCCCTCTGGAGTAGCTTCCCCTCAGAAATACAGATAAGAGTTCCAAAAAGCTTTTTAGACCCGACTGTGGCCTCAGGCCTGGAGTTAATGCGTTTGTGTGACCCTAGTCTGGTTTGATATTATTATGATTGTTTCAGTCTGGGCTGCCCATGGTGTTATATTTTTAAAACTGTTTTTATGGATCAATATAAAAGAGGGAAAATGACATTGCTATGGGAGTATAATACAGGCCACCCAACCAAGTAGAAGAAATAGATGAACTCTTTGTTAACCAATTAACAAATGTATGTAGAAAACATAACACAATAGTAATGGGAGACTTTAACTACCCTGATATCGACTGGGAGACAAATTCTGCAGCAAATGGGAAATTGAACAGATTCCTAACCAACGTATCTGACAACTTTGTCATCCAAAAGGTATAGGAGGGAACTAGAGGAAAAACTATATTGGACCCAATTCTTACTAACAGAGAAGAAGTGATAGAGGGAATTGAAGTTGCCAGAATCTTGTGTGAGAATGATCACATAATATGGAATTCAATATAATACAAACACAAGCAATAGAATATAATCCAACCAATGTGTTAAACTTTAAAAGATCTGATTTTAACAAACTCAGAAAGAGCCTAAGAAAAATTTCATGGATAAAAATGGGGAAAACAACTCAAGAAGCATGGGAAACTCTGAAAAATATGATCATAAAAACCCAGTCTAACACAATACCACTGAAAAAGAAAAAGAAAAAAATCCAAGAAGAAGTCAGCATGGTTGTACAAAGATATTTCTGATAAACTGAAAGACAAAAAGGATAAGTATAAAAAATGGAAAGAGGAACACATAATTAAGGCAGAATATCAACAGATAGCCTACATCTGCAAAGATGAAGTCAGGAAAGCAAAGGATCAGCATGAACAAAGACTTGCAACAAAAGTCAAAGATAATAATAAAAAAAATTCTTTCAACATATAAATAACAAGAAAAAAATCAAGAAAACAGTTGGTGCACTAAAGAGAGAAAATGGCAAGGAAGTAACAGACAATAGAAAGAAAGCAGAGCTGCTTAACGCATTCTTTGCGTCAGTCTTCACAGAAAAAGAAACTATAGCCCAACCTACCAAAATCATGACTGTAAAAGACAGACTAAAATAAAAAATAAGCAAGAAAATGGTAAGAGAACATATAAATAACAAGAAAAAGTCAAGTCCACTAAAGAGAGAAGATGGCAAGGAAGTAGCAGAGAGAAAGCAGAGCTGCTTAACTCATTCTTTGCATTAGTCTTCATGCAAAAAGAAATTTTAGCCAAACCTACCAAATACCTAACTATAAAAGACAGACTAGAAATAAAAATTAAAATAAGCAAGAAAATAATAAGAGAACACCTTTCTGACCCTGATGAATATAAACCACTGGGATCAGTTGGATTACATCCCAGAGTTCTGAAGGAGCTGGCAGATGTTATCTCAGAACCATTGTACCATATCTTTCAAAAATCCTGGAACAAGGGGGAACTATAGTACCAGAGGATTGGAAAAGAGCTGATGTTGTTCCTATCTTCAAAAAAGGAAGAAAAAAACCAGATCCATAAAACTATAGACCAATCAGCCTAACATCAATACTGAGGAAGATACTGGAAAAAATAATAGATCTGTGAACATCTAAAAACAAATAAAGTTATAACTAGTAGCCAGCATGGTTTGTTAAAAACAGATCATGCCAAACGAATCTTCTTTCATTCTTTGACAAAGTGACTAAATTAGTAGACCAGCAAAATGCTGTGGACATAGTATACTTAGACTTCAGCAAGGCATTTGACAAAGTACTGTAGACTACAACCTACCTCCTGGTTAACTAGAAAAATGTGGGATAGAGAGCTTCACCACCAGTTGGATTTGTAACTGGCTGACAAACCATACTCAATTAATAGTACTTAATGGTACTATGTCTACATGGAGAAAGTAAGCAGTGGGATACCACAAGGTTCCATCTTAGGCCCAGTACTCTTCGATGTCTTCATAAATGACTTAGATGAGGGAACAGATGGGGAACTCATCAAATTTGCAGATGACAGTAAGCTGGCAGAAATAGCCAACACCCCAGAAGAGAAGCTCAGAATCCAAAAAGACCTTGACGGACTTGAACAATGGTCCCTATCCAACAACATGAAATTTAATGTAGAGAAAACCAGGTTTTACAGCTAGGCAGGAAAAACCAAAGGTACAAATACAGATTAGGCAAAACCTGGCTCAAAAACAGTAACTGTGAGAGGGACCTTGGAGTCCTAGTGGACAGTCACTTAAACATGAGCCAGCAGTTTGCCTCCAGAAGCAGTGAATGCTCCAACACTGGAAGTTTTTAAGAAGAAACTAGACAGCCATTTGTCCGAAACGGTATAGGGTTACCTGCCTGAGCAGGGGGTTGGACTTGATGACCTCTAAGGTCCCTTCCAACATTATTATTATTATTATTATTATTATTATTATTATTATTATTATTATTATTATTACTATTACTACTACTACTACTACTATTACTATTACTACTACTAGTGTGCAGCAGCAGCCAAAAAAGCTAATAAAATCCTGGGCTGTATAAACAGAGGCAGAGAATCAAAATCACATGAAGTATTAGTACCGCTTTATAGAACCCTAGTAAGACCACACCCAGAATATTGCATCCAGTTTTGGTCACCAAATTACAAAAAAGAGATTGAAGAGCAACTAAGATGATTAAGGGCCTGGAGACGAAAACATATGAAGAAGGGTTGCAAGAATTGGGTATGGCTAGTCTAGAGAAAAGGGACAGTATACTGGATAGCAGTATTCCAGTATTTGAGGAACTGCCACAAAGAGGAGAGGGTCAACTTGTTTTCCAAAGCACCAGAAGGCAAGACAAGAAAGAATGGATGGAAACTAATCAAGGAGAGAAGCAACCTAGAATTAAGGAGAGACTTTCTAACAGTGAGGACAATTAACCAATGGAACAGCTTGTCTTCAGGTTGTAGGTGCTTCATCACTGCACGGTTTCAAGGAAAGAATGGACAGCCATCTGTCTGAAATGGTATAGGCTTGAGCAGGGGGCTGGACTAGAAGACCTCCAAGGTCCCTTCTAGCTCTGTTCTGATTGATTGCTTTTTTATTTGCAAGCTGCCCAGATACTACTGAAACAGGTAGCTATAATGAATTAAACAAGTCACAAATGCTAAATACTTGCACTGCTTCTCTCAGAGAACTTTACATCTTGGCAAAAGAGAAGAAGAAAGAAGAGAGTAAGTGGGAAATTAGACCTACTGGGACTGGTGCCATTTGCAGTGATTGTGTGGTTTTGTCACTACACTGCCCTGTCAGGCTCAGAGGAAAGCAATCTATCTTTATCTCAACTCACTAAAATCATGAAGTAAAACCTATTGCATTCAGCTGGGTATTCCTAGAGAATTGAACATAACTTCTGGAATCTCAATTTTGCATTCATCCACATACATAGGGTACCAATAATTCAATTTAAAATTACATGTGTTGCCTTTAGAGGGATTAAACACATATAAACCTGAATATCTGCTATGACTAGGAGAGTCAATGAATAGCGCAAGTTCTCAATAACATTATGGCAGGAATTTTTTTAAAAAAACCTGTCTGGTGGATATTTCTCTAAAACATGGATGCATTCCCAGACTTTTTAAAAAAATAATATTTTATTAATTTTCCAATTTTACATTTAAGTATTTATAAAGCAATGTGGTGGCTGGGTTAATCAATAGTTCAATAACATACACAAATGTTTAGTACAAATCTCAAGTTACAACATCAAATATTTCTTGTCTTTTTCCCTTAATATCTACTATGTCATATTCAACCTAATACAGTTCTTATTATATGAACTAAATAAAAACATCATTATTACATTTATCAATAATGTTTTAGCTTATACTGTACATACTTTAATTACTTTTACATTCAATCTTTATAGACAATCAATGTCCTGTTATTGATTTTTTCCTGATTTTTAGTTTTCCATCAATATTCAAATTTAACATTTGATATTTATAATTTCCAGGCTTTAGGTAACCAAAGTTTCCCTTATCTCAATTCATAACAGAATCTAATATTCAAAATACACATCTTATCTATTTGAATATAGTCTTGTTCTATTTCCTAAAAATTATCTACTTCCCACCATATTAAATCATCTAATTAATAATACAATATCCCCTTTAATAAATCAAAACCACTGTATATATTGTCTGGGTTAATCAATAAATCAAACATATTCATAATATTTTTTTTTCTTTTGGGTCTAATTTTTATATATTAAACAAATAAAATCCTTATTTTCAACTAGTTTCCAAATATTTTAAATTTAGTGACCAAAATTCCCCTTATCTCAACTTCTCCCTCTAACCCTCTAATTAGTAAAATGAAATCCCCTCTAATAAATCAAAACCCCAATTTTCTTCAGCCTTATTCTGGCTTTCTTCCTTTGCCAACTAGCCTTCCATGTCAATGCTTTTAGATATCAAATAGATCTCCCTTTATTGTTATATATGTCATTTGAAATAAGGGAGACCATTTAGTTCCCATTTTTTTGGAAGGGCTAGCCCATTTGTATTCATTAAATCATCTCCCTATTATTCCAATTCCCCATGGTTGTCCTGATATGTTTATCTTCCATTCAATCTGTTCTTCTTCTTTCTCAAATTTCTTCTGATTTATATAGAAAGTCTTTTCCATTTTCAGTGTTGTCACTCCCTTTTCTGGATTTTCCATTAACTGTATTTGTTGGTCAATTGAGCCCTCTCTCTTAATATTTGATTGTTCCACTTCTTCTGTTATCTTCTGCATTGTTAGTTCTTTGGTTGTAGTCAAAATTTGGATTTGTGTATCTAAGCTGACATCTTGTTCTCTTATGTTGGGTCTTATTTTGTCATAAGCTGAAAGAATGGTTTCATGTATTGCTTTCAATATGGAAAGGATCTTTTCCTGGTCTTCATCCATATTCTCTTAATAATGTGTTAAGTTGAGGACTTTAAAATCAGATGTTAAAAATAATTTTATAACTAGGTATGGGACCTTTATTTCACGTGTTTATAGGTAGTCTTTATAGTAAAGTCATTTGTCAAGTAAGATTTTATAGTCCAAGATATTTCATCATCTCATATAACAATCAATATTCCTCAAATAAAGAATAGGAAGGCAATTCCCCACATATAACTCTGAAAGTCAGTAAAGATTTACATTCATAGTTCAAGCAGGACAGTTATGCTGCCCAAAAGTTCTCTTTACAACTGAGTTTCTCACACGTGGTATCAAGGTCGAAAGAGTTTTATCTAAAGTTTGGGCTTGAAGCCAAGTCTCTTTTAGGCAATAACAAGTTGTAATACCAAACCTCACCACAAGATGTCACCGATGCCGTTTAAAACTTTTTAAGTTCCCCGTTTTTATAATAGTTTTTCAAAGTTTATTTCTTTTCTTTTTAGATAAAAATCAGCAAATCCAGTAGAAATAGGAATAAGAAAATTTTTAGGAAAAATTTTTAGTCCCTAAATTTCAAAAGTATATGCATCCAATTAGATTAAAGTTGTTTTTATAATTGCTTTGTTTCCCCTGTGTAGTCAGTCACTGCTGTTCTTAGAGGGTGGGGCAGGAATTCCCTTCCCTCTCTCCACATGGGGGAAAAATATTTAGGGCAGCTTTTGTAGGAAAGATATTTAAAATCTTAAAGAGAAGATCAGATCTCACCCAGTTTCATCCGCATTGCTTTAAAGTTGCTTGGTAATAATTTTGACTTTGGCTGTCAGCAGCTTAATGACAAGCCATATTGCTTAATGATGAGCCATATTCCCCTGCCAGTTTGGAGAGCTGCCCTGGATCAACAGAAGGGCTGCCGCCCTCCCGCAATCAAGCAGGGATCCCCTCCTCGCTCATCACCCCTACAGGGCGACTTTCGACCCTTTCCAGGGTCCCCCAGTGGGATGAAATTAGACGCTGAAGCGGGAGTTCACCTCCATGCATCCGTAGGCGCTGATGGCTGCATTCCCAGGCTTTTGTACACTTGTAATCGTCAAACAGTCATTATTTATAATAAAGATTATGTGAGTATAAAACACTTAAAAGCAAATTCACAAAGCAGAATGTAGTTCCTTTATTAGGTTCATGAAAATCTATAACCATATTAGCTTTAAATAAACATTCAAAAGGATCGGCTGCTTCAGTATATGCTTTTCAGAAACAAAAAGAGAAGAAAAAAACAGGCATTTAAAATGATTGAATAGTGAGCCAAATTGTTTGTTGGACTTAGAACTTGCAACTTCTCTGCAGAAACATTACATGTTTAACTTACGTTTTTCTGTGCCAGCAGTGAAATTTTCTCAGACATCATACTTTAAAATTAGACCTGCCAATAAGTGATTTACAGTATGTTTTAAATGTTTTACGTTTTCATTATTTTATGTGGCCATCCTCTAATGATAATTTAAAATACAAGTTCTGTGGCTACATTGGGAATGAAGGCATGGAAGACAGTACCTCAGGCGAGAGAGAGAGAGAGAGAGAGAGAGAGAGAGAGAGAGAGAGAGAGAGAGAGAGAGAGAGAGAGAGAGAGAGAACTTTTGACATGCCAGAAGTCTACTTCCCTTGAGATCCTTTCTTAAGATGAAGGCTGCAATTCCATGTAATATTCACATGTTCAACCTCTGAAGGCACCTGAGAATTCAAACATTAGCTCTGAATGTTAATGTGCTCAGTCTAAAGCTTGAGGGAGAGAGTGTGGTGTTCAGTATTAAAACTTTAGAGCTCAATGCAGAAGGGAGAGAATCTTACTAAAGTGTTATTGCTTTCCTCCCTTGCTTTTATCTCCTGATTTCCCCTACTGTTCCATCTCTGATGGAACATTTATTTACCACTACCTATGCTGTAGGAGAGTGAAAGAGCTCCTGTAGTCCTCCAGGCAGCAGGGTCAAAGATGAAGGATATTGGGAGTTGTAGTTTTTTTGTAATTATTGCATAGGTTCTTCACCTCTACTTTTGAAGATATACCATGCTGCAATGATAGACAATGAAGATATACCATGCCACAAAGGATTCATAACATAGACAATTTGAAGAACTAAGCAATTAGTTGTGTAACAAATCATTAACAATTTGGTAAGTTTGAGGTCATTGTCACTTCTATTTAATTTTGCATGCCCTTGTTCATTAATTGGTATTGACCAGTTCATGCATATGTATTTAATCTTCCTTATTGATCATGTTTATATACTCCCCCATCTTACAAGGCATGACTTTGGGCTGACTACAATAGAATAATTAAGTGAGATTATTATGCAAGACATTTTTTTAAGTGAAGTTAGCCTTGCATGGAGATTGTGATTCAAACATAGTAACATTGGAAATATTCACTCCTAGGGAGAGTTGACTCTGCCATTGAAGATACCTCCTCCAATGTGACAAGTAGGCACAGGATTGTGGAAAACAACAAAAACCCAGGTGCTTCACTAGTCTAAATAATCTTTTGTCCCATCGGAATCAAGATCATCGGCTGCTCAAGACTGCAAGCTGGGCATTGTGTAAAAAGCCCGCCAAGAAGATGTATTGGGGATCATAGCTGCTTGCATAATTTTAGGGGTGGGATTTTTTAAACTTTGTATTGGGGAATTGTTACATGTGTTTCCAGACTTGGTTTTACTTTTGACTTGATGTGTAACTAATAAATATATTCTTTGAGGAATTTGCAAGCCTTGGAATTCTGCTTTATTCGTCTCTGTCGGAACCATGACAATGCAATTAAAATGATCTCTCTCTCTCTCTCTCTTTTTCTGTCCTGCTTCTCTTCACCCCATTATGCTTGTATAGGAACACCATTTTTTTCTTTTGTTCAGTCATGTCCAATTGCCTCATTCCTAGGACTGAATGACTGGCTCAAGGTCACCCAGCTGGCTTTGTGCCTAAGTCAGAACTAAAACTCACAGTTTCCAAGTTTCTAACCTGATGTCTCAACCACTACACCAAAGTGTCTCTTATATATGAGCCATACAGATATATTCAAAATATTGAACTGGAAATCACAACATTTATGAACGCTCTTTTACAAGGAGCTTACAATCTGAATTTAGACAGTATTAAAAGTAATCAGGAAAAGACAGTGGCATGAGTAAGAAACTATACAGACAAGACACAAATTGGGAATTCAACTATTTAGTTCTCATTTCTCTTACATTTCTCACCATACACTTGTAAAGTCATTTAATATTTATTTAACAAATCTGCAGTAGTAGACGTTTGCTGCGTAAATGTTGTCAGGCACTTGAGCTACTTGGAGGAACATATGAGTTATACATGTAATAAATAACACAAAACTGATATCTGCTTTGAATAGTTAATCATTTCAATAATATTCTGATTTCAAGTCTGTAAAAAGTTTTGTAATGATGGTAAATTGAGCTACCTTGCCTGTCAAGATCAATAAAAACTGTTCTACTCTTAAGATAACTCACCTGGTGAGAGCTTAAAACTCCTTTTGGACTATGAAAGCAAATCCTTAGCATCCATCAAAAATGTATTTTTGATTTATTCTATTTAATGAAGGGGTTAGGGAGACTGATTCAGAGAGTCTTTGTGCTCTGATGTGGGTGGACATTTATTCAGCCACTAAAACAGACCTGTTCCACTCCCCTATTCCCTTCCCCAGTGTGTTTTCTGCATGTTGCTAAAACATATGGGCCTCATTCATGGTGGAGACTAAAACTTTTGCTAAATTTCTGGTTCAAAATTATGGCTTTGCATAATGAAATCTTTGTCAATGAGAATTTGAAATAGCATTGCAAGCTGCGACTTATAGGAAGAATGATGATGGAAATCAGTTAATCATTCCACTTCCCACAATCTGAGCAAGAGAGAACGAACTTGAATCCAGCAAAAAATGCCTATTTAGCAAATGAGTTACGACATTTAACAAAGAAGGTTATGCATTAAAAAGCAAGCGAGCAGTTAAAAGGTAACCTGATGTGTTGGTTATTCAGTGGATTTGCTATTTACTTTCTCCACAAAGATTTTCACTGCAGCTGCAGCAAATTATTATTATTTTAGAGAGTCTAAACTTGCTCTTGCTCTCTTCTACTTTTTAAAGAAAATAGGCCAATTATTGGTAACATTTTTGTTTGTAGGAAAATTTGGAATTGGGAAAGTCAACTGTTGTCAGATATTGCCATATTTTATTGAATTTTATTGAGTTCGGATATAATATTAAGCCTCATGCCCTTCTACTCTTATTGGGGCATTGCTTCTTTGAGGCTGGAAGCTCTCCTTCCGTTATCAAGTAATATTGGTTTATTATTTCATCCATATGAGGACTGGCTTGCTTGGATAAACTGTAGTTAAGTAACAAGATATCCTAACTGAGATAAAAATCACTAAATGTGTTTAATTGCAAACAGATCCATCATAGGAGAGAGAACAAGGTAGTGACTATTTATATAATGTGATGCTTGAAATGATGAGATTGTTGAATTAACAAAACTCATTTATGGTCCATCTCCGATGAAACTGAACTTAGCATCTAAAATGTTATGGAGGTGAATAAGAAGCACAAGCAAGCAGCTCTAATCCTTACTTTAGTGGGTATTTGGAAGCTAAATCCATTATTTGGATTCTAAACTATGCACACCTCCAAAATAAGTCAGCTTGATGTCTTAATTAAAAATATATTTTCCTCCAGAGTGCTTAAAATCTACATAGTGAGGTGGGAATGTAACATTACTCTGGTTTTAATTTTAAATATTTGTAAATCTTTATAAAAATCCAAACACAGTATACAGTATAAGAGTAAAAATAAGAGATAAAAAGCATACATGATAATAAAAGATAAAAGCAGTACGCTAAAAATAACTGGTGTTAGTGTCTTGAGAGAGTCAGCAGAAAAATATGTGTTTTTAGAAAATGTATATACATACATATATTTACTTACTAGATTTATAAGGCTGCTTAACTCAAACAGTATGATTCCAGATGGTCTTATAATCTAGCAAAAAAAATAATGCCAATGTAAGGACCCACCCCACTTTGCATCTTAAGAAGACAGAACTCTTGGAATAGTTCTTCCAACAGGCATCCTTTATTAAGAGAAAATGGTTGCAGGCGTTCTAGACAGGACTTGGGGTCCAAGCTCTCCCATTCAAGGTTTTAAGGGGTTCCCCAGTAGTCCCACCCAATCACCCCCTTCTTCCAGCGACAGCCTCAGGCATTACACTCCCACCCCCTTTTCCTTACTGCTGGCTGGATGGAGACTTCAGAGAGGAGTACATGAAAGGTAATAGCCCCATTGTTATGGTTAGTCCTTTGGGTGATATCCACATCCAGTCCCTTTGAAGTGTACTGAAGAAAGTGAGGGCCATAAAGCCCCTTTGTTCACCCCCTTCCCTTCATCCTATGACAGAATCCAGAGAAGGCAGAAATGGGGTTTTCTATAGTTGATAACTAGAGATGAAATATAATTGGATTCTGACAGCCAGCATAAGAACAACACCGAGGGGAGTTCATTCCAAAGGGCTGGTAACACTTTAGAGAAAGACTTTGGATTCCTTATGGACTGGTGGCAATCAGCATTACCAAGAACTGGACCTCTCTTGAAGTTCATAGAAGCCGTTGTGTAACGTTGAAGGTTTTATGTTCCAAACAACTTCCACCTTGCTAGTAAGCAATCAGCAGTTGATTTAAATTTCTTACCATGTTGTAATAGGTGTATGAGAAGGCCTCTCAAGCAAGCTGCCTTGTCTCTTTACTGCATTTGATCTTCCACACCAAGATGACACCAAGGGCACTCCCATTCATAGTGCCCCATAGCATTCCTCTACTGATATTGCTTCAGGAACTTAACTACCTATATTCATCAATGTCCTACAAAAGCTGCAGTGAGTTGTAAATCGGGACTATCTGTAGAATGTATTTGCTCAAATTGCTGACACATATCTTCTTTATTTTGTTTTTAAGTCTGTTGATAACTGGGTGTGCTTCAGTATGTTCAGAAGTTGTGGGCCTCTCATCCCTTGGCAGATGTACTTCCAGCAACCTTCCTAAACTGCCTTAAGTGAGCCAATAGGTTAATTTGAAGCTATTGTTCTTTTACTGGATTTTATTAGTGTTTATGGAAGGAGTTTAACTGAAGATCATTATGTATCCTATGGATTATTTCCTTCATTATTTCACTTCTCCAAAATAGGAGTAACCCAAATTAAAATATAGATAAGAACAATTATTGGAGTATTTTACTTAAAGCTAGGGCAACTGACACAGCATTTAATGGAAGTTGACAGCTAAATACCCTGCCACAGCAGTAAAGTGTTGAACAATGCATATGAAAATAAACAGCCCAAATGAAAGCTATTTCTGCAGATGCCTTTGGCATGCTTTCTCAACCCTGAACAGGTTATTTGAGATGGTAATTGCTGCCAAAGAATTTTTCTCTTCTTTTTTAATATACCTTATGAGATTTACCTCAAGGCGAAATAGAGTGCGTTTATGGATATGCTTAACTTTAAAATAAGCAAAATCAATACCAGAAAGAGCAAAGCTGTCTTATGCAGCTTAGCCAATAGTTATTTGTCTGTCTCCAAAATCTCAGTTTCACTTGACTGGCAGGGCTGGGAAGAGCAAAGAGGTTTGGTATTTCATAGATCATTTGGGAAAGTGACATCCAAATCCATCTTGTTTCCAATTTTGTCTATTCCATTTAATATGCGAATCAGTCAAATATGGTCAGTGTCATTAATATTTATTTAATATTCCATTTTGTTAAATTTCCTCAAGTTATTTTCTGAGGGAAACCAAAAGAAAAACACAAAATTTTATGAAATTTTCTGTAGTGAACTCAGTCTTGCACACAATGTTCACTAATAAACATTATTTTAAGGCAACCATCAGTAACAGCATTTTTCCATATGCAACTTTCCCCAAGATGTATCACGTGCTGCTTTATATGAAACTTTTAGATCAAGAATAATACCTCTTGGTGGACTCTGTGAATTACTCCTGTGTCTTCTGTGATAGGTTCTATATTGAGAGATTATTCAGTTTCACTCTAAAGAGAACTGCAGATTTCTCTTGTATTCTTTTGAAATTTTATTCAATTTATGCTGCACTGCTAGAGCGCAAGTAATTGACAATTTTTGGCTGGAATCTTTTTTTATATTAATGTGTATTGTTTCTCTTTTATTTGTAAGCAGCCAAGAGTCATTAAGGAGTTGGGCAACCTTGACATTGGATATAATGATGTTGACGAAGATGATGATGATAAGACTGTAAGGCTCTGTAAACTGTTAAAATATCCAATTGCACTGAATCAGATCTATTCCCCCAAAAAACCCATGCACACTATCAGGCTAGCTAGAAAATTCAAACCGATGATAAAAATGCATCAAGTTCAATAAAGTAATAATGAAAAGAAGTAAAGTATGAAGCAGAACTCTAAACCCATTGCAGAGACAATTCTTTAAAAATGCAATTCGTCATGGTAAAGATGAGTTTTCATGTGAAATAACAGATTCTTTGTATGGACCCTTTTTCCAAGTTGAATAGGCATATATAAAATGATGCTGAGATGGGATTTAAAAAAGCTCTGGCCCTGGAGCTTTTACAGTTAGTTTCCTGGGTCCATATTTGAAGTGGTTGAAAGGGCAGGATTGCCTGCCTGTCCTGAGGCCCTCAGAGCAAAGCACTGGTTTTTAAGAGATGGCTTTAAAGCAGCAGTTTATCTGACGAAGGTGATGATATTAGGAAAAAGAGAAATCTAGTTGAATGCTATAATATGGAAACAAGGAGAAATAGTTTTGCTTTTTGTTTGTCCTTCAACAAAGATGAAGAAGATCACAGGCCCTCATTTTATATTTTTAATCAGATTGTGCAAATTTGTTCCATATCATTTTCCCTGTCTTTTAAAAACAGGAATGCATAAAACCAAAGAGCTGAGTCAACTTACCACCTATTCCAGTGATGGCGAACCTTTTAGAGACCGAGTGCCCAAACTGCAACCTAAACCCCAGGTATTTATTGCCGGATGCCAGGTGGGCATGGCCCACTGGGTGGGCATGGCAGATTGGGTGGATGTGGCCAAGGTGGGCATGGTCACCTCAATGTTGTTCGTGGGGAGGGATGCCTGGGGCAAGGCAAGGCCGGGCGGCTGCTGCCTGACACCATCGGCCCCCGCACACAGAGGCCAGCGAGCGCATGGGGGCCGATGGTGTCCGTCAGCAACCACAGCCTGCCAGCCCCTCGACCAGCACACTCTGGAGCTCCGCAGCCCACCGCCAGCAGTTCAAAGAAGCCACCTCTGAGCTGGATGGCCCGCCAACAGCTGAGGAAGTGATGCAGTGGGTTGTGCCTGGGAAAAAGAGAGCATGCGAGGCCAGGAGGGATGGGATGGGAGGAGGAAAACCAGCTGTGCTGGGATGCATCCAGCCATGTGGGACCTCGGTGAGTTAGCAGGCAGCTGGTTGAAGAGAGACAGTTGCCATCTCTGGGGTATGGCACGAGTGCCCACAGAGAGGGCTCTGAGTCCTGCATCTGGAACATGTGCCATAGGTTTGCCACCACTGACCTATTCTATACTTGCGCATTTGTTTTTTCTTGCCGAAGTGCTAAACCTTACTTTTCTCACCAATAAATTACATTTTGTTGAATATGTATACCTAACTTCATCTGAGAGAACCAAGGTTTACTGAATTGTTGATAATGCTAAAATTCATATATATCAAAACCAATACTCTCAATATACAATGTTTTTCATTAGTACAGGCTGCATTTCTAAACATACTTGGGTATGGAAAAAATCCTCAGAACACCTGCTGGTTTTTGGCTAAATGTTTTTCATCTTCCTACCTGCCCCCCAAGATATTATAGGGCATCCATTTACCCCCTAAACTTTCCTCAAATCAAATAGTTTTCCCAGATTGCAGCTTGCCATTAGAGGTAGTCCCTGACTTATGACCACCACTGGTACCAGAATTTCCATCATAAGTCATTGCAGCTGTAAATTGAATCAGACTCAATTTTGTGACAATTTTTAAGGTGGTTCTTAAGAGAACCACACATCATCAAGTGTTTTGCTGTAAATTGGCACAACGACCACAAATCACAATCAAGGGACTACAGGATGCTGCAATTGATCATAAGTATGAGCTGGTTACCAAGTGGTGCGATGGTTGTAAGTATACGTACAGGTCATAAGTCACTTTTCCCAAGGCTGTTGTAACTTTTAACCATCATTAAACCATAATTAAATGATTGTAAATCAAGGATTACCTGAACAGAGTAAGACTGTGCAGGCTTGCAAAATAATTCAGAAATGCTTCAGTTCTTACATGTAACTATATCTGTCTTTATTAAAATTCTGCAGGATCCTTAAAAAGAATTGCATGTCAAGCACCGGGGAAATCAGGATATTCAGGCTGTTCAAATGAATATGAAGATTTATTGCAAATTTAAGCTCTCTACAAGAATTGGAACTAATGGTCAAGGGAAATTTCCAGGAGTTAAGAATAGAAAGGCAATCAAGGTGGGCTGGACTTAGATCTCTTGTGAGCGCGCCTGGTCATCTCCTACATTGTGTGCTTTAATGAAACAAATCATTAAAACTGTATGCCTTTACTATTACTCTTAAAGCAGGGGCAGCTTTTCCTCACTGTCCCAAACGCTCAGTGTAAAACATGGTTGCTTTAATGAACAACAGAGAAGTTTTGGACTCATGTGAAGCCAATTTTTTCTGAATTATTTTTGAACCCTCCACATCTTAACAGTTCATATAGCCTTGACAGCTGTGCAGCAGATTTTAAAAATTCATCCCCTACCAAGAAAAGGTTTTCCACTTCTGTTCTTAGATATTTACTGCAAATAAATGTGTGATAAATTTTGAATATAAACAAGAATGGATTTTTGAATTTTTGTGTGATTCATCAGCAAAATATACTTCTGCCCTGAATCTGAAATGATCTATTTGTTTAAATTGGAGCTCTTAAAAGCAACTGGAAGATTGTATAAAGGGTAATAGAGGCAACAAAAGGATTCTTGGGAAAATAACAGGAAGCAATACTGGAAGAATTATAAGATAGTGGAGTACATGTGGGTTCTTATGTTGTTATTGGAAATAGAACAGCCGCAATGCATTAACACTTCTACTTCAAAAGTATTCATCTCAGGTTTTTTTTTCTTTCTTTTTTTCTCCTTAACATATGGAAGAGCCTGATCATTTATTTTCTTTGGCAGATTTTGAGGTGTTTCAGTATAACTTCAGTGTTATTCTTTATATACAACACCCTGCCTTTAGTAACTGACACAATTTGGCCTGCATGTGGTTTAAGCAATACACCATGTCTTCGGTTAATCAAGGGAACTTGCCGCTTCTCAATTAAAGGGTTGAGGAACAGGAAGAGTAGTACATTCCAAGATCCTCAATAATTGTTTGGGGAGGAAAATCACGTGAGTTTTACTTGAGGCATCCCTTGGAATTCAAGACTGTTGTCGTTGATATCCAGGAAGTTATTACAGGCATTACTTTGTTCCAAACCGTCTAGTTTAGGTCTTTAGCCAAAAAGGATAGCTTCGAAATCTATAAACATCTTGATATATTTGATCAACCAAAGGAAAATGAATGTGGCTTTTGTGATTTCAACACATTTTCATTTCAGAATTGCATATAGGTCTCTGAATATCGCTGACTTCATGATTTGGGGGAGGAACAAGACTTAGCAGAAGAGGCAAGATATTTACTTATTATGATAACTTTTGTTGAGAACTGAGAAGATCAGTTTGGAATTGAAGTGAAATAGTATATTAATTCCATATTCATGTTAAACATTTGTGTTTTGGCTATTTTTTTTACTTTATAGTAATTGAAAACTTCATTTGTATACTGATCAAATAATAATATTAATTAATGAGTTTCAATCTACCCAGTAATAAATGTTCTTTATGCAAATATATAAAAACAAAATCCAGATCCAAATAAAGGATGCAATAAACTCCTTTCATGTAGCCCCCAGCAATAAGGAGAGCCCCCATTTTTTTGGTTTTCACAAAGTGATAAAAAGTTCAGTGTACTGACGGGTTTTGGGTGCAGACGATGGACTCTTTTTGTAATTATTCTATTTATGTTAGCTGGATTTTTTTTTTTACTTGAGTGAGGCACCACAGTCATTTCTGGCTTTCATATTTCTGCCATGAAATTAGCCTTTATATATTCAGAAACTGACTTTTGAAAGACGGTGGTCCATAGTATAAATTGGCACTGTCATTTCATCAAGTTTCATTTTACAGAGAATGATAGACTTCATCTATCTCTTTTCAAACCTTACTAAACCCTTTGGCTTGCAATATTCCCTTTCCTCTAAACTTTGCAAATGGGTTCGCATTAGCATATGGCCACCATTAATGGACAAGGCAGACAAAGCAAAGAACAGACAAGCCTCCTTGTACCATTTTTTAAAGATGACATTCCACTTACTATTTGAGGAAGGGTAAAACTTTTTAAAGGGGCATTTACTTATATTTCAGAGGAATGCAATTAACTGTTTGCCTGGATGGAGGACCCAAGGACAGGACTCTTCCTATCTGTCGTAACTTTAGAGGAGTTTTCCTTCAATCTTGTGGCATCTGTTTAATCTCCATAGGGATCTCCATCTATTTGGCTTACAGGTCATGTTACGAGCCCTGCACTTGTAACTGATCTGAGCACTGGCTTCTCCAGTGTAAGTGCTGTTGATAAATTACTGCACATGGTAGAGAGCGTTAAGTTGCAGTGTCATTGCTTTTCATCTAGAGAGGCTTCTTGGGAACTTTCCATGACAGCTAAAGAGCTTTGGGCACAATACAACAGACATAACTCATAACAACCAATAAAGGCAGAGAACAAAATGGACCGTTTTTAAAAAAAAAAAATCAAGATCAAATACATTTGTAGGTTAAATGTGTCTACAATTTATGCTCTTAGTGAAATTCATCTTGCCATAAAGATGCCAGAAAAAATAACTGCTGATTGATATCAAGGTTTCAAGGAAGAACCTGAAGCCTTAGTGTCTCCCCTGTCATTATAGGAAAATCTTTAAATTACCCACAGCAGCATCTTGAGGGCTGAAGACTACATTTTATCTTCATTTTTGAATACTAGAGGAGGGGGGGGGGGATTCTCTTGAGCTTGAACCAAATCTGAAAGCACACTCCCTTTTCCTCAAGCCCATTCAAAGATCAGATCTGCAGATGTCCAAGGCCAACTTCTGGTAAAATATAATCATGTGGAAGAATAGATGTCTAACCTTTCAAGGCAATGGAAAACACTTGGACTCCTTTCCTTAATATTCCACAAGATCACATCATCATCTGTGTAACTGCTCATCTTGGCTTACCCATGTTTCACCCAAAGCCAATTTTCAAGTAGGTCCTGCTTCTGAAAAGCTCAACAATCCTAGATCTGCATAATGCACAAGCCAGAGCACTAGACACTCTGAATTTGGACTGAGAGAACCATGGGATCACTGCAGGAAACCATTTGTTTGTTTGCTTGCTTATATCAATTTAAATGGGTGCCCATCTCACAACTGTGACTTTGTGTGGCTGCAACAGTAGTAAGCCAGGATGAAACAGTGTGAACAATAATAAAGATTATCTATTTATTTGTCCAAACTTATACACCTCTCCAATCTTGACAATTGAAGGACATACGTTCTCAGAGGAATAATAGGTAAAAAAAGATACCTATAATACATAATCAAAATGCCTCCAGGTCATCGTCTCCCCAGCAATCCCAGCCATACTGAAATACCAGAGGAAATTTCCCTGCATGACCTAAACACAGACAATGGCTGTTCATAGACAAGAGCCTGTGTGTATCCTTTTTCATATAATTAAAAGCGTATTAATATATGTGCCCATCTAACTCAATATCTATCATTGTTTGTGATGGCCCAAAAGTTGATAAAGGCACACTGATCAAAATTATAACTTCAAGAAATTCTGCTCAGGGCTCTATAGAGCCTGTGTGTCTTTCTTTCTTTCACCCAATATATATTTGAGTCCCAGTCTGAGATCCACAATTATATATTTTGGAAGCCACCAACTTAATTTTATGTGATAGGAGATAACTAATATTTTTATTTCTTATGGTAAATTTAACTGATTTAAACTAAATCTAATTTTATTTTGTCCTCCCTCATTCATTTCTCTATCCTGATCCTGCTTACTTTTGTCCTATCCTTCCATGGCAAACCTGGATAGCAAAACTGTAGTAGATGTGATCCAGTGTTGATACAGGATTTTATATAACACAGCTGCTGGTTTTGTGTGTGTTATAGCTGGAATTGTACACAAATTATGTGGAAAAATAAATAAAAAGCTTTCTTAACTCTTTCCTCACTAAGTTGATACCTCACCAAGGATGACAGTTAGACAGCAGATTGAAGTATTACAGGTCCTGACATTTGATGGCAAAGTTGCTGGTTTTCTATCCACTTGTCTTCCCATTTATTCTGTGTTATAATTCTCAAGATCTTCCTCTATTCTGGTCTAATAGTTAAGACATCAGGTTAAAGCCAGGAAACTATGAGTTCTAGTTCCACCTTAGGCAGGAAAGCCACCTGGTTGCCCTTGGGCCAATCAGTCTCTCGAAGCCCAACCCACCTAACGGAGATGTTGTTGTGAGGAAAATAGGAGGAAGAAGGAATAATAGGTATGTTTGCTGCCTTATTTATAAAATATAATAAAGGCAAGGTAAAAACAATCTAAAATAATAAATATTAAAATAATAAAACATAAATAAGAGAAAATATTGAACCCCATCTTTAATCGGGTCCATTGTCATCAGAAAAGTTGGTTGTGACCTTCAAAATGCAGGAAAGTGTTTGAAAAATTCGATGTCTTTCACCGGTTAAAAAAGGTTGCCTATTTTATATGAATTTGCCTAGGATATGTGCAGACCACATGAAAATACTTTCAGTATGAAGATGTAGCTTAGAAGCTGTCTACCTCCCCTCAATAAACACAACATTTTGAATACTGATAAGAGATGCCTTAAGAATCCCTCTTAAAAGACATCGGCATAGATTAATGTAAATATATGCACAAAGAAGACATATAAAGCAACGATGAAGTGAGTACATCCATGCAGATTTAGGCCTTCGGAACCTTTCCAATTAGTGTCAGAATGAAAGATCCAAAGTTGTAAAAATATTTTGATTAGTACAACTTCATGTGGACACTCTAAAAACATGGTAATGAAAACACAACACAGGTTCTATGTTTGAATTAGAACGTAATTTTGTCTCCAATTTCAGTCATGTCTGCCTCTCCATTCTTATCCAAATCCATCTTTTCAATTAAGTCTTCTGCTATTTAATTTCTTTGGCGATATCTTCAATTAATGTCTAATTTTTGTGTTCTAGCTTCTAACCCATTGCTGCTTTTCAACCTAACTGTTATTCAATCTAAAACTTCCTCTCTCATATGCTTTAAAACTGACAATAAAGCCATTTTCAAAAATATGAGACACCCTCTTACAAACCTCTAACCTAATTGCCAAAACAAGAATCTGACAGTAAGTTCCTCACTATATTAATGGTATTGTTAGGTCCAGGCAAACAGAGAATTTTATTACCCAGGAGATTGAGAAAGATGTGAGAAAGATAAATATGCTCCAAGATGTTCCAAACTAAATTTCTAAGATGTATATTTGCAGCACTTACTGAGGTTGCTAATGCCTTTTCCAGGCTAGGAAAAAGGGATGCCTAAAATTGAGGTTATGGCATGGAGGTTGATATTAAACTACTTGCTGAAGGTCTATTTCTTTTCATAGGACCAGTCCCATTAATAATGATTGGTGATTGCCCCGTAAGCTGGAACACCATAGGGGGAAAAAAGCTCCTAGCAACATATGGGATATCATCAGAGTTTCTACAAATCTTGGGCCACAACCATGCCAAACACACATTTTTCCAAAGATTTAAAAACATCATTTTTTTTTTATTTTGCCACAGAGAAGTAGGAATTGGGAGGCTTTTTAGATCAATCATCACACGTATCTGTAGTATTCTACTCTTCCTTATTTGTTTTTAGTTGTTTTCAGTTATACCTTCCATCTTTGGCCATCCATCCATCCATCCAGTCATCCATCCATCCATCCATGATTATATCTATCCATTTCATTCAGCCCTGTTGTGCCCACATAATGCCTCTTGAACATTCCTTGCATAGTTATTACTTAAGGATAGGGTTATGTCAGCAGTACAGATAAATCATGGATTATGTAGCCTGAAAAGAGGCACTACTACTGTAGAAATCACAATACATTGTTCCTTTACCTACTAATGGTTCAGGGGGATCAAATTCACTATAGTCACATGTCTGAGCAGCTTTCTGGATGTCATTAACTCAGTCATCAGCAACTATTGCTTAAAATATTTTCCCTTCATTATTTGTTTATCTGAACATGTATAGAACACCAGCTACCAAACCCAGAAGAGAAGAGAAGAAAATAACTTTATTGTCACTTTGAATGTACACTAATTGGCATACATTAAAATGAAATTTCATTGCATACAGCTCTCAAAGGGTCACCACCTCCGATATATACAACAAGACAGTTTACATTTCATTGGGCAAAACTAAATATTCATGATTTAAGAAGAGTCTTATAGTATCTTGCATTCTGAGTTTATGTTTCAGTATTAGTGAGTTCTGCAAATAAAGGATTTTTGGTGAGTGGTCAGTTTGGCAAAAAAAATCCAAATGATAAATTTATTTAAGACTTGATTTAAAAAACAATTAAGGTTTCCCATTTCACTAGCTTTATATGAGTAAACAGACTTTCATTTTTTGTTCCAAAATTAAAAAGATATTAATTGGAAATAAATTTGAGATCTGTTAATGAAGAATCACTCTGATTAATCTACAGAGATTGATTATGTATTTTTAGCTATTTTGATTTCAAAATTGGACAAAAATCTAGCTTAGAAGAGCTCAGAAGAAAGACTCACTTGAATTATTTGTTAGAAAATCTGAGGTTTCGTTTGGTTCTGAGCTGTATACTTGGACCAAGAAGTAAAAGGGATTATTAAAGGGACTCTAGATTGGATGTAAGATAAAATATGGTTAAATTCAATATGATTACTTGCTAGTGCTTTTTTTGAAAAAAAAAAAAAAGGTGCCAGAATTCACACATGTCAAACAACCCGCCTTGCCTACCTTACAAGGCTTACCTTTGCAGTTGAAAAAAAAAACCTTCAATTTTTAGTATCTAAAAGACTAGGATTTTGTTCAAGATAAGTTAATACTATTAATGTTACCATACACTGTGTGGCTTTAAATTACAAGAAGGCATTTTATTAATCTTTTGGGACATTTACCACTGGTATACCCATTTAGTTTAATGTGGAATGAAATTGGCCCAATAAAACAAAATTTGGTTGCTTGTAAAATATTGAATTATTTTTAAGAAGTTGTCAAACAAGGTGGGAAAATTTACATTTGGAGTTTAATATGGATATTGACTTGAAAAAAATTAAAGTTGAAACTTTGTCAGTGAACAGATTACTTTTAATTTACCTTTAAGTTAAACCCAATTTAATAAATAGATTTGATTAAACCTCATACTGTAGATCTACCTTTACATCTGACCAATACATAATTAATATATATTATTATTAATAATACCTTTGAATCACAAGACATTGGTTTTATTCTTATTTTTCCCCTCTGCAGTTTGAATATAAAGTATAAAAGACTAAAAAGAGATTTTTGTAGACATCCCAGCCTTTGAACTACCCAAGGAACCAAAACAGCAAACTTTCGCTGTTGGGTAAGCTTCCACGCCAGCCGCCTTTCTTTCCTCTCACTTCGCCTCTTTTTAACCTCACACCCCACCTTCTCTCATGAAAGATGGCCTCCATGTTTATGTGTCTCCCACTGCCACTATCGGCTTCCACACCACACATGGTCTGACCCAGCCAATCAAGCCATGCTCTGGCTGTGGTGCTCCGGCGTCTCATGGCTCCTCCAAGAGGAGGCAGACAGCGCCGGAGGGAACCTCACTCGCATCATACCGCCAGCAAGGCATTTTCAAAAGCAAACGAGGATAGGAAGGGCAACAATAGGAAAAGAATGCAACTCTGGAAAATCCGTTGAAAAAAGGTGCCGGAATGCCATTCTGGTGTGTTCTATGACAAAAAAAGCCCTGCCGGTAGACATCCATTAAACTTGCTTACAGGTAGGTATGTGACCACTGTAAAGCATGATACCACCTACTTTGTCAAGAGTAGCCACAAAACTGGACCTTCAATTTTGCAATGCATTTTAGTTTCTCCCATGCTGCTTCCCTTGTTTATACTTTCCTGGTGAAGTACACTGTAATAACCAAACCAGCAGAAAATGAACAATAAATTCACTTCTGCTGCTGTGTGACATGATGCCATGCTGTGAAAACTGAAATGCCTCAGAGAGTGGGGAGGAGGACATCGGGAGAGGGGGCAACTTGTGGGGATAAGTAATTACTATTTATATAATGGTTATTGTGCCAGTATTAGTCTGGGCCCCTAATTGCTTCAACCTAGACCATTGTCCCTGTTTATTTAGGCTTTAGTGAGAAAATATACTTAAAAGAACTTTGCTATCACTTAAACTAATTATAATTGCTGAAGTAGAAGCTAAACTGGCATGGCTATGGTGAGCATAATATTGTTTTATTTATTTTTATAGTATCCTATAGTGCACAGAATGATAAAAATGATAAAAAACAGTGTTTATCATTGTTGATTCTAGGTGATCGGCCATCTGCAGAATGTATACATAATTCTTTTTTTTACATTCTACATCAAGTTGGTAAATTATGTAATATTTAAAGGGGATGTAAGTCATATTCTAGATCTCCTTCAAGATATAACATCCCTCAACTAATCAAATGATATTGGAAAAAGAAAAGAAGTCTGATAAATTTATCCTTTAAATAATCAAGCAATGTAATACTGTTGTAAGGACCCACCCCACTTTGCATCTTAAGAAGACAGAACTCATGGAATAATTCTTCCAACAGGCATCCTTTATTAAGAAAAAATGGTTGCAAGCGTTCTAGACACGACTTGGGGTCTCCCATTCAAGGTTTTAAGGGGTTCCCCAGTAGCCCCACCCAATCACCCCCTTCTTCCAGCGACAGCCTCAGGCATTACACTCCCACCCCCTTTTCCTTACTGCCGGCTGGATGGAGACTTCAGAGAGAACTACATGAAAGGTAATAGCCCCATTCTTATGGTTAGTCCTTTTGGCGATATCCACATTCAGTTCCTTTGAAGTGTACTGAAGGAAGTGAGGGCCATAAAGCCCCTTTGTTCACCTCCTTCCCTTCACCGTATGGCAGAATCCAGGGAAGGCAGAAATGGGATTTTCTATAGTGGATAACTAGAGATGAAATATAATTGAATTCTGACAACTGTATTCCTTTATTTAGATAGGGATAGTGTGTGCAGATGTCAATATTAAAGCACATGCACAGTCCTCCCTCCAAATTGTATAATTGGTAGAATTCTAGAATGTAAAATTACTACAGATCTTATAACATCAGGTTACTAATCTTGCTTCACTTTTTTTTCTTTTCATGAAATTGCCACTACAGTTAAATCTCTGAAGCTGGAGAAGACTGATTGATACAAAAAGAATATTGGTATACTCTTTATATGACCAAACTTTTAAAATAAATTCATAACTTTGATTTTCAAATACTATAGTCCTTCTGAAGCTGAACATCCTGTTTTATTTATTTATTAATCCAATTTATTTGTCCACCCATCTTACAGAAAGTATCTCTTTAAGTTCAACTCACCCGGGGGAGGTTTTTTTTGTCATTTATAAGATAATTTTGTGATTAATTTTCTGAAAAACTATGTCCCTTATAAAGGTAATTATTTTTATTCAGCTTAGTTAAATTAACTAGTGACAAAGTAAGGGCCAGTGACCAATAGTAATCTAAATTTGATTCAGATCAGTTGGGTGTTTTGGGGTGAAAAGAGTAGTTTATAAACTTGACACACCACAATTTGATTTTCTTTCTTTTTTTTCTGGGAAAAAAACATAATGCTTCTACTGGAGCTCCTTTTAAACATTCAAAATGTCCCATGGCTTTATACTTTTGTATTCTTCCACAAATAAACAAACAAACCCTCTGATCAATATAGGGCTATTTTGATGGAAATTGAAATTTAGTAAAAATAAAACTTGAGATTTCATATTCCCTATCATCCCTTAAAATTAATGGAGAAATATTCTGACAAAAAAAGCATAAAATACAAATTCTGTTTGGGAGAGACGGGTAATTGTGTAAGAGAAGTATAAAGAGAGAGAAGAAAAGGGCTTTATTTACAGTTCTATCAAAAATGGATGATATCTTAAGCAATTCAAAGGGTTTGTTATAAAGAACGGTTAACTGATTGCTAAATTTCAGGCATGTCAAACTCGCGACGTCACGTGACGTCGCGTGACGTATCGGAGCTTTTTTGCCATTGCTGGCAATGGGGTGGGCGTGGCTCTGGTATGATGAAACCGGCCCGTGGGCCGGCAGTTTGCCACCCCTGCTTTATTTGAATTACAGACTGTCTGTATAACTTTAAGCCTGTTGTTTTAGGCAGGAATGAGTACTTTAAACTGATTGGCTGCAGTCTAGTGGCGGTCCGTATAAATATGTCAAGCAGCTGCTAGAGCTTACTTCTGTGAGAACCTAATAAAGAGCAGTTATTTCAACTCCGTGTCTTCAATGTCTCGCTGTTCCCACTTCACAACATTTCCTTCCTCCCATTCCCAGCACACTGCAAATGCATTTCAGGTCTGTGTTTTTACAAAGCTACTATTTTCTGACCAGAGATGAATTGAGCCCTTCAGAGTGGATGGTCTCCACCATTTCATTCCATTCTAACAGCAGCCCCAGTTCTGACTGGCTGCAGGGCCTGGCCTCACTCCTCTGCTCTATCTCCTGTGCAGCATTTCATTCGGGGCTAAAAGCCTATGTACTCCATTGGTTAGCCATTGTTATTTTTTTATAACCTTGTGATTCATCTAAAACTAGCCTGTTAAGTCAATGAACTGTAGAACTCCATACAACTCTTATATCTGTCAGCTCTTTGATATTAGGAAGAACTAGACAACGTGTGACCTGTTGGGTGATCTTTTCAGAGATATTTTAGGTATAAACTAATTTTAGATATAAACAAAGAAACAGAATGACCATGGGTGGGCAAAACAGTAGTGGGAGCAGGAGTGACTTACAAATTGCTGTTGGCTTCCCCATTGCAGTTCCTTATAGAAAGTTGTCAGGTAGCTTCAGACATCCTCCCTTCCTTCCTTCCTTCCTTCCTTCCTTCCTTCCTTCCTTCCTTCCTTCCTTCCTTCCTTCCTTCCTTCCTTCCTTCCTTCCTTCCTTCCTTCCTTCCTCAGCCTCATGTTGAATTTCATCTTTGTGGAATATAAATATTCTCAATTCCACATTGTCTTGAAGATCCATGAAGTAAAATTGAATAATTTTGGCTTTCTGGCTGGGGTCTGGCATTAAATGCCTGATGTAATGATGGAATTATCCTTGAATAATGACAGAAGAAAGGACTCATTGGAAGGACTTTGTTGGCATCTAAGAATGTCACTTGGATGAGGCAGTTGTATTGTCTCTATTTTAATTTGTCATAGTTTAATATTTTAATTTTAACTTTGTCCTCTAATGTTATCTTTATTTTATTTTCACTTTTACACCACTTTTTATGTTTCTATTGTAAACATCTTCGAATGACTTAAGTGAGATGGCCATTCAGCTCCAAATTTATTTTTTTATTAAGTTTATTGGCCACCTATCTTACCACAGGGTAATTTTGAAGTAAATATCTGAATTTATGAAGAGACTTATCTATTTGTCTATCTAAGCAAAGTCAGCCTACAACCTTATCATACTCATCATTGTGATAATAAAAACAAATTTAGTGCAACCTCTCAAAATAACTATTTGAGGAATTAACAAACAAAACTGACAAACTATATCAGTCTTTAACTTGTATCTGTATATCCTTGAAAATACCTTACCGTTTTCAGTTGTTTATTTTTTCTTTTTGTCTTACTATTTTATTTACTGTGTGTGTGTGTGTGTGTGTGTGTATGTGTGTATATATATATATATATATATATATATATGTTTTCTGAGGTTTTCGCGGGTATTTGTATATAGGTCTTTGGTTGTTCGGGTTTTCTCCCGCGTAAAATTGGAAGTGTCTTGGCAACGTTTCGACGAAGTCACATTCGTCATCTTCAGGCTGGTGTTTTCAGCTTCTTGCTTTGAGCAGCAATGTGTGGTTTTAGCTGTTTCTTCCTTTTAACTGCCAGTGAGGGTATGAACTGATTGGATGGGAGCTTGGCTGTGTTCTGATTGGGTGGAGGTGTGTTCTGATTGGTTAGGGCAGGGGTAGGCAACCCAAAACACTTAAAGAGCCACTTGGACCCGTTTCCCATAAAAAACAAAACACTGGGAGCCGCAAAACCATTTTGATATCTAAAATGAAGATAACACTGCATATATCCTTTTTTACCTTTATTATAGGTGTGTGTGTGTTTGTGTGTGTGTATGTATGTGTGTTTGTGTATATATATATATGTATATGTATGTATGTATATACATACACACACACACAAACACACACACATAAAAAAGGATATATGCAGTGTTATCTTCATTTTCGATGTCAAAAGGGTCTCTCTCTCTCTCTCTCTCTCTCTCTCCCTCTCTATCTGCCCTTGGTCTGCCACTCCTCTTCCCCCGCTCTCTTTCTTTCTCTCTCTCTCTCTTTCCTCTCTCTCTCTCTCTCTCTCTCTCCCTCTCTCTCTTTCTCTCTCTCTCTTTCTCCCCCCCCTCTCCTATCTGTTGCTCACCTGATAAGCTTCAGGCTGTTGTCCAACAAGATCAGGGGTAGGCAACCTCGTCTCTTTTATGACTCATGGACTTCAACTCCCAGAATTCCTGAGTCAGCCTAGCTGGGCTAGCTAGCTCTCTCCTGCCCTTCCTGCTTCCTGCAGAGACGCAGCAAAGGGAAGAGCTCCGCCCAGTAAGCTTTTCAGCTCCTCGGAGAACACTGTGAGTGCACTCTCTTTTTTTTATATACACACACGCACACACACACACACACACACAGAGAGAGAGAGAAGCAGGGAAGCGCAATTCCTCTCTGTCTCTGTCTCTCTCTGCAAAGGCAGAGGAGGCTGGGAGCCGCAGGGAAGGCTCAAAGAGCCGCATGCGGCTCCGGAGCCGCAGGTTGCCGACCTGTGGATTAGGGGCTTGGGTGTACTCTGATTGGCTGGGGGGTTGGCTGTGCTCTGATTGGCTGGGGGAGTGTTCTGTTTGGGTGGGGGCTTTGTTGTGCTCAGGTTAGTCTGAGTTGCAGGGGAGTTTAAGATGGTGGGCTGCCTTGCTATTTTTTGGCTTCGCGTTCCTCTGCACCAGCAAGCCACCCAAAGCCACCAGCATCCTCTGCACCAGCAAGCCAACCAAAAGCAACTTACCCAAAGAGGAACAGACAGCACTACGTAACCTTAAAGAAGACACCAGCATAATAATCCTACCAGCAGACAAGGGCAACGCCACGGTGGTTATGAACACATCTGACTACCAAACCAAATTAACCAACCTACTTCAAGACTCCACATACAAACCCCTAAACACAGATCCCACCACCTACCTGGAAAAAACCACCAGATCCAAATAAAAGCCTCCCCCATTAGCGAAGAGATCCAGCAAAGAATCATTCCCAGAGAGAAATCATCCAGATGCCCCAAACTCTATGGTCTCCCCAAGATACACAAAGAAGGAACCCCACTCAGACCTATAGTCAGCTCCATAGGCTCACCTCTACAAAACCTAGCCAAATTTCTCACCAAACAACTACAGCCCTATGCAGAATCCATCACCTCACACGTAAAAAACTCATTCCAGTTTATAGAGATCATAAAGAAACAAAACTTACAGCCCAGCGACCTACTAGTGAGCTTCGATGTCATATCCCTCTTCACCCAAGTACCTATCAAAGAAGCCTTGACAGCTATTCAAAACAAATATAAACCCCCCAAACACATCTTAGATCTGACCAACCACTGCCTATCCAACACATACTTCATCTATAATGGACAAAAATACAAACAAACAGAAGGAGCACCCATGGGATCACCCCTCTCACCTGTCATTGCCAACCTCTACATGGAACACTTTGAAACCCAAGCTCTAGAAAAATCGGATCACATACCCAAACTCTGGCTCAGATACGTAGATGACACCTTCATAATCTGGCCACATGGGAAAGAAAAACTGGACAACTTCCTCACACACCTCAACAGCCTACACCCCAAAATACAGTTCACCATGGAAACAGAAGCTAACAACCAACTTCCCTTCCTGGATGTCTTAGTCTACAAGAAATCCAATGGCTCCCTAGGACACACCATCTACCAGAAGAAAACACACACAAACCGCTATCTGCACGCTCTCTCACACCACCACCCAGCACAGATCAACTCTGTAGCCAAGACACTCATCTCCAGAACAAAACGCTTAGCTGACGAACAACACCTAAAAACCGAACTACACACTCTCACCAATGTACTAACATCCAATGGATTCCATAGAAATAAGATTACAAACCTAATCCAAAAAGAAACCCCCACTAAAATCCAAGACAAAGAACAAGAAAACGGCAAAGCCCTCCTCCCATACATAAAAGGCACCACAGACAGAATCAGTAAGATCCTCCATAAACACAACATCAAAACAGCATTCTGCACAAACAGAAAAATATCCACCATCCTTAGAAACCCCAAAGATAAAATTGAATTAGAAAATCAAGGAGTATACGAAATCCCATGCACCACTTGTCCCACCACATACATCGGACAAACCAACAGAAGAATAAGTGCACGCATTGAAGAACATAAGAACTCAGTCAAAAAAGAGGAACCAACATCTTCCCTGGTCCAACACCTTAAAGCCACAGGACATGAAATTGACTTTAAAAATACCAGAACCATTGCCAAAAGTGAACATTTTAATAACAGAATAATCAGAGAAGCCATCGAGATAGAAAAACGCCCACACAGCATGAACAAGCGAGATGATACCTCCCGCCTACCAGCCATTTGGAAACCCGCCCTTATTGACAAACGACTCCCTAACACAAAAAATGATACCAGACCCACACTCACAAAAACCACACAGGATGTCACCACCACACATCCACGCAAAAAACAAACCCAAAGCCACACCGATGATGAGGCACGACCACAAACCAGAAGCCAGACCACAGCTGCATCATTAGCCACTTTAAACCCCTCCAATCCATACATGAAGCAAACTGACACCCTCCATGAAGAGGAGGCACGACCACGAACGCGAAGCCAAAAAATAGCAAGGCAGCCCAAAATCTTAAACCCCTCAACTCAGACTAACCTGAGCACAACCAAACAGAACACTCCCCCAGCCAATTAGAGCACAGCCAACCCCCCAGCCAATCAGAGCACAGCCAACCCCCCAGCCAATCAGAGCACAGCCAAGCCCCTAACCAATCAGAACACACCTCCACCCAATCAGAACACAGCCAAGCTCCCACCCAATCAGTTCATACCCCCACTGGCAGTTAAAAGGAAGAAACAGCTAAGACCACACATTGCTGCTCGAAGCACGAAGCTGAAAACACCAGCCTGAAGATGACGAATGGGACTTCGTCGAAACGTCGCCAAGACACTTCCAATTTTACGCGGGAGAAAACCCGAACAACCAAAGACCTACATACAAACACCCGCGAAAACCTCAGAAAACATAATATATATATATATATATATTCAATGATGCAATCTTCGATCTCCGGGAAGAGTATACTCCAGTTATTTATTGTTAAAACAACATTTAAAACAATAAAAACAGTTATATACAAGAATTAAAACAACTTAGCTTTCGCTGGTCCTCTGCCAGCGTCCTCAGAGTGGGGCTTAGGGGGTGGGAAGTTCTTTTTATCCCCTTGCTGATCCAATTGCCTACTCATTGCCCTCGTGACAGGGCCACTCTTCCTGATTGCCTGTGACTGCCTTGCCTGTTCCGCCCTCTCTTTTTTGCACTCTAACATTGTATTTTCCTGCTTTGTCATCCTTGTGCTGTCTCCCCCTCCCTGCGCTGTTATCATTAGCATACTCTCTAATCCCTCCTCCTTATCCAATGCAAGGTGCCTCCTCCGACTCAGCACTACCCGAATCCTATTGAGCTGATAATCTGCCTGCCGTTTGTGCATACCATTGCTGGTTTCTATTTCAACTCCCTCCTCCAACCCCCCTCCTCTCCCAGCCTGCTGATTCATGCACCCTTTGTTATCCATTCCTGTCATCCTTCCCTCCCCTTCCTTCAACCCTCCCACCTGTTGATTAACATATTGCTCCTGCCTTTCATCAACCATACTTATTGATGTTCTCTTCCTCAATATCTTTTCCTTCCTGATCCGCTGCTCTACCTGCTGTTCCTGTTTACCCTCCTCCCCCACTGTCCATCTTCCCCTCTCCAATGTCCTCCCCATCATCTGCTGACTTGCCTGTTGTTCATCCATTTCTGTCCATCCTCTTTTCTAGCATTCCTCCTCCTCTGACCTGCCATCCTACATGCTGTTCCCACATGCCAACATCCATTCCTGTTAAACCCTCCTTCTCAAGCTTTCCTCCCCCCAATCTGCCGTCCTGCCTGCTATTCTTATCTGCCCTTCTCCTTTCCTGTCAGTCCCCCCCTCTCCTGTTTCCTCCCCCCCTCTCCAATCCACTGCTCTGTTTGCTGTTACTTCCAGCATTCTTCCTTCCCTTACCTGCTGTCCTACGTACTGTTCCCATCTACCAACCTGCGTTCCTGTTGGACTCTCCTTCCCAAACTCTCCCCCCCCAAAAAACTGCTGTCCTGCCTATTATTCCTGCCTGCCCTTCTCCATTCCTATCCACCCCGCCCTCTCCTATTTCCTCCCCCCCTCTAATCTGCAGCTCTACCTGCTGTTCCTGGCTATTCTCCTCCATTCTTACTCCCTTCTCAAATATCCCCTCTCCATCCGTGAACATGCTTCCAATCTTACGTGCCTCATCTTTTCTGTTCTTTTCTCTCTCCCCTTCTCTTTTGATCAATCCCCTGGGGTCGGGCATACTCCTCCCCCATATTCTGGGCCGTACGATCAATTCCGCTGTTCCCAAGAGTCTTCCCTGATTCCCCTCTCCTTGCAATCCCCCATCATATCCCCCTCCTCTTCCTTTACTACCCTTACCTGTCTGTGACCCTAATGTTCCCTCATCTGTCCCCACCTGTGATGTGTCTGTGGGATCCTCCCTATGTCTAGTCATGTGGTGAATACCCCCCCACCAGTCCTGGTTTCGCCTCTGACAATCGGCATCCGTCTCCTGACGTGCTCTTCCTGCACTCTTAGTGCCTGGTACGCCGAGGGCAGTTCTATACATCGGTTGATGGAGTCTGTTTTGGAGAACCAGGCCTCCTTTAGTAAGCGTCCTCCTTTGGAGGCGTCCTGGGCAATGGCTTCTGCCTCCTTGAAATCAAAAGAATGTCCGGTATTAATCATGTGCGTCCATATTTGAGAGTATTGCTCCTGCCTTCTGACAGCCAATTTATGTTCATGTATCCTAGTTTTTATTCGTTTGGCTGTCTCCCCAGTATAATTACATTGGCAGTCTTTGCAATGCACTCTGTATACAACCGCTGATCTTTCTTCCTTCGGCAATGGCTCTTTAGGGTGCATGACTTTCATCCGGAGTGTTTGATCCAGCCGGTGAGCAACTTTAATATTATAAGGTGCCAATATGCGTGCTGTTGCTTCCGATACTCCCTGGACATATGGTATTGTTGTTCAGGCCATTGTCCCTGGATCATTCGGTGCCCTGTGGGGTTCTTGATGTTTGCTGTATCTCCGAATGAAGCTAGTTGGATAGCCATTCCACTTACACACTTGATAAAGATGTGCACGCTCCCTCTGCTTAGCCCTCCTGGTGTTACAGTGCGTGTCTATACGTGCAAATAATGTCCTAACGCATGAAATCTTGTGGGCTGCTGGTTGATTGCTCATATAGTGCAACATCCTATCGGTGTGAATGGCTTTTCTATACACCGTCATATGGAGGGCACCATTGAATTGACGTGTAACCAAAACGTCTAGGAAGGCCAAGCTGCCATTGGCCTCCTCCTCCGCTGTGAATTGTATATCCGGGAATATTGAGTTGAGTTTCTCCATAAGGGCAGTTTTTCTTGCCTGCTTGACGATGACGAAAGTATCGTCCACATACCTGGCCCAAAACTCTGGTTGGTAGTCAGCCATGGCCCTGCTTTCCAAACACTGTAGGACCGCCTCCGCAATGACCCCCGAAATGGGGGATCCCATCGGCGTGCCCTTAATTTGTTCATATATTGTTTCTTGGAATATGAAATACGTTTTCAGGCATAGCTGTAATAACCTGACAACATCTTCTGTCCCAAGGGAACTTTGACTCCGTAGTCCTTTCAGTTGTAGTAGATCTTTTATGGTCATCATGGCCAATTCTTGCGGGATGGACGTGAATAGCGATGTTACGTCGAATGAGATCATAATCTCATCATCCCATATCCTCATCCTCTTTAGCCTCTGTAAGAATTCTTGTGAGGATTTCACAGTGGTTGTGTTGTCTTCCACTAGGTGTTGTAACTTTTGACTTAGCCATTTAGCCAGCCCGAACATGGGTGTGCCCCTAAGTGCCACAATGGGTCTCAATGGTGTCCCTTCCTTATGTATTTTGGGTAGGCCATAAAATCTCGCCAAAGCCGAGTCCCTTGGCCGTATAGCCCTCAGATCTTCTTCATTTATTCCTCCACGTTTCTTAAGTCCATCTATGATCTTATTGAGTTGATTTTTCATGGACGTTGTGGGGTCAGTCCTAATTACTTTATAGGCACTGTTATCATCTAGTAGGGTCTGGGCCTTGCCATTATACTCGGCTCTGTCCATGACAACCGTGGCCCTTCCCTTATCTGCTGGCAGGACCACAATGGATTTCTCCTTGCGCAGCTCTTCCAGGGCCTTTCTCTCCCCTGCCGGTAGTACATGGTGTTGTTTGTGGCCTGTAAGCAATCCCGTAACTCATTGTCTTATGGCATTCTTCTCTGTCTCACTAGTGGCCATACCTTATATTGTTGGTTCTACGGCCGCAATAAAGTCAACGGGCTGGGCATCCCCCAAATTGAGGCCCGCATCCCATTGTAATAATCTGGTTTCTTCATCTGTGAGGTCTCTTGATGATAAATTGTGGACCAATCTGGAGTTCTGATTACGATTGTGCGTTTGTCTCAGGGTCTCCATCTTCCTGTGGAGCGTTTCGGTCTTATTCCGACGTGCCCTGTTCGTGGCCTCGTATATGTGTGAGCTGAGGATCCTGTAGTGCTGCTGTGTCAGCGTGGATCGACAGAGCTCCTGGCATCTTCGTATCATAGGTGACCAGATGTTGATACGTCTATGGTGGTAATTGATTAAAACCCGTATGGTTTGGCGCTGAAACTGCCGGACCACCTTCTGTGCCTCCATAGAGTCTACAATTGGTCTTCTACGTAGAGATTTTGGTGGCAAATCATTACTCCTCCCCCCCTCTCCAATCCAGGAGGAAACAGGAGAGGGGGGGACTGACAGGAAAGGAGAAGGGCAGATAAGAATAGCAGGCAGGATGGCAGATTGGGGGGGAGGAAAGCTTGAGAAGGAGGGTTTAACAGGAATGGATGTTGGCATGTGGGAATAGCATGTAGGACGGCAGGTCAGATGAGGAGGAATGCTAGAAAAGAGAGGATGGACAGAAATGGATGAACAACAGGCAAGTCAGCAGATGATGGGGAGGTTGATGAAAGGCAGGAGCAATATGTTAATCAACAGGTGGGAGGGTTGAAGGAAGGGGGGGAAGGATGACAGGAATGGATAACAAAGGGTGCATGAATCGGCAGGCTGGGAGAGGAGGGGGGTTGGAGGAGGGAGTTGAAATAGAAACCAGCAATGGTATGCACAAACGGCAGGCAGATTATCAGCTCAATAGGATTCGGGTAGTGCCTAGTTGGAGGAGGCACCTTGCATTGGATAAGGAGGAGGGATTGGAGAGTATGCTAATGATAACAGTGCAGGGAGGGGGAGACAGCACAAGGATGACAAAGCAGGAAAATACAATGTTAGAGTGCAAAAAAGAGAGGGCGGAACAGGCAAGGCAGTCACAGGCAATCAGGAAGAGTGGCCCTGTCACGAGGGCAATGAGTAGGCAATTGGATCAGCAAGGGGATAAAAAGAACTTCCCACCCCCTAAGCCCCACTCTGAGGACGCTGGCAGAGGACCAGCGAAAGCTAAGTTGTTTTAATTCTTGTATATAACTGTTTTTATTGTTTTAAATGTTGTTTTAACAATAAATAACTGGAGTATACTCTTCCCGGAGATCGAAGATTGCATCATTGAACAATATGCCCGGGATTCATATTTTTATAACTATTAAGGATATATATATATATATATTACAAATAAAATACGAACACCAGGAGAGTATAAATATAAAAATATACTTTACTAAAAGCTGTCAAGCTTTCATTTGGAAACTCCAAACATCATCAGGGCTAAGGAGCCAGTAAACAATGATGACTTAAATGGGTTTTGCCGGCATCTGCACCTGGCTCATGGACCGCGTCACCGGTCCCGGCCGGTTAATTAGTGTTCCAGATGTTTCTTTATTACTCTCCTTACGCTTCCTTCTATGGTTCTTCCGGATCGTTCCTTCCACTATCTCATTACTGGCATTCATCTCCTCCACCACCCCTTTATCCTTATTTCCTTCCATAGTACTGACTATGATGAATTGAGAGACGGAGTAAGCACCTGATCACGCAGCAAACAAATGGAACGGTGGAGAACTGTCGATACGAAGATTGCCAGGATGGAGGAGGAGGGCATAGACCCCCAAATATGCAACACCCGTATGAAAGTTACTTATGACAGTGGAGGAGTGAGAAGAAAGGGTGTGGAGCAGGGATTAAGAAAAGCGTGTGTGGGGGGGAGCGTCTGTGAGCTCAGGGAAGCTTGTAACACTGATAGAGGAGAAACAGATGCCCCCAGGGTGGAAAATGAAAACAAAAAGGGGAGGAGGGTCAGTACTATGGAAGGAAATAAGGATAAAGGGGTGGTGGAGGAGATGAATGCCAGTAATGAGATAGTGGAAGGAACGATCCGGAAGAACCATAGAAGGAAGCGTAAGGAGAGTAATAAAGAAATATCTGGAACACTAATTAACTGGCCGGGACCGGTGACGCGGTCCATGAGCCGGCTGCAGATGCCGGCAAAACCCATTTAAGTCATCATTGTTTACTGGCTCCTTAGCCCTGATGATGTTTGGAGTTTCCAAACGAAAGCTTGGCAGCTTTTAGTAAAGTATATTTTTATATTTATACTCTCCTGGTGTTCGTATTTTATTTGTACCATAGACATGCCCAGGAGTCGTATTTTTATGCAAATTTTCCAGTATATATATATATATATATATATATATATATATATATATATATATACATACAAAACAGTGATTCCTGGGTAGACTCATATTAAACAGTAAAATATACGAACACCAGAAAGTTATAAAACTATAAAAAGTTTTAATAAAACCAGAAGAGTCTACCCTGATGATGCTGGCAGATGCCAGCGAAAGCTTGGTTTTATTCTGGTTTTATTAAAACTTTTTATAGTTTTATAATTTCCTGGTGTTCGTATATTTATATATTTGTTATATGCCAACAAAATATGCTGTATAATTGAAAAAGAATTCTCAGAATGCAGTGAAAAGCAATGGATGATTGTCTTTCTCTATTTCCAGCTGAAATAACTACATATAATAAGGAATCTTTTTAAAAAAAATATTATCTATATTGTTCTGAAGGCTAATTATTATGTGTATGTCTGTATGTTCTGGGCTGCAAAAATGAGGATGATCACTAGATGTCTATGGGTAGGCTGGAAATTTTGACAGTTGGTGAAGGTTAGAGGGGTTAGAAACTTTGCAAATAGATCAATGCAAAGCAGCAAAGAGTTATAAAAGCCCTCTATCTCTGTGCTGCAAATAGTAGATTTTTGCAGCATAGATTTGGTAGCAGTAACAAAGTAAGTGTATTTTGCACTTAGAAGACTTTCTGGAGAAAGAAGGTCAAAAGATGAAATACTTCTGTTCTAATGTCCTGGCTGCAGTTCTGCAGAGGAAGTCTCTGTGCTAAGAATAAAGATGACATCATTTCCCATTATACAGTGTTCACAACACTGTTGGGAAGAGTGAAGACATGAGGGATCCGTCTAACAAAAGTTGGCAGTAGGACTGTGAAACCCTAGCTGTTTGGGGTGTATGCATTGGGTTGTTTCTCCCTCCCCTTCTCTACCAGCCTTTCATTTTTCTTGTCTGGCTTCCCACCTGCAGTGTGTTGCTGATTTAATAAAGGCTGAAGGGGATTATCAAATTGTAAACTACCCTGCATTCTACTGGGCCTAGTGAATGCAAGGGTTTATTTGACTCAGGCCTAGCGGAATGCTGCTTCAGGAAATCATAGATTGTAGAAGGCTCTGGGATCCTTTTTGTACATGGTTGGAATTTATAAGAATATAAGCTTTTTGTTAGTTTTGTAACATGCATGCTTTCCCCTCTTCTTTATAGAGTATTTGTGCTATAAGATCCCAATAATTTTTTTGCAATAAATAACTTCTATTGGTTTAAGAGTTGATATTGATAATGTTTTAACTGGAAAAAATAGCATGAAGACCTTCAGCTCCTCATCAACAGAGTCACAGAAATATCTGAAAAATATAGGTTGAAGCTTAACACCTCAAAAACCATGGTCATCAGCAAACAACCCGTTAATTTACCACCAATAAATTCAGAAGGAATACTACTAGAAAAAGTTGAAAGGATCGCCCATCCCGGTTCTAATTTATATGAAAGCTGGGACATGACCGCTGAAGTAAAGACAAGGATAGAGAAAGCTCAAACAGCATTCTTCAAAATGAAAAAGGTCTTCTACAGTCATGACATAAGCCTAAGACTGAAAATCAGGCTTGTCAGATGCTATATTTTTTCTATCCTGCTCTATGGAGTAGAGAGTTGGTCTCTGACAGAAGGTCACCTGAAGAGACTAGAAGCATTTGAAATGTGGATTTACAGGTGGCTGTTACATATAAGCTGGGTTGACAAGATCAGAAATGAGAAGGTGATAAGCCGCCTGGGAAAGCCAAGGGAAATCATCAAAACAATCAAAAAACGAAAATTAGAATATTTCGGACATGTGATGCGACACCCAGAAAAATATGGCATACTCCATTTAATCCTCCAGGGAAAGATTGAAGGCAAATGAGGTCCAGGCAGAAGAAGAACATCGTGGCTTCAAAATCTTAGGGACTGGTTTGGACAAAGCTCAACAGCACTTTTTCGTGCGGCTGCTGATAAAAACAGGATCGCCAACATGATCGCCAATGTCCAATAACGGATATGGCACAAGAAGAATAATAATACAAAATAAGAGTTAAATGCTTTAATACTGGAGATATTGAAGAATTTAATAAAAATGGACTCAGGTGTTAATTTTAAGTGCCATATAAATATACTTTGTTTAAAAGATGAGAAGGAACAGAAATAAGTTTACCTGACAAGACTGAGACTGATTTGAAAGTGAATTTAAAAATGACAGTCTACAAGAAAGATATGTAAAAAGATGTTACACTGGATATACAAATGAAACTGTCTGATGTCTTAATAATTAAAAGGGATATACAACACGGGTGTCAAACTCACAATGTCACGTGATGTGTTGCAACATATCGCGACTCTTTTTGCATTGCCGGCAATGGGATGGGCGTGGCTTCGGTATGATGAAACCGGCCCGTGGGCCGGCAGTTTGACACCCCTGATATACAATAACCAATCAGAAGAGTGACTTGAATAATTTTCCTATATTAAAGTTACAAAACAGTTGTTAATTTTGTGAAGAATTTTGTGAGAAGGGGCAAGGAAAAAAGTGAAAAGAAATCAAATTCTATGAGGTTATTTAAAGGGATTAAAGATCAAGGTTTGTTAAAAGGAAGGAATATAAAGTTGGTTTATTTGATCAAGGCTAAAATAGATATGTTATTATTTCTGATAATCTTCTAAGGACTTTTGCCAACCAGGACTGAATGATGAGGATTTAAGGATTTATTTATTGATACGACGTAAGATAAGGGAAAAAGAAATCCTTTGTTGCATTTTAAGAGAAAGTGATAAGTTATTAAAATTGTTTATGCTTGTTGTGATCGAGGAAGAAGCCATTTCTTACATATTTTCTTTCTTTTTCTTTCTCTGTACTTTTGTTCTATTTCTCCTTCTCTCTGAGTTTTTATTTTATTTTTGTTTTTTATTCATTTTTATTTATTATTAAATTTATTTGCTGCCTGTCTTCTTGTCCAGAGCAACTCTATTTTACTGTTGTAATTAAAATCTTAAATAAAAATTATTTCAAACAAAAAACAAAGATTGCTTCTAAACCCAAGCTTTAAGCCCCAGTGTTAAGAAATATTGTTCTTTCATCCCTTCAGCTCTACAATAATGTAAAGCCATTGTTCTTTGTGACATTTTTTAAATGTTGCATTGAAAACATAAATAATAATAAAACATAATGTTTTTAATGCAACTTTGCTACAAATTGCTGAAGAAATCATGCCTAGCTGTTGTTTCTATTTTTTTTGTCATGAGAATAGTTTTAAAAGGGTTTTTTTTGGTCACATTGCCTATTTTTTTTTTCCTGTAGATGGGATAGCAGGTAAATTGAGTATGAATTGTTATTCCATTTGCCGTAGGATGACAAATAATGGGGGAAAAGGACTTATTGCTATGACGGAATATCTATTTTTTTTATTCTGTTCTATTGCATGTGGAAAAAATGGCCCCAAGTGTAAAACAAAATGGCCCCCTTTGAAATGTTCCAGAACATTTTGAATACGGTTGTTCAATATATTTTCTTAAAAAAATGTCCACATAGCTATTTCATACTCATGCATACATGGCACATAATATCACTGACCCTGTTAAGATGCAAGAACACAGGACTAGGAAAGACAATCAACAAGAGGCTGAGCTGCAGAGTCCATACAGCCACCCCTCTTAAGCTAGTTATTATAACTAGGCAGGTATCATTAAAATCTACTATCAGCCAATAATGAGACAACCCAGATTGGAGTTTTTCTTAATCTGATACTTTACTATCAAATCAGTGAATCCAAAGGTTTGCTTCAATAGGTAGAAGTTACCCTGGGTCTACCTCAGTGCATAGTGCTGTTCGTCTTATGAGAGAGAGAGAGAGAGAACAAATCATACATGTAAAAATTCTCACAGTTTAACTAGTCACTGGCAGCTGTTTATTGAAATAAACAAAGGTTCCTCTGACACTCTTTAGAATTCTTCTCTTCTTCCTCAGGAATACTGTATTGTCTTATGAGGTTCAGCTAATTGCTATTTCATGCAAAATCCTTGAACGATTGTAATGAAAAATCTGCAATGGCATGTTTCTCCTTCTAATTTTGGTGAGACTTATGGCTAGCAAAACAAAAAAAAAAGTGCTTTCAGGAGCAATCAGTATCATTCTTAGCACATTTTATAGAACCATCATTGGAACAAAGTTCATTTTAAAATTCAGTTTTAGCAAGAACAACTTCAGAATAGTTGACTAAGAAAATGCAAAGTTGAACTGTCTTTTTTCCTCCCTTTGGGCAACCGCAATTTGACATTGTGGGTTCCAAAATGACCAGAAAGTGATTTCATGTGCTGGAAATGAAGAGAGTAAAAAGTGGGAGGGGTATATGGAATTTTTCCTTTCCCTTCCTCCTTTCTTTAAATGGATTTCTTATAAATGTGTAAGCATGTTTCTGTTCCAAACCACATCAAAACATTCCCCAAATCTATTTTTTAAAAACTGAAATGTGGACAAGATGTGCATGTTGAGGGATAAAATACAAAAAGATGATAGTGTGGCATTGTCAGTCAGTAGGAGTGAAAGAAAAAGGGAATTCAGAACTGAATTTATCTCATTTCCTTCGACCAAATGAGGTGGACATATCTATCTAAAATATTCAATAGTGTACAGTATGTTGAGCTACACTGTCTATAACAGAAAATCATTTTTTAGAAACACCCGTTATGCAGATATGAATGTGCTTCAAGAACATAGCGGTCACAATCTCTGGTGCTTTTATCCTGAAAATGAAAAAGAGTGGCTGTTTAAATAAAAAAATATTCACGAAGACTTTTTTTATTTCATTAATTAAAGGATAGTTTCCCATGGTTATTACACATCGGTTCTGTCATTGTATATTAAAAAAAAAAGATACAGCTTTCATACATATGAAAATGATATAAGCTGGTATACAATGTCCAATTTGCATCCTGTTGCAAATATGGACCACCAACCAGTTCTGGAAAGCAAGCATAGTCAACCATATTCTCTAGTTACTCTGAGGACCACTGAGAATATATCCTCTGTCTATGTTTTCCTGTTCAACAGTGTTGCTTGTTGCCATTTCAAACTGTGTTGTACAGTTTCCCTGTTGCCTACTTCCTCCTTTTAGAAAACCTTCTTCACTTTGATTGGTTCCCAGGGGCAGAAACAGCCCTTTCCACTCTAATCCCTGGTCCCTACCCTTGAGCTGTTGAACTGAATGCTCTGTTCAGGAGGGACTTTCATCAACACTTGTTGGTTTGGTTTATTAGTTATATCTACTTTTTCAAAAACATAATGTTATATATACAGAGTAAAAGTATTGAATTGTGCACATATACGTTAACAGAAGTCAGCTTTAAAATAAATATTTTCTTGCCTTTTCCCTAATTAACAGTAACTACTGTTACCAGGTAGCATAGGAGCAGCATAGGAGTTAGAGCATTTGCCTAATATGCAGAGGACGACCAACTTGAAATGCAGCACTGTAGGGTTTTTTTTTTGTTATTGTTATTCATCCCACTTCTATACTATTGAAATATTACAGCTTTTCTTTATTTATTTCTTTTTTTTAAAATCTAACCCTATATAAAATTAAAAAATGACAAGTTCATTTGAGTTATTTGGGAATTAGGGTTAAATCCTTCTATCTAAGTGATATGAAAAATGCACAAAAGAAAGGTTGTTTTGCATACTTATGTGATATTTCTTTCTTGGCATGCAAAGTTGGACATACCACAGAGGAACTGTCTGGGGGAAAGGGAGGCTGCAGAAGAACAGTCCAAACAGGACCTTCTTAATCCAATTTACAATCCAATCAGAGAGGAACATGTTAGAATATGGAAGTGCCCTGGGTTACTTTTCATCCTTAGAGTTGAGGAAGCTTCAGACTCCATATTCTGTTATCTAAGAGTCCTAGCAATCTTTGCCTCTAGCCCTGCTGGCTTAAACTTCTGGAAAGCAGCTATAATAAAACCAATTCTGCTTTGAGTTTTTGTTTATAACAGTGAAAAGCATTTATAGATATTACATTAAATGTATGAAATTATCATATTATTCCTTTTAACTGTATTGTTTTTTGATATTAGTATGGAATGGTAAATTATTAGTAAGAAACATAAAGAAGGTGAACTTAAAATTATATTATTTGTGCATTCTGTTATAGATGAATAATATCTTGAGAGGGGGAAAATACTTATCATACAATCAACTTAACTTATTCTTTTTAGAACTACTTTGTCCAAAAATATACCAGAACAAAATAGCTTGCCAGATCGTACCATTCTGATGCTTTTTACACCTAATATGTTACCACTTTATTTATTGATTGGATTTGAGATGTTGATGCTAAACTTTAAAGAGTTTTTATATTCTTACAGCTGATGTTTTGAGAAGGATTCTTATTGCTCCAGTCTAGGTCTGGGATTGTGTTTATCCACCTTCAACACAGTGGAATGCAAAAGGCAGAGCCTTTTCAGCCATGATAGGAACTCATCCTTAGAGGGTCCTGAAGTCTGAGTCTAATGAGCAGAGGCTTTAAAATGACTTTTAGCTACTGAGGCTATCCAATGCTTTTGAAGTCTGCAGGATCCAATCTGGGTCGGTCACCGGGACCAGACAGGTTTTGTCTTCCGAGCTTTTGGACTTGTGCTGGAGCCCGTCTTCAGGGAATTTCTCTCTAGCCTGAAGTCCCCCGAGGGATGGGAGCTCCAGCTCAGAAGACAAAACTCTCTGGTCCCGGTGAGTGACCCTGATTGGATCCTGTAACATTAACTTGGGACATGTATATTCGCCTTCATTCTTTTGAAGTCTGCTTTTCTTTCCTCCCTTAACAACTATACTGTCGTTTGCTGGGCTTTTATATTTTCTCTTTGCATATATTTCAACTGATTTTTTTTAAAGGATACAGCATTTCATTGCATGTTTTTATATTTTTAGTTTAATGTACTTTGTAATTTTCCTTTGGAGAATCCTCTGCTGTAAAAGTGTACAAAGTTAAATTACAAAAGTAAATATATTATTGTCTGTTATCTATTCTCTATGTGTATCCCCTACCTAGGGATATAGTAGAAGCAGTCTAGAAGGAAAAAAGAGAGATCTCTCCTTATTACATACCAAATTGCCATCACTTTAAAGAAATGATTTGTGGATATTTGTGGGGGAAGGGGAAGAGAACAATATTCCATTTCCATCTCTTCCTCTGGATGAAGATGGGTGGGTTTTCAGGAGCCAAAACACTTAACATTTGCCATTTTTAGTCAGCATGTTGGAATGATCAATGCATTGGCTCTGATTAAGCTCAAAATATGAGGCTGCTGGTAAAAGCAATGTGTTTTAGGTAAGATGGAGGGAGTAAATCCAGTAGCACTTGGCCAAATTCTAAAGTAGAGGCAAAAACACACATGGAGAGCCAAGCACTGGGATTTCAGTAAAAAAAAATGATGTCATGACTAACTACAGTTCAAGTAAGTAATCTACTCATCTGTTCATAATTTTGAGGTAGGGCTGATGTAAAGTCTGCTTGCATGCCAGCAGTAATCAAGAGTGGGAACTACAAGCATTGAATCACTGGTGGTGATTAGCATTTTGGCATCAGCCTCAAGGGACATGAATTTCTTGAAATGGCAGCTTCCAGAAGTCTCTTATAAGCAGAAATTTCTGGGCTCTTCAATAGTATCTAAGCAGCATGTTAAACAGCACTGGCAGTGTTGCCAGATTATCCATCTGGAATTGACCCAGAGCTTCCTAATATGCCTCAGAATCCATGTGGGGAAGGGAGAGGCTTCAGCTGGCTTCCGCTTGCACACACACAGAGACCCTTTTTCTCCAAGAACCACACAAGTTACTTCACCTTGGAATAGCACAGCCTCCACCTTTTTCAATACAATATTTCATTTTCACAGGTCAAACATTGACAGGTTTTTCTGTATTTCTTCTATCCAGCAGTTCACTTGTCCCTCAGTTTTATTCTGCCTTAAAGGGGTGAAGACAACAGCAACAACTTGCACTCCTTTTTCAGTGGCCTTGCTGGAAGAAAATTGCACTCCTTGGCTATGGAACTTGGAATGTCAAAGTTCTGGTTTGAGTAATAAATAAGAAGAGTCATGCTGTATTAAACTTACATGAACATCTACTAAATTTGTGGAGTATTCTTGCTAGGATGAGGTTCTCAGCACAAGATGTCTTCTAGCTATCGTACATTGTTGGGTGGTCCATTTTTCCTTTCTGGTTTCATTCTCTTCCTCTACATTTCCTTCATCTCAGTTCTTTTTTTTGGCATGGATTTTCTGTGCACAGTAACTTCCAACATCCATTCAGCCCACATTTTTTTTCTATTGCTTTCCTCTTTTCCTCTTCCATACATACATTTAAATATCTCTATGAAAAAATATAAGGTTCTATTAAAATGGATGGTAAGTAGTTCAGAACATTTCCTTACTAAAGTAGACATTAAAATGGAATTTATAATAATTTGCTGATAGCTAAAATCTGTAACCACATTTTATTGTATGGGAACAAATATGGTTGTGCTTTGCTTTCATATTTAATTTAGAAGAAACTTATAGTTCATTTTTCTTTTCTTCAAGAATGAGGGTAAACTTACCAGGTGGCTTTTCAAATTTTTCATTCCAAAGATCTCTCATAGCTTCATAAGATTACCAGATGCAAATATGTAATTTCCAAAAGTGATTAAAAAGTGAAGTTACTGAAACCAGTGTCCTTTAAAAAGCTTCACAATAGTTGTGAGTGTGATGGCTTGATCCCTTCATCTCCTGGATTCAAACCCATGGGACACAGCTGTCCTGTGGTGTTTTTGTAGGGCTCAGCTGCCAGAGTACATATGGATAATCAGCCATTTTTTCTTATCCAGAGAGGTTCCAAGGAATTCAGCTACTCACCCATTCTTTAGTCATTGCCATGATTGTCATCTGGTTTGCTGCAAATTCAGTTACCATAGTGTAACAATTTTGCTCCAGATTGAAGTTGAATGACTGATTTTGCAGGAAATAATTTAACTGCTGCAGGGATTAAATTCCCACCAAATGTATGGCACAGTCTGCATTCTATTGAACTAAGAAAGAGGCATCATTAAGTTGGAAAAGGCCACCACTTTATTTATTCTATTTATGTAGAACACAGTTTTACATTTTGTAAAATTCTGATCATTACAAAGAGGTATAATCAGGAATTTTATGTTCTTTCTCTTGACATCTAGATGTGTCCCAAGTGCACCTTGAAATTAAAGTCCAGTCTTTTAAGAATAAAAGCCAGGGTCTGGCAAATGGTTTTATTTGCTTGGCCATGGCTTAATCCAATTTTAAAGGAACTGCTTCCATTCATAATGTCTGATAGGTATAACTCTACTTGCTGGAAAAACACAAGTAAATCACTCTCCTATGGCTTTTCTCCAGAATGTTGTTACTTTCTGGTTTCAGAAAAGCCAAAAAGGTTGTTAAGCAGCAGTTTAAATATGTAGAAATCCAAAATGACCTCAGTCATTTACCAACCCTTAAAAGACTGCCAGAGACACTCTCCCACAAACAATTTCCCAAAGAATATGCCTGCAAAATAGGGGAGGTTAAATCAGTTGGATATGTTCTTATCCAACATGGGCATTATTTCAATGTTTGGACAAGACTAAATCAATTAATATTTAAGAATTTATCTTCAATTCAATTCACAGCCTGGGACTAGTAAAAACTTAACAATTCAAATCCTAACCAAGGACCTAAGAGCTATTGAGGTAGCATCTGAACATATAGGCAGTTCCAAGTAGGGTAGGGGTTTTTTTCCCCCAAAATCAGGATATTCAGGTCTAATAAGTTCAACATTTCCATGTATCTAGGCAGCCCTTCGGGTATTGCTCTAAAGGCTCCTAGTAGTATTGGTACATTGATTTCTTCCTCCATAGTTGCTCAACTTCAATTTGCAAATTACAATATTTTTTTAATTTTTTTTCTAACTGTTTCTCTTCAATTCATGCATCACCAGACTTTTTTCTTTTCCACAATAGTGATGTCAGGCGTGTCTGTCTGTTTGGATTCAAAAGTCCCACAGGATCTTGACTTGCTCATTTTCAAGAACTTTGTCAATTTGGTGTTCCCAATAATTTTTCCTGCATTTGAATCTAAACTTCTAGCAAAGCTTCCAATGTATGATTTTGGCAATTTGATCATGATGTTGTAGATAATCAGTCTGTGAGATTTTGCTGCAGCCATTGATAAGGTGATCCGCTGTTTCATCTTTCTTGTTGTATAAGCAACATTTCTGTTATTGCTGACATGTTGAATTTTTGCTTTCATAGAATTGGTCTGCAAGGCTTGTGAAGCCTTCAGTTTCTTTTTTCAGCACTCCTGATTTAAACCAGCTTCATGTTATCTTTGTATCTATTTTTCAACTTCCTATCCATTGCTTTTAGTTTACTTGAGTCCAGTCTACTATTTCAGCTGTGTGTCTAATGACTGTAATTGCACAGGTGTTGATTACCCTGATGGACTTTTCTCTATTGAGTTTGAACTTTTAAGATCTTCTTCACTCTCTTGATGTATTCACCTCTAATCTTTTTCTTGACTAGTGTACTTGATGTTCACCTCTAATCTTTTTCTTGACTAGTGTACTTGATGTTGTCAGATATTTGTAATAATCATCCTCATCCAAATTCTTAATGTTATTTTCATGGGGCATATTGATTCCTTCAATTTTTACTATTTTTCTTTGTCTGATAGTGAATGTGGCACATTTGTCCAATCCAAACTCCATTGCAATATCTTGGTTATATATATGAACAGTGTTGAGTAGCAATTCTATTTCAGATGGTGTTTTTCCATACAGCTTCAGATGGTCCATGTAAAGGAGATGGGATAGTCTGGCAGATGTTTTTTACATTTGATAGCCACAGCCTGAATTATTGTTGACAGAGGAAAAGGTGCAATGACAAATAGTAATGGTGATAGCAAATCTTCTTGAAATATTCCTCTCTTGATATTAACCTCTCCCAATGACCTGTGATTGTGTCTTCCATTGTTGCCATCGATTTTTGCACAAAAATTCTGATGTTTCTACTGACTCCTGTTATTTCTAGGCACCTGATTATCCAGTCATGTGGCAGAGAATCAAATGCCTTTTAGTAGTCAATCCATGCTACATTTAGGTTTGTCTTCCTTCTCTTGCAGTTTCCCAAAATCATTTTACCAATTAGGAGTTTATCTTTTGTTCCTCTGTTATTGGGGCAATTTCATTTCTGCTCAGGTGGAAAGAGATTGTTTTCAACTAGATGGTGTTGGACTACATCAACTACCACACCAGTTAGCACTGTGGTGGTGAATCTATGGCAAATGTGCCACAGGTGGCATGCAGAGCCATCCCTGTGGGCATGCGTGCCATTGCCACATACAGAGGGACACAGGGCCGGGCTCCTCCCCTCCCCCTCTCCACGCATGCAGAGTCCGGGAACAACTGCGATAGCTGGGCGGGGTGAGGGAACCTATAAAAGGAGCAGTTTTGGTGGAAGAGTGAGTGAGTGGCCTTTGGAAGCGACTAGTGGTGAGTTTCAAATCATTTAACAACTAGTTCTCTGCCTCGTCTTCCCTCTGTCTTGGTCGGGCTGGGCTGCAGCAGTGATCCCTACATTGCCAAGCCCGGCTGACAGCAGATCTAGAAGCGAAGCTGTGCCGCCCATCCTCGCACTGGTGGAGGCAGCAGTGTCCGTCAGCAGCCACAGCATGCTGGCTGTCCTGCATAATGGCGAACTGGCCGCAGAGCCCCATCGACATGGGTGAAGAAAGCCCTGGGATGGCCAGAAGGAAGCCAGGCCCATCCACTCAACAGCTCTGATGGGGGTGGTTTCTGCTGCTGCTCTGACCGGTAAACCATGCAGGGAAGCAGGAGGGGCAACTGGTGCAAGCGATCTGCTGTCTCGTCAGCGAGCAACCAAGGTGGCTCTAGTCCCCAGCTGCCCCTCCACCTCCTCTTGATTCCCTGCATGACTGACTGGTCAGAACAGCAGCAGAAGCCACCCCCATCAGACCCGTCAAGTGGATGGGCCCAGCCCGTCAAGGGCTTCCTTCTGGCTGTCCTGGGGCCATCTCTGCCTGTGCCAATGGTGCTCCATGGCCAGTTCACCATTATACAGGACAGCCAGCATGCTGTGGCTACTGATGTACACCATTGGCCCCCACTCGCTGGCCTCTGTGTGTGGGGGCCAATGGTGTCAGGCAGCAGATCGAGAAGCGAAGCTGTGCCACCCATCCTCGCACTGGTGGGGGGGCAGTGGTGGAGGAAGGAGGAATCTGGCATGCACCCACCCTTTGCTTCTACTTCCCCACGTCATCCCTGTGTGCCTCCGGGATGTGCGCGATCATGTTGGGTGGCAGCGGGGAGGGGTGGGTGTATGCCATAGCTCACCTTCCCTGTCACTGCCTCCACCAGCACGAGGATGGGCGGCACAGCTTCGCTTCTAGATCTGCTGCCAGCTGGGCTTGGCAATGCAGGGATCACCGCTGCCACCTCCTGCTTCCCTGTGTGGTTGGCCGGTCAAGAAGCTTGGAGCAGTGGGAGGAGCAGCCGCCGCTGCTGCTCCATCAGAGCCACCATGTAAACAGGGCCCACACCAGATGAGGGCTCCTTTCTTGCCGTCCCGGGGCTGTCCCCACCCACGCTGATGGGGCTGCACTCTGCCCACACCGATGGGGCTGCACTCCACCCACGCCGATGGGGCTGCCATGATGCAGGACAGCCAACAGGCTGTGGCTGCTGATGGACACCGTCAGCCCCCATGCATTCGCTGGCCGATGGTGTCAGGCAGCAGCTGCTCTGGCCGTGCCTCACCTCACCCTGCAGGACGAACCTCTGGCCCATCATCCCACCTGCCAGAGACTCTCTGGATCTCTTCCAACCCTGCCTGCCCCCATCAGGCATCCCTTCCCATGAGCATCATCGAGGTGGCCACACCCACAGTGGCCATGCCCACCCAGTTGGCCGTGACCACCGCAGCCACACCCACCCAGTCGGCCATGCCCACCTGGCACCCAGAGATAAATAAATGGATTTTGGGTTGCAGTTTCTCTTAAAGGTTCACCATCACTGAGTTAGCAATTTGAAAGTTGTTGGTAAGCAAGTAATTTGTCTGTAGTTGCCTGGTGATGCTCCTTTTGCTTTCATTAACAGGTAAGTTTTCCCAGATGTTAGTCACTCTTCAATTTCACCTCCTTGTAGTATGTTGTTAAACTACTTGGCAACAAATGGGTATAGACCAGTTAGATGTTTCAACCAAAAACCATGCAGTTCATCTTCACCTGGTACTGACCGTTCTTGATCTTTCTTGATCTTTTCTCTACCATTTTTGCTGTTATTACTAGTTCTTTCATTTCAACTTCTTTTTTATTCTTATCCATCTATTTTAACCAAGCTGCATCCTTGTTGTATTTCTTTGGGTTATCCCATATCTGTGCCCAGAACTGCACTGTTTTTTCCTTGTCAGGTAGTCACTGCAGTTTCTCCATTGATGGATTGGTAGAAATATTTCTGATTGGATTGAAATTGGAGGTTCTGCCTATAATTTGCAATTCCGGCTTCGTATCTGCTGATCTTCTTGGCTATAGCTGCTATTTGTTGTTTTATTATTCCCAGTACTTCCTTGACCTTCCTTGTTTCTAAGTGGTATTTCTTGATTAGATATTCTTTGGTTTTCTTGTTCTTCAGCTTCTTTTCTTTCATCTGTTCTAGCTTGCTTGCATCTGATGTCAACTTGCTGATCTTATTTTCCAGTCTAATCTTCCATTTTTGAGGTGCACTGTTCAGTTTTTTCTTCTCTGTTGATTTTGCATCCCAGGTATTCAGTTATAATGGCAGCTATGCTGTACATTAGTTGGTTTGTTTCTTGCAGTGAGTTGGTGCTTATACTTGGTATTACAGTATTTGCATCTTTTAATGCTTGTGCTAGGTGTTTCTTTGGAATACATTTCAGTGCAGGCAACCTTATTCTGATGTTTTTGGGCTGTTCTAGATACTCAGTTATTCTTTGTTTCAATATTTCAATATCACAAAAAATGATGTTGAGAGTTCGGAAAAAAATTCAGAGAAGAGCAACTAAGATGATCAAAGGCCTGGAGACTAAAACATACGAAGAACGGCTGCAGGACTTGGGTTTGGCTAGTCTAAAGAAAAGAAGAAGTAGGGGAGACATGATAGCGGTATTCCAGTAATTGAGGGGCTGCCACAAAGAAGAGGGATTCACATTATTCACCAAAGCACCAGAGGGCAAGACAAGAAACAATGGTTGGAAACTGATCAAAGAGAGAACCAACCTAGAATTAGGGAGAAACTTCCTGACAGTGAGGACAATTAACCAGTGGAACAGCTTGCCTCCAGAAATCGCAGGCACTCCATCACTGGAGTTTTTTAAGAAGAGGCTAGACAGTCACTTGTCTAAGATGGTATAGGTTCTCCTGCTTGAGCAGGGGGCTGGACTAGAAGACCTCCAAGGTCTATTCTATTCTATTCTATTCTATTCTATTCTATTCTATTCTATTCTATTCTATTCTATTCTATTCTATTCTATTCTAATTTTTTTACTTCTTTAGTTAGAGGGCTTTGTTCTTTCTGAGGCAGAGGAGAGGGTCCCTGGTTTCCAAATGAAAACAGTTTTATAACTCTGTTGGATTCTTTTACTGCCAACTCTCCCTGATTTGGTCTACATTCTGAGTTACTTCTGGCAAGGCTTTGCTTTCTTTGACCTGGGTAAACCTTTGCAGTTCTTCCAATTCTGCTTCTGTGAATACTTTATTTTGTATTATAAATCGATGTTGATCAGCTAGCGTCTGTTCTGTTATTTCTGATTCTGCATGTTGTTCTTTCTAGAACTAGTGCATTTGTTTCAAATATCCTCTTCTTGTTGGACTTGATCTGTAATAGTGATTTTTTAAATCATTGTATATTTAAATACCTTTTCTTCTGGTAGTTCTGCAGTTGCTGGCCCTGGTTGCTCAGCCAGTAGTCCTGAGTCCTTAGCCCATTTTTCACCAGCTATCAAGAAACTCCAACATCTAGCATGGACCTTTTTAACCTGGGCAACATTTAAGCTGGTATGGCTTTCTGAAATTTACTTCTCACCATATTTTTTTTATGGGAGAGGTACTCTTTGTCTGACTCCTCTGATGAGACCTATTCAATATGGTTGAACCTCTAGCATAGCTCTTATCTTCCTCAGAGCACAAACCATGTCAAGGTAATGTCTCATGAGGGATTATTATTATTGATTTAATCTTCATTCACAGTCTGGGATTGGTAAAAACTTAACAGTTCAAGTCCTAACCAAGGACCTAAGGCAGTGATGGCGAACCTTTTAGAGACCGAATGCCCAAACTGCAACCCAAACCCCACTTATTTATTGTTGGATGCTGGATGGGCGTGGCCCACTGGGTGGGCATGGCCCACTGGGTAGGCGTGGCCAGCTCAACATCACTTGTGTCAGGGGCACTTGTATGGGCCTGGGCAGGCCTGGGGAGGATCTGAGGGTCTCTGGAGGAGGGGGTAGGACTGAGGTGAGCACCAGGGCATGGTCGACTGGAGGAGCCTCACTGAGCCTCAGGCCATGCAGGGGGCCCCAGGACAGTGGCATGGACTGTTTGGAGCCCTGGGCAGTGGAGGTCAAGTGCCCAGCCCGGCCCTTCAACTCCCACAGCACCAGGACCCCACAGCCCTGCCTACTCTAGCTGCACTTCCCTGAGGGGTTGCCCAGCTGCGTTTACCTCCTCCTCAAGGCTACTGCTTCTGTGCTTGATCTCCTTGGCCAGGTTGCTCATGGTAGGTGCAGGAGGGCAAAGTGTGTGGGTCAGAGGAAGGCCCACTCCCTCTCCATGCGAGGAGACCTGGCTTTGTAACCAAAGCATCCTCAGCAATAGGATGGGAGACCACCAGGGGATGGCGAAAGGGCAACAGGGCTGCTGGTGGCCAAGTGCTAAGGTAGGACTTCCCTCAGACCCTCCCTCCCTCTTATTCCAATCTCCCTTCTTTCCTTCCTTCCTTCCTCCCTCCCTCCCTCCCTTCCTTCCTTCCTTCCTTCCTTCCTTCCTTCCTTCCTTCCTTCCTTCTTTCCTTCCTTCCTTCCTTCCCTCCTCCCTCCTTCCCTCCTTCCCTGCACCCTTCCTTTACATTCCCATCTCCTTTCTTCTTTCCTTCTCTTTCTTTCTTCCTGTTTCCCTCCCCTCCTTCCTTCTTTCCCTCCTTCTCTCTGTGCCCAGGAAGGGACAAGGGGAGGGGGAGAGGTTGGCAGTGCTTCTCTCAAAGAGTAAGAGAGTTGGAAGAGAGCTTTGAGGTCTTTTGTCCAAGCCCCTGCTCAAACAGGGGACGTATACCATTTCAGACAATGGAGTATCCAATCTCTACGTAAAAGCCTCCAGTGGCAGCCATCAAATATTAGAACATTGTTATCATGTCACCACTCCTAGTCCTTTTCACTAAGCTAGTCACACCCAATTCCCACAAACATTTGTCATATGTTTTAGCCTCCAGCCCCCTAATCATCTATGTTTACCATCTATTTAGACCAGATGGTTCCCCTGGTTTGCTTTATAGAACAGCGGCCATGAGCAGAGCCTTCTCAGAGACAACACCCCAATTATAGAACTTTCTTCCAAGGAAAATATGAACAGTGCATCCCTCACCCATTTAGAGACAACTCCAAACACTGTTCACCCAGGCCTATCTAGAACAACACCACATTTTATGGTCAAACAACACTAAGTAAATTACTACTAATATTTTTCTGTCTTAAAATACATACTTTTAATATTGTTTTAAGCATTGCTGGTGATGCTTTACAATTGCTATCTCTGAGAGTTTTTTGTAAACCACCCTGGATTTCTCAGGGTGACAGAAGCGTTTTTGAAGCCTCTGGAGCTTGCATCCATGGTCATGCGGCAATTTTATGGCACCCCAGCGACCCGATCCAGGTGCCGGAAGCCTGGAAAATATGGCAGGTGGGGGGGGGATCGGCAGCAGAGTGATCTGTGCGGTGGCAGCGCGATTCGCACGGCGAGTGGGGGGTGGCATGCAATCCACACGGTGGGGGAAACAGCAGTGGCAGCGCGATCTGTGCTGCTGTTGGGGGGGAAAGGCGGCAGCGGCAGGGCAATCCGCGTGGCGGGTGGGGGATTTCGCACCTGCCCACGCTGATCCAGGTGACAGAGGCCTTTTCTAGGCCTCTGGAGCCTGGATTGGGTCGCTGAGGCACCACAAAAATCGCTCCGAAGGCTTACCTGGCAGCTGCCTCCACCATCCAGCCCACATCCACTTAGCTCTTGCAGTTGTTCCCTGTCTCTCAGTGCAGAGAGAAAGAGAGCTGAGAGCATAGGCACACGTGGAGAGGCGGAAGGGAGCAGTCTGGCCCTGCCTCCCTCCAGGGCGATGGCACACGTGCCCACAGGGACAGCTCTGTGTTCCACCTGTGAACACGTGCCATAGGTTCGCCACCATGGACCTAAGGGCTATTAAGGTAGCGTCTGCGTATATAGGCAGTTCTGAGTAGAGTGGTTTTTTTTTTGCAAAGTCAGAATATTCAGGTCTAATACTGGTAAGTTCAAAATTTCCATATATCTAGGCAGTCCTTTGGGTACTGCTCCAAGGGCTCCTATTACTATTGGTATAATCATTAATTTCTTCCTCCACAATCATTCAATTTTAATTTGCAGATCAGAGTTATTTTTTCTAGTTGTTTCTCTTCAATTTGTACATTATCTGGTATTGCAACCAGACTTTTTTCTTTTCCACAATAGTAATGTCAGGTGTGTTGTGGGCCAGACGTTTGTCTGTTTGGATCTGAAAGTCCCAAATGAATAGTTGCTTTCATGGAATTGGTCTGCAAAGCTTGTTCTTGGGCAGCCAAAATGAAATGTTCAGTTTAGTGACTTCGTTACATGTGTAATTATTAATAGAAGGATTATTGTTTACTTTTGACTGTTCTATTTACTTTTAGTATCCTTCCTTCCTTCCTTCCTTCCTTCCTTCCTTCCTTCCTTCCTTCCTTCCTTCCTTCCTTCCTTCCTTCCTTCTTTCTTGTGGTTCAGAAGCAGAGGATGGCAGGACAACACAATATATGTGTGTGGATACTGTAACTGTCTTTGATGACTGGAAAAGTACTTTTATTATCTCTATACAAAGGGAAATGTAGCAAGAATAACTGTAAAAACCATGAAGGAAGTAATTTACTCAAGTGTATTTGGGAAGCATTTGCCAAATTTTAATCAAAAGTAAACAAAAAGAGACAATAAATGAAATTTGAAGGAGAGCACTTTTGAACAGTTGAATGAGAGGTAGCATTGAGATAAAGCAGCACAACTCTAAGATGTTTAACCCCCACACTTTTGTTGCCATAAATAAATTCTTATCCTTTGGCGAGAGCCAGTTTTGCCCAAGTATATATTTGTGGCAGACTCCACCAAAGATCCCTGAAAAAGCCCAGTATCATTCTACATGCATTGGATAAGGGTGTCCAACTTTTGGGGGACAGGAGACATTTTAAATTTTGATAGCATGTGGCAGGTGCCAGAGGGAACATGGTCAAGCACAATACACCCATTTGCTAGAGCTGAATTGCAACCTGCCATTCCTTTATCCCTGCATCCATCCAGATTAGTAAAATCATTTAAAATATCAGTTGGGATTAGGAGCTTGGTTGGCACAGAGGTGAATGTAAAAAGAGTACATTGTGTGTCCAAAATTGCATTTCCTTCTCTTTTTTTAAAATTGTACTTTATTAAATTTATACAAAGAATAAAATGTAAAAAAGAACCAAAAAGGGGGGAATGTGGGGGGGGGGTATCAAAGTACAAGAGAGAAACTGAAAAGGGGGTAGAAAGAAATAAAAACAGAGTGACCTTTGATTTTAATCAATACAGTTATAAATATACAATACATTAACCTTTTGATCTAAAACTCAAAAATACACAGTATTTCTATGATAATAAACAATTCTAATAGTCAAATTCCAAAATTAATATAACATTTTGGTCTCAAGCAAAAAGTCCCAAAGTGGTTTCCATGCAGAAACAAAGCTAGACAAAGTCTTTTTAAAAATCAAAGTAGGTAGTTTCATGATCTTGGAGAAATCTATTAACGTCACCATCCATTCCTCCATTGTGGGGGATCTATGGTTCTTTTCACCTCTGTGCACATAGCCTATGGCCATATTATATTTTCTTCTAAATTACTTAGCTTCAAGTACTGCTTTCAATTTTTAAGTCTTTTTATTATTGTTGTTGGTCCTCCATCAATGTGGAAAGGCACTAAGAATAGAATAAGCATGGATTCTGAATATATAATGCTCAGACAAATAAACTTTTCCATGGTGTTTGACTACTACTTTAAAAATGTTTAATTCATAGAAACTGACCTCTACCAAACCACAATGGCAGCCCAGAAACCACAGGATTGGAATCAGCTATATGGGAGAAACATTACATTAATTCATATTGTTTTATTTGTCTTGTTGTATTTGATGTATTTTTTGGAAACCCTAAAATGCTTCCATTCTATCTCAAAACACAGATGTTGAGATATGTTTACAATGAATCAAATAAAACCAACAAGATGTCAGAAAATAAATAGAACATATAAATTTAAATACAAGAATTAAACACTGACATCACTGAAAATTCTTGCAGTAATACCTTGTATCACTTGAACTTTACTAAGGATTTTCAGCTTTGCAATCAGATCAATACTATATACAGTGCTTTTTTTCTTAAAAAAAAAAAAAAAGGTGCCGGAACTCACACACTTCATACAACCCGCCTTGCCTACCCTACAAGGTTCCATCCAAAAAAGGTGCCGGAACTCCATTCTGGGCGTTCTATGACAAAAAAAATCCTGACTATATAAAATATTTTTAAGCCAATTAGACATGATGATCTAATTTAGATGTGGCAAATTAGTGGTATGGCAGATATGAAGAATTAGGTAACCCTCTCACAATAAATTGAGACTACCAATAAGACAATACAGCAAAGCTATCTGCAGAAAAAATAAACAATTCTGGATACTTGGGACACTGCCCAGGATGCACAGAAAAATGAGCTACAAATGTAGACAGATGAGGAGGGGGAAAAAGGAAAGGGACTCCCAACTACTCTTTGGGAATTTCTGCAGACACCAACTAATTTCTTCTGCTTGAAAGTGAGTCCTGTGGGCAACAGTTGAAAGAACTGGCTATGTTTATCTTAGAGAAGAGAAAATTAAGGGAAGCATTATAGTTAAACAAGAATATCTAAAGGATCGTATAAAAGATGGATTCAGCATATTGGACTAGGATCAATTGAGTACAAATCAAAGTGAAGGCAATTTTGGTTAAATATGAAGGGAAACTTCCTAATGCTGCTTGGCAAGGGAACAGATTGCCCTGGCTGACTCTTCTTTGCTGGAAGAATTCAAGCAAAGCCTGTGCAGCCATTCACCAGATATATGCTAGGTGCCAGCTTCCTATACTGATCAAGAGGTACACACTACCACAAATCCCTTCCAATTCTAGGACATGGAGCTGGCTTCACTGTTAACATGGCTGAGATTATCCTGCAAAAATACAATGTTCCACTTACCAAGCTTCTTCATTATACCACAGAAATAAAATACATTTTATTGCTTTAATAGATTTTTTTTAAAAAAAAATGTTAACAACTAATTTGGAGGAAAAGTTTGAACCTCTTCTTGATCCTAGATATTTTATTGAAACCAAATGACTTTATAGTCAAGTTTAGAAGGCAAAGGACTAGGAGCCTTTAGCAGCGTATAGCAATAGCAACAGCACTTAGACTTATATAAAACTTCATAATGCTTTAAAGCGGTTTACAGAATCAGCATATTGTCCCCAACAATCTGGGTCCTCATTTATAAGAATGAACTTCTATGGTCATAACTGGCAGATTAGAAGTAACTGTATAAAGATCCATCTTGCTATCAAAACAATCTGGGAGGTTGGAGACAGTTGGAGACCAAGTAAACTTCCAGACTCTGGGTCTGCTTTTTCAGTGAAAAAGCAACCCCATCCAAAATGCTCACTTCCAGAGCTCTAGCAGCAGCTTTGTCTTGCCTGGATTTAATTTCAGTTTGGTCAGAGCTCTCAGCTACTTTCTTGGAGATAGATGGTAAAGAGCAACGGAGCTGGATAGAACCAGGATATTGATGGCTTTTTATTCCAAAGCTTTGAATGACCTCATCCAGTGGTTTCATGCACAATCCTATGGGATATTACAGGGCTCTGGCCTAGGTGTCCCACTTAAAAACTTTGTTCCCATAGCCTCGCATTGCCAAGTCTGGCAGAAGATGGAAAAAAAGCACCAAAACTTTCACAAACAATGAAGACATTTAATACAATCCCATTCCTCTTAGCAGTTTCCTCCTAGCTTATTCATAAAGCTGATCAAAGCAATGTCAGTGCCATAGCCTGCTTAACATTCAATAGAAATGTGTCCAAAGAGCTAGCCTCTTCCAGAGGTGGGGATATAGCCTTGGTCAATGCTGTTTCTGGTGTCACTGCTATGACAATATTTCGGTCCTGCAGTTGTCAGCAAGCTAAAACACTTTCCATTATTTTCAGTACTATATTAAATGCAAGAACTTCCTCTGCTGTTGTAAACTAGCTTCATTCTTTTTCATCCTGTCACTCACACATTCCAAAGCAGGGGTTTCTCTAATCCTATCCAGATGAGTGGGGGATTCCAAGAGGAATCTATTTTTGTTCTTAGATTTTTTTTTTTTAATTTGAATGCTACTGTTGAGTTTGAGTTCATTCAGAGAAATCTCTGGCTGTTATGCAGATTCTGTTCCTCCACAATGTAAGAGCTACGGTATAGGTTTTAATATACACTGTTAGAACTGTTTATGTGTAGTACAGATTGTAAGAGGAATGCTGTTAATATTTAGGACTGTTTTTGAAACTAAAAGCAAACTTTGCACCGGTTTGAGTGAAAATATGATTAAGGGTGAGCTTTGCAGAAATTTACCAAGATACAAATGCAATAGAAACAGTGGTATAGAAATGATATCATTGGACTGATTTCATTCTGGATTGGTTTCAAGATTAAAGGATTTATTGTAATGTTATTTGAGAGTCACTTTGAAATGAGGTGAAAATAAATTTAATAATTTAAATTAAATTAAACAAATAATAAATTATCTAATTCCAGTTGTAAACCTTTAAAAAATTACAAATATATTTACAGGTGCAAGACTGCCACTCTTCTATATAATTTGTGTCCAAAGGACTTATATGCAAGTACGTGTGTCAGTCTTACTTTTTTCGTGTGAGGTATTCAGTTAAATCAGCTGAGTCCATACATATCGTGGTCAGTATACAAAACAGCTGTGATAAAGACAGCATTTCTCTGTATACTGGTGTAGAAGAAATTCCTACTATACTTAAAGTTACTTTTGATTAGTTATTTACATACACACACGACTGGGCCCAATTCCAAAATCTTGCAGCTGCTGGTATTGTGTTCTTAATAACCGATTGCTGCTTCCACAGTTTCTTGCCACGCAGGGGCCAGGATGTCTACGATCTCTGGGTGCATCAAAAAGTCAAGGCAGAATGTCTCTCATTTCTTCTATATGCCCTATGATTCATGATGAGTTTTTGTTTTCAGATAGGGAGAGACTTCAGTCACTGGCTGCTGCTGCTGTTATCTTGGGTTTTTGATTTTACATCTGCAGAGCTCTGCTAGAAGAGATCCTGATGAAGCAGGCTATGTTGGTAACGGTCCTGCTTTCCTCAGGTTAATTATGCTATAGCCTGAAACACACTCAAAGATTATGAACACATTTTCCTTTTTATTTCTTTGTAGATTTTGGGCAAAGATGTAAGAATCATACCTGCAAATCACTATTAACAGTGTATTCTTGCTGAATCCTCAGAACTGCTGGGTAACCAGGATAATTTAGTTAAAAGATGAAACAGTGCACAGATTCCAAAGTTTTTCCCCCTGCTTTGTTTCCAAGGAAATAATAAAATGGAATAAAGAATGGAAAGAGATAATTCAAGGACGATCTTTACAATGCACATATTCACCATTTTTATACCTTTTTGCATCAGTTCTTGACACCTAGCAACTGCCAGGATAAGACCCTATAGTTTTCTGGGCAAGGTTTTTGGGGGGATTTTCCCTTGTTCCCTTGCTAGAGTTGAAAGAGAATAACTGGCCCAAAGTCATTCAGCTGGCTTAGTGCTAAGTTAGAAGAGAATTCACAGCCTCCTGGTTTCTGGTCTGATGCCTAAACCACTAGCCCAGTGATGGCGAACCTTTTAGAGACCGAGTGCCCAAACCGCAACCCAAAACCCACTTATTTATCGCAAAGTGCCAGGGCCGCATCAGCATTGTGGTGACCTCATGGGGGGGCAGGGAGGTTCCTCTGAGTGCTGCCTCTGGCACGCAAAAAACGGAGGCACAAAAATGGGCCACCGTGCTGCAAGGTGCAAAAACGGCCATGCCGTGGGGTGCAGATGCAAGGCGCTACACCATGCAAGAATGGGGCAGGGCTAGTGAGTATCACGCAACACATGCATGCTCGCGGCCCTGTGCATGCACGCATGCATAATGCTTCCCCCTCCCTTTTCTTCCAGTCCACCAATCAACAATGATTGGTGACCTCTGCTCTACCACCTCTACTTGACCTTGCTAGTTGGCTGCTTCACCTTCTTTGTGCTGGGCGGGGCTCCTACTCCGGGCGGCAGTGGTGGCCTGATGTACCTGCTGCTGGCAGCAGTGGCTCGTGTGCCAACAGAGAGGGCTCTGAGTGTCGCCTCTGGCATGCGTGCCATAGGTTCGCCACCACTGCACTAGCCCAAACTGGCTCTCTATTAATAAACATTGTACTTAATTTTTCTGAAAGCAGTTGGACATGATGAAATGGATATTTCTCTTACTTTCCTGAATTATCCAGTTACCATTTCTACAGTTCAGTAGTTTACTCAGTTTCTTTCTAGGAGTCACAGTGACACTTCCATTACAACTAAATGGTCACAGAAACACGCATATGTCTACCAGCGGCATAGGTTTAGAAAAAATAAATTGACAGGTTGACTAGAAGGATGGATTGATGGAATTATTCATCAGCAGTTCTGTTCCTCGTTGTCTAATTAGAGAAACAAGCTTCAGATTTCTGCTTTGGGAAACAAATTTGTCTTCTCAGAAATACATACTCCAGAAAACAAAATATCTGTTTGACAGTTATCTGGGAAATAATGTAGTTTGACGAAGATCTGTCAAACTAAAAGTTTGTACTAAAAGTTATAATAGAGCAGAGCCGAGAAACATAAAAATAGAAAACTGATGGCAGAAAAAGATCCAGTGGTCTTTCAAGTATGCTCCTTGATATTTTTTTGTTTTTTTGTTTTCTTTTTAATTTATTATTTTTAATTATTCATTTTTTAAAAATCAAAAGAGATCTTAGTGTTAGTAACAGTAAGATTACTGAAATTCTATTAATGATCTTAGAAATCTGCTTTTTCACTACAGAGAATGAAAAATATAACAGCTGTGCAAAGATTCAAAGAACAAACTGAAAGAAAAATCATGATTAAAAACACACAGTAATTCTGGGCTTTCATAAAAGCCCAAATGTTTTAGAAAAAAGCATCTTGCTGTAGTAAGGGCTATTTATTATATTTATATGGCATTATAGTATAGAAAGTGCTTTTGAGTCAGTCTTCAACTTTCAGGGATTGTCTGGACAAGTCCCTGCAATTTTCTTGCCAATATTTCAGAAATAACTTGCTTGCCATTGCTTTCTTGCAAGGGCAGAAAGAGAGAGAAACTGGCCCAAAGTTACCTACGGTATCTGGCTTTATCCCTAAGGCAGAACTAGATTTCCTGGTTTCTAGCCTGGTGCCTTCACCACTACACCAAATTGGTTTTGTACAGGACTGACATATCCTTCATCATTCGACATCTGCAGAGAGAGGATTGTTGCACGTTGATGATCATTGGCAACAAGGTATGGAAGACACCAACAAGAATCCTCAGAGCAATGAGATTTTGGAAAAAAAACTCTTGAAGAATATAATTTGCCAAAACCAACAAATGGTTCAATTAATCAAAATTTTCCGGAATTATCGCATGAACTAGAATACAAAAGCAGTAGGAAGTTGTATTACACCACCAGACCCTACTGAATAATGAACAAAGAGCAGTACATGACTATATATGATTTCCATTAGTTTCTACCAGTTGTGAAAAGAGGAAATGATGCTGATGTGAAGAATTCATGCTTTAAAAAAAAAACACTTATGGAGAAGCTTTCTCAAGTTTCAGTAGAAGGAAAGCATGCAACTGAATGAAAGGAAAGAATATATTATGTGTTTTTACTGATTGCTGGAAAAGACAAAATTCAAAAAAAATCAAAGTGTTAAAAGAGAATTACCTGAAGATATGGTTCTGCCACCAAGAACTATGAAAGAATCTATAGATTTCATCTACCCAACATTTGACAATCCTGCCAAACTGTTCTTAAAGAACTGTATCTTGGTTCCTCTCATTAAAATGATGTGAAAAATAAATTTCATGTGGATTAAATGCTTCCCTGTAATGATGAAAAAATATTGCTCCTTCAATGCTGTCAGTGAAGGAGCTAATGCCACATCTTTTCCAACAGAATTCCTTGATTCAATTAAACTCACTGGTTTGCTACCACCTACATTGGAAATGGAGATAGGATCTCCCATCATTTTAATGAGGAACTTGGATCTTCCAAGACTTTGCAGTGGAACACAGATGACTATAGAAGAATTTCACAAGAATCTCAGTGTAGTAAAGATAAATACTGGTGCATTCAAAAATGATGTTGTTATGATTCTAAGATTTGCACTCAATTTATCAAGAAGATAAAGATGTCCATCTACAATGGATACATTACCCAATACAGTCATGCTCTGTTCTCACTATACAAAAATTCTAAGGACAAACCATGAAGAAAGTGCTGATTTATCTGGAGAAGCTAATATTCCAGCATGGTCAGCTGTATGTTTATTTAAGCTGAGGAAAAAGAGCTGAAAACATTACAGTATTCTTTGTTCTTTAATAAAATGTTTTCTTTTGTAATTTTCCAATCAAAACAATAGCAATCCGTGGTCATTCTGTTTCTCTGTTTAGGTAAGGAAATATATCTGAAAGGATGATCCAATGGATCACAGGTTGTCTAGTGTTTGCCTATGCAGGAGATTTTTTTGTAGATACAGAAAACTAGAAATAGTAGTGATTAGTAATCTTTCTTCTGCAGTTTGAATAAGACAGTCCTTTTAAGTTGTGAAACAACCTCCTTGTGGAAAACTGGAGGAGTTGGCTGGAGTAGATTGGTTATCTGGATAGTAAATAGTTTTATTAGTGTAGCCAATGGTATAAGCATATTTGGAATCCTATAGACTAGCTTGTGGCTATCACTTTAGTAGTACTGTAAAGGGGTTGCAGTTTGGGAAAGGGAGGCAGAGGTTTGTTTCTCTGTCTGAACGATCCTGAACGAGTAGCAAGAACTGGGCGAGCAACTTTTCTGACTTGCCTTGGGCTTCAGGCTCTCCGTTCAAGAGCTCTTGGAAGACTGGTGCTAGCAAGGTAAAATAAAGCATTTGGATCATTTTCTTTATTTTCAGTGTTGCTTTGCTCAGTTATGTAGCTTTATTTTGCACCCATTTCCTTTCCCTCTATTTGTCTTTTAAGTGACAATGATAGCTAGCTTTTTATGCACATTAGGCCTCCTATATCTTGGTACAACTATCTTATTCCTGAAGGACTTAAATTTTTCATACGTCCAAACATTTGCATGATTGAAGCAGCTTATAAATCGAACAAGCATATGTTATACTTTGTTACTCCTAACATCACACTATTTGCACTAGTACCAGATGCTTTAAAATTGCTTGGGTAATCTTGTTGAAAAGAAAAAAAAAGAGCATTTTATTTAAAAGTTTGAGGACAGGGACTCTTCTGTTCTGCCCCACCCAGATGCAAGCTGCTCTCTCAAAATAGTTGTTTTATCACTACATGAAAAGGCAAGCATTAAAGTGGAGTAACATTAAGTAGATGACTGGAAAGAAAATCTGGATAGGAGTAAAAAGTTTAAGAAGTACTTGTCAAGTAGTTTCCCCCCTTCTTTTCAGTGGTTTTGTAAACAGGCCTCTCTCACTCACTCTTTACAAAGGGTAGAGTGAAAGGGTTAACAGAGAGGTCATGTTGGTTTAAAAAATTATGGTTTACCTTACAAGCTGGGTTGCCTTAGGTCATGGTGATACAATTCCTTCCCCTTGTCCTATGAGCTAGAAGTTCACAAAATTTTACTAACACAAGAGAGGAAGGCTGCCAAGTCCCTAAGCAATACAGAACAGACTTACCTGTTTTTGTACACTGTTTAACTAATTATTTTTTAAAAAAACAGCCAAGCTGAAACAACTACCTTTTTCTTCAAGAAGGAGTCTCCCCCACAGCCTTTTCCACTTTAAAAAAAAAAAAAAACTCTTCCAATGCTTGCTTTGGCATTTGGAAAGTCTTCCCGATACCTGACACCTCTTGAAAGTGTCGTTCAGCAAACAGAGACTGAGATCAGCTCCAAAAGGGCCCGGTGCTGGGGCTGCTTTGAAAACATCTGGATGCCTCCGATGCTGACAAGAACCAGATGCCCTTCTGGACAAACAGCAGCCCTTTTTGTCCCTCAGTCCCCCGCATTGCAATCTTATCAAGAAAAGTATTTTAACATGATAGTCTTGCTCCTTTAAAGCAGGTGTCTTGCACAAATGAAGAGCACTCCAGTTCCTGGAAGGAAAGAGCTCCCTCAGAAGGATTTTCAAAAAATTCTTCAAGAAATGGTTTTGCTTGCAGAATCTACATCTGCAACTGGTTTAGTCAAGCCCAAATGAATTAAGATGCTTCTGTCAATTAAAAACGAAAGCTTCCAAGAGCAACCAACAGTTTTCAATGGAATGAAAACTAGGATAATGTAGTTTACATGCCATGGAGTCCTGTTTCTGCCTTCCCAGTATGAATTTTCCAAGGCCAAACTCTGGGGGCAATTTTCAGAAGCAGTATATAATGCAAGTCTTGGAAAAACAGGTTTCGAACTATGGGTGCAAACCCTTCTAATGCAGGAAACCGTTTCATACAGTGTCCCCTCACATTCTCTTGAAGAACTGGAGAAATGTGCTTCAGCAAGCTTGAATACTAGAAGTTAACTAAGTTTGTAAACACCACAGGCTCTAGTCTAGAGAAAGATAATGAATGAGAATAATAAGATCTGAAAGTTTTCAAATTACTTACAGCTTTGTTTTCACTTTCTGTCAAAATTGTATGATTGGCTATTCAGTCATAAAGCAAAGAATAGAAGGAACACTTAGTTATAATCTGAGTCTCCAGTGCAAACATTACTGTGAATTGTGAAACAGGGCAAACAATATTACTGTAGTTAATGTAAATAAGGTAGGGATGATAATGGGCTCTCAATCAGATTCTCCCCCAGACCTGCCTGTTCCATATTTATGGAGTCATTTCCTGATTAGAACCTCCTAGGGTAAAATCCAGGCAGAATCCCCAGAGTTTCAGGATATTTATAAAGGACGGGAGCTGAAACTGCTAACAATTTGAAAGAGCAGATGAATTCCCCTTCTCCCTCATTATCCTTGTACAATTCTTCTTTCCAATTTCAGTTTATATAAAATTGCATGAAAAACCAGATCCACCAAAGGAAGCCTTTAATCTTCAATGGCAAAGTTCCAAAGTGGCAAGATGTCTATGTTGATACAATATTACAATTGTAGCTCCCTCCCTCCCTCCCTCTCTCTCTCTCTCTCTCTCTCTCTCTCATGTTGTACAATATACATATATACTGTACACATAAATACACTTTATTATATACAATATAATGTGTATTTATATTTATGTATATTTTAAGTAAACCAAATTCCACTAGCCATATTTCAGAATTTGAATATTTAAATGTAATAAAATTCAAATTCAATACAATACAATATAATTCAACCCTTATGGCTTGAAGTTTAACCTAAAAACCTAGAATATAAATAGTTGAAAAGAAACCCTAGCTTGGTGCAAAAGAAGTGTTGTCACTTGACGTTTCCCCTGTGCTTTGATTTTCATTAATTTGAATTTAAATTTGAGATACTTAAAATATTAAGTGATTGAAGAAGCCCTGTATATGCTGGGAAATAAAATAAATGCTAATTCCTTCCAAGAATTCCCAGGTGGAATAAAAACAGCCAGAATGAATTTATCCTTCCCCAGAAAACATCACCAAGGAGGTTGACTCTGGTAACAGTAAGTTACCATTTCAGGAACTGCTATATTAAAGAGAGCAGTTTTACTGTATACTTGCAGAGCTATTAAAATGTTTTTTTAAGAGCTGGAAGCAACCTTTCTTGCACAATTGATTAGCTAATGCATCTCCCATCTACCCCAGGACCTACCTCTGGTCAAATATAAGTCAAATATGAACAAACCTTCTGTACTATAACTTGCTAACCAGTTAAGGAAGTCAGTTTGGTATAGTGGTTAAGGCACCAGGTAAAAATCAGCAGACTGTGTGTTCCAGTCCCACCTTAGGCAGGAAGTCAGCTGGATGACCTTGGGCTAGTCACACTATTGTAGAACCATAGGGCTGGAAGGGACCTTGGAAAACTTTCTGATCCAATCCCCTGCCCAAGGCAGGAGCTATTAGCCCTAGGAAGCAGGAAAGGGCAAACCACTTCCAAAAATCTTGCGATGAAAATTGCAGAGGTTCAAGAGTCAACAATGACTTCAAGACATTTGTGCATGCTACACACACACACACACACCCACCACAGACCAAAATGTCCTAACTGGTTTCATGTTATTTATAAACTTAATATTATTGTACAGATCAGCTTTCTTTAATGCAATATTAATTCACTTCATTATGGTTTTTTTTACTTATACATCGTTTCATTTCTTACGTATACCTACTGTTAAATCTTGTGATTCATGAAACTATCTAGCTATTCAGATCTGCAGAGATGCCTCTTTGGAGATGTAGTCATTGTTAGAAGCCTGACCTGTAATTGAGGCTATTTTCTGCCTTTCTCCCAAGGCTATAGAACACACTCTTTTAAGAGTTCCACTTGACTTTAAACATCTTGGAAATTAGAAAATGTATAAAGATGGTGGCTATCTTAAATCCATTTCTAGAGGAGTCTAGATCAGACTGGCATTTGGAAACAACATGACTCACTGCCATTTACATTTTGATTGGTGCTAGCACAACTATTCCTTCTATATAGAGAACTTCTAAAGAGAATATTAAAGAAAACATTCTCCAAATGATTAGTATTGATGGGAAGAATAGGATATGTCTTCTTTTTCATACCCCCCAAATCCTAGTCTACTTACAGGTCTACCTCCTCAGGATTGCTTAGAGAAATTGAAAAATTGAGTGATTTGAAAGATATTTATATGTATGTGTGTGTGTGTGTGTGTGTGTGTGTGTGTGTATAAAATTATTTTTTTATTTATAGAGCTGCCCATCTCAAACAAGCAACTGGTTTGAATTTACATTTTGGAAGTGCAGTTCAGTTACAGGTATACAGAAACAAATCGCAGGTACAAACATCAGCATGGGGCCCTTAGTAAATTGGCCATAAAACACCTTTTGCATTAGAGTGGCTTTGATAACTGTTGACCTGAAATTTAGTGCACATCATATTCCCAAGAGAGGCAGAGAGATCTGAGACTTTCAGATGACATAGTAAGCCTTTGTTAAGGATAAATTTTCAAAAGATGTCAAGAGAAATAATGCTTTGGATACCTGCCAGATTTTTCTTGACTTCTTTATTTTACATTTTGGGTTATAATGGATTTAGATGGTTACTTAATTATTTATTGGAATGGATTTGTTTCTTCCTTTCTTCTTTTTGTTGTGGAATACATGAGTCAAGCAAGCTTTGATTTTTCTACCCGTGTTATTTTTAATTGCAGCTTATTTTGTTGTTTGTTTTGCAGGTATAGATGGCAGGGATGGGAGATAGCTCCCACAAAGGCTTTTATTTTGGGACATATCATTTTCTGGACAAGAAAGATGGTTTGAAGTTCCAGTATTGGATCTCAGTTGAGCATCAGCTTAATATCAAAATCGATTGATATGATTATTGATTCACATACAATAAAAAAAATCTTTAGGGCTTTTTGTTTATATTTATTTATTAGGGGACAAGGACTAGCTAAGAATAGCTAGATAACGTAGGCTACAATTCTTAATTTACTGAGAAGCAGTAAACTGAATGAGCTTCATTTTCAATAAGAATACCTAGAACTACAGGTAGTCCTTGACTTACAACCACTAGTTAAAATTTCTGTTGCTAAGTGAGACATTTGTTAAGTAAGTTTTGCCCCATTTTAAGACCTTTTTTGTTGCTGTTATTAGGTGAATCGCTATAGTTGTTAAGTTAGTAACACGGCTGTTAAGTGAATCTGGCTTCCCCATTGACATTGCTTGTCAGAAGGTCGCAAAAGGTGATATGTGACCCCGGGGACACTGCAGCCGTCATAAGTATGAGTCAGTTCCCAAGCATCTGAATTTTGATCACATGACCATGGAGATGCTGCAAAGGTCTGAACTGTGAAAAATGGTCATAAGTCACTTTTTTCAATTCTGTTGAAACCTTGAACTGTCACTAAAAGAACTGTTGTAAGTGGAAGACTGCCTGTATGAGAGCATGTAATTAAGTGACTAAAGCCCAGGATTCCTGAGATATGTATTTCTTGAGAGATTGATAGGATGCCATATATTTTTCAGATATATAGACAGATCCCATAAGCAAATAAGAATCTGAGCTGAACCTTGGTGCCATTTGGGAGACATGGCATTCCCCACATGAGACTAAACCAGTTCCAAGAAGATGAGATTCTTCTATCATAGGAGGACTACAGTATCTCTCCTTGACATTGCTGCCTGGCTTGCTGGATATTGAAGGAAGGGCAGTAAACTTTACAAGTTCCTTTTTGTGGCAAAGTCAATGAACACTAGGATTTCATATTTAGGATTAAGTGGCGAGCCCTGTGTGCAGTGCAACACATACAGCATGTTCTTTGTGTGAAGGGGTCTTTCAAAAAACAGCTTTTCGGAATTTTTTAGTTCAAGGTGATCAAGTCTTTTTTTCAAGCTTACCAGAAAAAAACAAGAATGGCCAACAGAATAAAAGCTTTTCAGAGTGAAAGGCAAATTAAATTGTATTTTATCTGCTAGAAGCTCATTCCAATTTTGACTGATACCATATTTCTGGGACTGAAAATTCCATAGTTATTACAGCCCTATATCTGGTCATATATTCCATATCCTTCTCTTTGATCTCTGCTCATATACCAGCCTGCCAAATTCAGGAAAGAGGAATGAGGTGTTGGGTTTAATCCTTCTTCAGCTAATCTTTGGTAATTCTGAGGATTTTGGATGTTCATTCAAAACTCTAAGGTTTATGCAAAGTATGCATCTGTTTGCACATAATTTGCAATATTTCCAGGTTTAGCATGTGATTGTGCTTAATGGGGTTCAAAGGATACAACGTAGCTATGTTGTTACAAAACGGATGTGTTGGCACATTTAGAAATTATACAAAAAAAGAGAGAGGACTAAGGAAATTATTTTATTTAATATTAACAATGTTTATCTTTTTTGGACATTGAAGAACTGCCACTGCTGTTCATCAAAGTGTATTGGCAGTATTTTTCCAGAAAAGATTAAAATATTATTTTCCTTCTTTTTTGAATATTTTAAATGACATTCTTTTTTAAAAGTATCTTCCCTATTAGTATTTTTTTCTCAGTTTGAAGAATATTAAACATCTGTGTTGAAGTAGGAAGATATAGAAACCTGTTGTTTATTTGTAATTTTAAATAATGTAGGTTGCAGTCTTATACCACTGGACATTAAATTCCAGAGAACTTAATAAAATCTATTTACAGGATTGTGTTGATGTATTTTATCCAGTTGGCCAGAATCTCCAATCACAGACAAAAGTTCCAAGGCATTCCAGAAAGACTTGAGAATAATACCGAAAAGATGAAATGAAGATTTGACAGTTGTAGTTCAGAAATGATTATCAGTTTATAGTTGGCTAAAATAAAAAATATTATTTATAGGAAAAGATAGCACTGAATAATTTTAACCAGTCAAGATAATTTCCTTCTTTTTTGAAATTACTGGAAACACTAAGAGAGAAAGAAAGAGACTAATCCTGCTTCCAGGTTCTTCTGCTCAGAAGTTCATAATGGACAATGCATCGCAAATGATATTTTTATAACAAATTTATTTTAACAGTTTTTTGGGGTTTGTTACAGCATAACATAAACCCACACATTAACCTGTTTTTTGATCAATGACTGCTGTTTATCTATATTAGAGGATTTATGTATGAGGAGAAAGTTAGCCTAAAGTGGGGGATCAGAGTGGACTGATCTTTCCTGACTATTTCTACATGAATTTTGAATATTAATTAAAGCTGGGGAACAGGGAAGTGTTCTATCAAATACCCTGTTACCAAAATATTCAGTCCTATAATAGTAATGATCAACAGTTTGAACTGAGCTTGCAGCTGGAAGAGTAATTAGTAACTCAGCCAGTGACATCACTTGGCTAAATGTAAGGAGATTGGGCCTAGTAAGCACTGGAATAGGGTATACTGGTAAGAAATCCCAGTGCTATAGATTAATTATTTTTCATTTGGTTTATTTTGCACTTTTTGAATTGAAAACTCCGGACAGGTCACAGGTCTTCAAATATCAAGGGAACAATACTACTAAGTCAAATTATAAAAACAGCAATGGTATAAATGAAATAATAAAACATGCCTTTCCCAAGATGGATACCAAGAAATCTAACTCGGATTGAAGAGCCAGTGAAATAAAATTAAATTAAAATTTCAATTAAAAATATTTTCAAAGATTAAGTTATTTCATTAGCCTGGCAAAATGAAAATGAACCCTAGAAGGCAGTGACAAATGATTGAATATCATATTAATGTGTCATTCACTATCCAACCTGACAATCCAGAAAGATAAGCCTCTGATTTGTGTGAAGAATATTGCAAGCCTGTTCATTCAAGAAGGGGGGGGGACTTGATTGAGAACAAACTGAAAAAAAACAACCCCCAATTTCTCATCTCACAAGGGCTTTCCTACTGCCCCAAAGCATCTCTGCCCTGTCTTCACTTCTTGGCCTCTATCATAGATGAGGGGCACTAGTCGAAGAGCTTTCCTATCTTTTTTGAATCTGATGAAAAATGAAAACTACAGTGCCAATCATGAGTAAAAGTAGTTTAAACTGTGCCTCCCTTGAAAATAGGTTAGCTGTGTGAGAGAATATGGAAGGCTATGCTCCAACTTCCAGTGAACCAACTCAAACAAGGGTCTCTTTTATTTTTTACAGTTTTAAAAACTTGAAATCAAAGTTTTGTTTTCCTCCTCCTCCCTCCTTGTAGACCATATCTTTTAGATTATAAGCCTTAAGGCAGCATTATTTTTCTCCAAATATATGTAAGTCAATATTGGAGTATTTTTGGAAAAGGTTGGAATTAAAAAACTAAATAAAATTGAATACATGTATTTGTAACTCTAGTCTAAATACCTCCACGCCATTGCAAATTTGCTCCCAATGTGGAAATGCAAAGATGGAATTGTATGTTGGTTTATTAAATGGACTCCTGTCGGTCCTTATTTGGGGGATCTGCTCTTGAGATCAAAGACAATAATATCCAAAGTATTCATTCATTTTCATACGAAGCTGAAAGATTCAAATTAGTCTCTCAACCTGTTTGCCTCCCAGTAGGCTGTTTTTTTTTAATCAAATTATATCTGCCTGGAATAATAATATTTGCTACTATACAAGGGAGTAGTTGTGACTACAGATTCAACTCTGTGGGCATGAGAACGAAACCAATGATTTCACTTGAGAAAGCTCTCCCAGAGTAGGGAGAGGTGGGATTTCGCTAACTGCTCTTCAAATAGTTCTTCAAAAGTCTGCCCCGCTCCAAGCAAGAAAGAGTTATGTCTGGAATATTTCACTTTAGCTTTCAGAGACCGGCTTTGTGTATCCCTTGGAGTGTGAGCCCTCAATGAATAGCAATCGCAGTTTAAACTGTTTATTCCTTTCTTAGCAATAATGTTTAGGTTGAGGAAAGCCTTCCAAGATATATAGAATTTCTCATGCTGAGTAAGGGGTCCTTCACTTTTTTGCTACTGTTGCTGCTGCTTTCCACACTGGGGGCATTATTTTGATATGCCCCCTTTTCATTCATATTCTGATAGGTAAAAGAACTCTCAATGTTATCATAATAATATAAGCTTCTTATTTTTTCAAGGTCTATAGTTCAGCCATAAAAAAAAAAGGAAGAAAGCCCCAAGTTGAAATGTGAAGTCTCTGTGTGTGTTTTTGGAACAATTTGTCTCCCAAATAATTAGAAAAACCCATTCAATCTATGAAGATAGAAAAGGGAAAGGTAAAAAATAAAGTTTAATGTTTCAGATTCTCATTTTTGGCTTTAATTCCTTGACCAATTAAGCTGAAAAAAATCCTAAGTGACTTTTAATAATTTCATTTGTTGTAGTTTTCAATTTTATTTAAACAAAATTAACCTTCTGTATTTACCTTGTATGCAAAATAATTACATTGACTTAATATATGATAGTTTTTATTAGTATTTACAGTAATACTTTGCATACTTTTATAGAAGAAAAAATATTTTATTGACTTAGAAGAACATAGGATAGAAAGCAGTTCTGTTCGGAAACATCTGAATCCCATGTGATACTAATTTTTAAAAGTCATCATTGTTTTTTTCCATTCCCTAACTTGTCAGCAGCTAGTACAAACAGTATTCTCTATATAACAATTCAGATTTATACAGTAATTTAACGTGCTAAAAGCACCTCACATATATTCTGAAAAATTTTACATCTGCTCTGTAAAGGGGTCCATTTTATTATTAGCTTCATTTTATCCAGTCACTCTAGTTTATCGTTTAGTTCAATGAAAGTCCACTGGTTGGGCAGCCAATACATTTAAACAAAATAAATAAGAAGAATACTATGCACTATTGTTATCCTGATATTGTCATGAGTTAATGTTGAGATTTAATGGCTTACAGCAGGGGTCTTCAAACTTGGCCCTTTTATGACTTGTGGACTTCAACTCCCAGAATTCCTCAGCCAGGCACACTGGTTCAATTCGCACCCCTGGTTTACAAGCTTGAAATATAGCTCATTATTGTTATTCGTACATGTAGAAATTATGTAAATCTGAAGTAGAGAGTGTAAACTAAGCCAAAGAGTGCCAATGAGGAATCAAACCTCGAACATGTTACTGAGGTAACAAGTAAAGAAATTAGGATTTCCGGTTTGACATCACGGCGCTTGCCAGAGTAAGGCTGAAAGAAACTAGGGTTTTGATTTATTAGAGGGGATTCTATACTATTGATTAGAGCAGCGGTTCTCAACCTGTGGGTCGCGACCCCATTTGGGGTTGAACGACCATTTCACGGGGGTCGCCAAACAACACAGTCCGCCATTTTTCCCCTTTCCCTTAGCTGTGCTACTCCCTTTTATTCTATTGGCTTTTGAAAGCCAATAGAATAGACTCTCTTGAATAGAGTCTAATTCTATTGGCTTTCAAAAGCCAGTAGGAATTGTCCAGGCTGTCTCTACCCTGCTGAGCTCGCCAAAAGTCTCATTCTGCAAATGGTGCTGCAAGTTGTCTGCAGCGAAGGCAAGCTGTCTGGAAGTTTCAACCCCTCCCTGCTGAGCAACTACTAAAAATGTAAATAAAAGAGGGCCAGGGGTGGGAGGTGGGAGACTGGCGGGCGCAGGGAGGGTTGCTGGCGCGCGTGGGGCCCGGCAGGTGCCTTACCTCCCTTGGGCTGGGCCAGCTGGTGGCCCAGCCGGTGGTCAGCCTGCTCCGTCTCTGCTGCTTGCCAGCTACGCCTCAGCTGGTGCAGGGGGCGGTACCATGCATGTGTGGCGCTCCAGGGCAGGGAAAATCCTCGACTTACGACCGGTTGAGTAGTCCTTGACTTACGACCAGTTGGATAGTCCTCGACTTACAACCGGTTGGGTAGTCCTCGACTTATGACTGGTTGGGTAGTCCTCAACTTATGACCGGTTGGGGGTTGCGGCATTAAAAAGGTTGAGAACCACTGGATTAGAGGGTTGAATATGGTGGAACATAGATAATTTTTTAGAAAATAAAGTAATATTGTAATTGAATAGGTAAGATGTATAGTAAGACTAATAGATTTTTGGTTTAATATGGTGAAAAATAGATAATTTTTAGAAAATAGAATAAGATTATATGCAAATCGACAAGATGTTATTTAGAATATTAGATTTTGTTATAAAAAGGGACAATATAGAAGTTGAGATAAGGGAAACTCTGGTCACCTAAAGTTTGGAAATTATAACATACCAAATATTAAATTGAATATTGAGGGGAAATTAAAGCCTGGGAAAAAAGCAATAACGGGACATTGATGTATATAAGATTGAATGCAAACACAATTAAGGCATGTATAAGTTAAAAATATTGATAAATGTAACAAAAATGATTTTACTTAGTTGATAACAATAAGAACTATATTATTTCAATATGAGATAGTAGATATTAAGGGAAAAAGAGAGGAAATATCTGATGATGTAACTTGAGATTTGTGCCAAAGATTTATGTATAAAACTTTCTGGCCACATATTAAAAAAAATATGAATGTGGTACGTACAGAAAAACTCCTCACCCATTTCTAGAACTGGATCCAGGGTGCTGGAAACTGACCAGGAGTAATCTGTTCTAACTCATTCCTTATTTGGACAGTTTTTTTTTGTTGTTGTTGATTTGGTTTAATTTGCTTTTGGGGTGGTGAAATGGAAGTCCTCTCGTACTATCCAAAAAACAAAAATGAATCATGGCCTTTGGTGATATATAGTGCTGACCTATTGAAAGTTCCTTCACTACCCTATGATTTGATGTATCTGGTCAAGGAGAACATATAAGAATATAATGCATGTATCTCTAATCTTCCAGATTAGATTGATATAATTAACAAAGAAATTGTTAATTCTTCAAAGTAGTCCAGTTAAGAAGCACAACTATGAATACTATGTTGTTGTTGTTGTTACTTGCAAAGTCATGTCCGACCCATCGCGACCCCATGGACAATGTTCTTCCAGGCCTTCCTGTCTTCTACCATCTTCTGGAGTCCATTTAAGCTCAAGTCTACTGCTTCAGTGACTCTATCCAGCCACTTCATTCTCTGTCATCCCCTTCTTCTGTTGGCCTCATTGTTTCCCAGCATTAGGCTATTCTCCAGTGAGTCCTTCCTTCTCATTAGGTGGCCAAAGTACTTGAGTTTCAACTTCAGGATCTGGCCTTCTAAAGAGCAGTCAGGGTTGATCTCCTCTAGGAGTGACCGGTTTGATCACCTTGCAGTCCAGAGGACTCGCAGAAGTCTTCTCCAGCACCATAGTTCAAAGGTCTCAATTATTTTGCGCTACGCCTTTCTTATGGTCCAACTTTCACAGGAACTGCTGGGTAAGCGGATTACATCAACTTGGAAAATTATTTGGTAAAAGAAGAAGACCAGAGACAGGCACCTGAAGGCAGGACAAGAAGCAATGGATGGAAACTAATCAAGGAGAGAAGCAACCTAGAACTAAGGAGAAACTTCCTGACAGTTAGAACAATTAACCAGTGGAACAACCTGCCTCCAGAAGTGGTGAATGCTCCAACACTCGAAGTTTTTAAGAAGAGACTGGACAGCCATTTGTCCAAAATGGTATAGGGTTTCCTGCCTGAGTAGGTGGTTGGACTAGATGACCTCCAAGGTCCCTTCCAACATTATTATTATTATTATAGATACAAGAAATTTGACTTGCCCTACCAGATGGACTATTACGTGAATAATCATTTGTTTGAATAAGGCTAAAAGAACAGAGAATTTTGAACACAAAGGGCCTTATAACAAGAAGGCTATGAGATTTAAGTAATATAGTATATTTTATAATATACAAAATGTTAAAATAGTAGGTTGATGTAACTTTTGTTAATATATAAGTGAAATATAAACTGATTAAAAAGGATATTATATCTAGATATTATAAGATAGATAAAAAGTATAGTATTTTTATAATGCATGATATAAAATATTGGGAGGATTTACCTAAATGGGAAAATTTGGACAGTTAGATGTCTAATACGAAGAAAGTATGACTGATAAGAATTGGATTGAATATAAAGGAATTTAAGCAAACAAAAATTATAAAAATAGGATGTATGCTGAACTAATGAGATGATGGTTATGAGAATAATATAAGCTGAAAAAAAATGTTATATAGAGAAATTATTATTATTTGTATAAATATAAAAAATGCCTATATCTAATCATTTATATATTGAAAATATTAAGAATTATATTTTGGCTAAGGTTGAAGAAGGAGAATACAAACGGGAGAAGAAGATCAAAGAAATGTTTCGTTAATTAATATATTAATTATGGAATTATCAAATTTAATTATTATTGATTGTTAATTAATTATTATTGTCCTTTTTTTCTTGTTAAAATATAAACCAAGACAACACACTGTACAGCAGGCACTGGAGATTGTTATAGTTAAAAACTAATAAAATATCTATAAATATCTATAAATATCTATAAATATCTATAAAAAATAAAACAAAATATTATGAAGGCTTCTCTTTTGCCATTCAGCATATTCTGGTCACTGATGATGGAAGTTGAAGCGATACTGAAAATTTCTGACTGGTGGTCTTTCCAAGTGGGCGTAAGTCAGAAAGACCAGAGTTGATTAGAACATTCATTTAGATTAGCAGAATTCTTTACAGTGGAGTTTAAAACAGCAATGAAATCTAAATGCCTAATGAAGCCAACATGTGTAAATCACTGTCTATGAATTTAGAAATAGTTTATAACTACAAGTGCCTTTTGGAGAGCTGTTTCTTATTATGTCAAGACTAGGAAAAAAAGTGTTTTGATTCATTCTTTGGCTCCCAGTCTGGAGTCATTGTATTATTCAAGTGAACAAAGGAGACATGCATAAACATGAATCAGCACACTTCCAAATAAACGATCAAAGAAGTGGATTTTGTCTGTGTGGAGATTATCTGGATGCAAACAACTGATCATTTCTTGTCTTGACTTTCTATTCAGTGTATTTTTGTCAATTTGAAAAGAAACAAGAGGGGGTAAAACAGGAGGAATGACAGAAATAGACTCATTGTGATATCAAGAGTCCTATGAGCATACAGTAATGGAATCCACGTGCTGTTTAAGTCAGCATTAAATCAGTATTAATGCTACACCATTGTTGAGGGCAGTGGCTTTTCAACAGTACAGAAAACAATCCACAATATAGCTGCCTAATTTAATTTTTTTCATTCCTTTTCAAGGCCCTGATACCCTGTTGCTTCAACAGCACATTTTTAGCTTCATTATTATTTGCTACATGATTCCATCCAGTTGGGAATCAGAAAGCAATTATAACAATGTGATGTTATGATGTAGCCATACAAATGTAGCAGTGTGTTATTGTAAAGGCAAATGACGTTTTGTTGCTGACACTTCAATTATATTGCCGCCATCACTTGAATGATAGGAATTTTCTTCCAGCATTTTGCTAATGGTTTAGCTGGAGAATATATATGTAAATGTATATAGTATTGGAAACGCTCAAGTTACACTGCATTGCTTTCTGTGGAATGCATATCACCTATTCTGTCTGGATGGGTGAAAGAATTATTAGCCTCGTTATCTTGCAACAGATTTTTTCTTCCTCCTGATATTTCTCCCTTGCAATCTGTTTTGTACCTATTTACACAGTAATGTGGAACCAATGCCAGAAGAGGAGGACAAGTAATAGCTGATGAAAATGTTTGGCATTACATAAACACAATGACAAGTAAGGTTTATTTAGATATGAGCTTTCGTGGCTGGGTTCTGAGTGTTGCTAAAATGGTAAGGAGGTCTGCAACCACTTTCTATGCCATGATCCGCATGCTCCATTGCTTTTGGTGAATCAGAGGATCCAGGAAAAAAGAGAAGATGGGCAGGAATTCAGCACTGTCAAAAGTCTAATCCAGCTCCTTCATCTTTGATGAACTGCTTGTTAAAGCATTTGCCTAGCATTGTATGCTTTATAGCAATTTATACCTGTTTTTCTATACATGTACAGGTAGCTGTCTTTGTATGTGTTTGCAGGGAGAAAGTGCATTGAAGAAAGGAGTCAGTTACTGCAGATTTTTTTGTCCCATTTTCTTAGATCTTGGATTGGGCCATTTGTGTCACAGTTCTCCTTTCACTGATAGCAAATAGAAGACAGATTCTGTCTAAAGTACTGGGTGTTTCTAGTCTAACAAAGAGAAGGACTAAGGGTGACATAATAGGACTCTTCTAATATTTGAAAGGCTATCACAAAGAAGAAGGGTCAGCATATTCTCCAAAGTTCCTGAGGGCAGAACAGGATGTAATGAATTGAAATGTATCAAGGAACCTAGAAGTTAGGAGAAATTTCCTGACAGTGAGAACAATTAATCAGTGGAATGGCTTGTCTCCAGAAGTTGTGGGTGCTCCATCACTGGAGGTTTTTAAGATGAGATTGAACAGCCATTTGCCTGGGATGGTATGGGGTCTCTTGCTTGGATAGGAGGTTGGACTAGAAGATCTCCAAGGTTCCTTCTAAGTCTTTTATTCTGTGTTCAGTCAGGGTATCTTTCTGAATATTCCTCTTTTCTTTCTTGAGGACTACATGTTGCTCTATTTTTTCTTTAGGGCAGATAATATAAACACTGATAAAGCCTTATAAGAAAAAGATAAGGGCAGTTAAGGAGAGAGCATCTTCAAGGATATGGAAGAAATTTCATGCCAATTAGACAACTAGAAAATTTACCATAATTTAAATGTAGTTTAATGATGCTATTATGGTTCATGGTGGGTGAATTTCAGATGTTTCAAATCTCATTCTTTATTAAAGAAAAAGAACTGTTGAAATTGATTGATTGAATAAAGTATGACTTTAGTCTAAAGAATATAGGACGGGAATAAATTCAATGCAATTTTGAATGGTCTTCATTTGTTAGTTTAGCCAGTTTCAATGTCTGATCATAGTTGGAAATATCTCTTCAAATAAAAAGCGTTTTGGAATTATTTGTTGAACCAATGGTGCTAAGAAGATTAGCACTATACATAATCAGTTAATTTCAATAGTGCCTTTTCTTTGGTAATGAATGAGATCTGTAACATCCTAAATTCACCCAGATGAACCATGATAGCATCATTGAACTATATTCAAATTATGGTAAATATTCTAGTTCTCTTCTTGGCATGAAGCTGGACAGGATACAGTGAAATTCTGTCATAGAAGATGATGCATTTAAATGACATGATATGATAGGATATACAGTTCTGTATGACATGCACATTTCCCCATAATTCTGCTACATCAAATGACAATAGTATCCAGAAGTTCAGAGTAAGCCAGACAGATTTAACCACATGACAGACACAAAGGGAAATCTTAAGCCACCCACGCAATTGCTTGAGGAAATATGCCAAGAAGCCAGATCTTCCAGGCAATGAAAAATAGCTTACATCTGGATCCTGTCTTTGAAGCCCAGGTTTCAAGGAATAGGAAGAGTGGAGAATGTACTCTCCATAGACCAGATTGCATTTTGACTTAAAGTATGTACGGAAGGTGTTTATTATAGTAATAATTTGTTTCTCTTTACAAAGAGTGTCTAGCCTTTCTGTCACAGTAAAAGAAAATAATTCAAGGCCTTTCTTCTAGAAATTCTAGTATAAAAACATTCTAACTTGCTGGTTTTAAAATGATAGTTATTGATCTCCTGAAATGAAGGCACATAGCATATTCCATGCGACATGGATTTATTTCCATATTGAATTTGAGTATTTCATAAAAATTGGACATATGTCATTTTCAAATGACACTCACAAAATGGAAGATTTGTTTGTTTATTTGTTTGTTCAATTTCTATGACCATCCATCTCAGTCAATTACTCTGAGTGGCTTATAATACAGAAAATATATTACATTTAAAAATAAAAAAATAAAAACACAAAAACAGTAAAACCAGTAAAAACCAGTAAAAACATCCAATTCAACATACACAAGAGTGAGATATTTGGCCAGTTAGCAATATAGCCGTGGCATATTCACTTGGGGGTTTTTAGGGCCTTACAAAAGACTAAGAGGGATGAGGCCATTATGATCTCCAAAGGGAGGATGTCCCATAGAACAGGGGCCTCTGCAGAAAAAGCTCACTTTCTGGTCCCTGCCAGCCAACACTCTTTGGCTGATGGGATCCGCAGCATGCCCATTCTGCTCAATCTGGTTAAATGGGTGCAGATTCTTGAAAAAAGTCAACCCCTCAGGTACCCCGGTCCCAAGCCATGTAGGGCTTTACAGGTAACCATCAGTGCCTTGAATTGCACCCGGGAACACACAAGTAACCAATGTAGCTCATGCAGGTGTGGTGTTACATGTGCTGTATATTTGGCATCATCTACTACCCACATAGCTGCATTCTGCACCAGGAGCCACAAGTCCAAGAGGATGCCCAGATTGTGCACCAGATTTTTGGGGGACAATGGAACCCCATCCAGGTAATGAAAGAATTCAAGTTTCTAAACAGGATTTATCCTTTGGCCTATAATTATTAAGAACTACTAAGCCTAGAAGTGGTTCCCCCACCCCCACCCCCACCAGAATTGCTACATGAATACCTTTGTACAGTTGGAACCA